>NC_134879.1:42363657-42366157 GCF_041734735.1 Babylonia areolata | reverse complement strand
CGAGGCAAAAAAACAACAACAAAAAGAAACAAAAAACAACAACGACAACAACAACAACAACCCCCCCCCCCCCAAAAAAAAAAAAAAAAAAAAACACACACAAAAAAAACACACAAAAAAACAAACAAACAAAAAACAACCATGTTGTTGCTGTGACATGAGACGCTTGCTTGCTGAAGGCATTTTTTTTTCTTGAAATAGCGGTATCAAGTGTTTTGACACCGCGCCATCAACACGGCACTTGGAAATTAGGATCAAACCGTGTGGAAAGAAGCTAATGGATTAGACGCCCATGATGATGATGATTATGATGATGGCAGAGAGTGCCGTTGCTCATGTTATTTAAACTGTCTGTCGTACACAATACCGGTAATGCGATGATGATGATGATATGGATGCTTATATAGTGCCTGTCCTCGGCCGGAGACCAGGTTTTAAGCGCTTTACAAACACGAGGGTCATCTTCATTTGCGCAACAGGCTGCCTACCTGGGTAGAGCCGACTGACGGCTGCCATTGGGTGCTCATTATTCGTTTCCTGTGCCATTCAATCAGAATACACGCACGCATACACACTCAGACAGACATGTAACATTTTACGTGAATGACGGTTTTGTTTATATACCCCCGCCATGTAGGTAGTCATACTCCATTTACGGGGGTGTGCATGCTGGGCATGTTCTTGTTTAATTAAATAACCCACCGAACGCCGACATGAATTCCAGGATCTTTATCGTGCGTATTTGATTTTCTGTGTGTGTATACACACGAAGGGGGTTCAGGCACAAGCAGGTCTGCGCATTATATTGACCTGGGAGATCGGAAAAATACCCACCTTTTACCCACGAGGCGGCCGTTACCGAGATTCGAACCCGGGACCCTTAGATCGAAAGTTCAACGCTTTAACCACTCGGTCATTGCGCCCGAAACATTGCTTGCCTGTTATCATTGGTAATGAGCAGTCGCTTTGCACGTTTCCTGTGAATGGCAAACATTTGTCCACTGCCAGTGATCTCCAGACAAGCGTCACGTTTAGCGTTGCGCATAACTGGTAGTCGGCACAGTGTAACGAATTCAACAGAGGGACTGCTTTCATGATTTCTTTGGCATAGTCAGATGGTGTTTGTGAGAGATTTTCGTTCAGCGTTTGGTATTGTGATTAGTGACCCTGCTCCACGAGAAGAGTCGGAAGTTGCCTTTGATGTTCTCGGAAGCCTTCAACACAGTGTTTTACCTGTTAATTCGGTGGAGAAGGTGTCATTTTAAACTTTCTCTCTCCTTGTCTCCCTCTGTCTTTCTCTGTCTCTCCCTCTCTTTCTCCCCACCCTGTCTCTGTCTCTCTCTCTGCCTGTCTCTGTATTTTTCTCTCTCCTCTCTGTATTTCTCTGTGTCCCTCTCTCTCTCTCTCTCTCTCTCTCTCTCTCTCTCTCTCTCTCTCTCTCTCTCTATATATATATATATATATATATGAACATGTAAAAGGAGCTAATGGATTGTAAATATTATTTTTGTGGTGCTGTTGTTTAAACAAATTTTCTCGTTTTTCCTTATCACCAACCGAACGTTTCGTTGTTGTTGTTTTTTTTTTTGTGTTTTTTTTTTTTCTCTATGTTTCCCGTGCTAAGGTTCTTGGTTCCCTTCTGTTTGCAGGAGTCGATCAAAGCGGAGGCTGGCTAGCCCTTCTAGAAGACCATCCCAGAGGCGAAGCAGAGGAGAGTGAGTAGGAATACACGCGTGTGTGTGTATGTGTGTGGTGGGTGGATGGGTGTGGCGCGAACCACCGGTGGTTGGTGGACACTGGGACTGTACTGTTGGCTCGCCATGAAGCTTCTTCTGCTGCCCACCGCTGCATCGTCACCACTTCCGCTTTGTTGCCACTTCCGCTTGCGCATGCGCATCGTCGAGTGAGAGGGTAAGTTACCCATGTCAACTTTTTAACTTTTGTTGTTACTTTTTTTTTTCTTCTTTCTCCCCCCCCCCTCCCTCTGTCTCCTCCCTCTCTTTATGTTTGTCTGCCCGTATATGTGTATTTATTAGCACAACTACAACCCCAGAGGTGATTCTGCCATCCATAAACTAGTTGCAGAGGCATTCTTACCTGTCCAACACACGTGCACATATGCACGCAAGCGCACACACACTCACACATGCACTCACAGTGACTCCTCTTTCGCTTCGTCAGGTCTCCACACTCAGCTCTTTCCAGTCTGGCCTTAAAACCCACCTCTTCCCAAAATAGCCTCCCTCCTCTGCCTCTTCCTTGTCTTCAGTTTCTCCAGTTTTAGGGTTATGCATGCGTGAGAATGACTGGTGGGAAAGCGCTTAGATTTGTCTATGCACAAGATTCAGCGCTATATAAATACCATTATTATTATTATTATTATTATCTGTCTGTCTGTCTGTCTGTCTATCTATCTATCTGTCTATCTATCTGTCTGTCTGTCTGTTTGTCTGTCTGTCTGTCTGTCTATCTATCTATCTATCTGTCTGTCTGTCTGTCT
>NC_134879.1:42351157-42356157 GCF_041734735.1 Babylonia areolata | reverse complement strand
CCGGGTGCTAGTACTTCAGATGAAACGGTTGACTGAGGTCCCTGGGGTCTTTTCAGCAGGTTTTTTTTTTTTTTTATCCGCGCGTAAAAGAGTCCACGGCAACCAAAGTATTGCCCCTGGTACAATCTTAACAAACAAAAAAAATATAATAATAAATAAAGCCAGTTTAATAGTAAAACAAATACACCAGCAAACAGAAAAGGAGAAAAAAAAAAAGGAAAAGAAAAAGTAATGGAGATCCTGGACGATCCTTCACTTTGGTGAAGCCCTTATCCCTGGGATAGCAGCAAGGCAAGGCAAAAACAGTTTACTCAATGTGCGCACTGGGGGCATTGAAACATAATATACATACTTTTTTTTTTTTTTTTTTTTTTTTTGGCAGATGATTATCGTACAAACAAACGAAAAGAATGATGTCATTTGAAGGAACAAAAAACTAATAAAAAAAAAAAACCCATTCACGCAAACATGCAAACACACATTCATACGTAATGTTTCTTCAGCCGTTTACAGCATTCTTATCAATATCAATTGACATGACTTTACCCAAGAGTACTACAAATAGAAGAAAGAAATGATTTAAGCTTTAACAATTCTTTTTTTTTCTGGAAACAACAAGTGGAATTTAAATGAGTTTTGGTGATTTCTATAAATTTTAGATAAACACTTGTGGTGAGGCTTTCAAAGAAATAAAAAAAAAAAACCCACATACACACAAACAGTGAAATTCATCAGTAGCCCGAACTTCACACAGATAAAAATGTTGTGACCAAAAAGAACAACAACAACAACAAAAAAAAAAACTCTCCAAAAAACCCAAAAAACCCCAAACAAACAACAACTAATGCCCCCACTAATACAGTACAATCAGTACAATAGAACACAATGCAATACACAATACAATATAACGCTGTACAGGACGATACAATGCAAAACGATACAATACTGAATTAAACTAAACATTTCTTTGAAACAAAACTTATTCTAAATATATAAAATTTTTCGCCGATACCAATATCAGATATTTCCCCATGATTACATACATTGTGGCACTTTTTGTAACCCGATACAAAGTGTACCGCTGAACTTGTCCCCACGTAGTTATAAATACCAGAATGCCCCCCCCCCCCCCGATTAAATCTTCGCCCGCTAGATACGTTCCTTTCAAAAGGGCAGAAGGTGAAGATCATTTAAGCACAATAGAAAAACAACAACAACAAAAAAAACAAAAAAACAAAAAAACATGGCCGCAAGAAAGCGTATTATCCCCCCCCCCCCCCCCCCCACTACTACACATCTCCTACAAGGAGCACAAGACCAATGACTAAGTGCGGAACCTGGTCAGCAAGGGCCAAGAACCACTGCTGGCGACTGTCAAACGACGGAAGATGGCATGGTTTGGTTACGTCATACAACATAACACCCTCTCCAAAACCATCCTGCAAGGGACTGTAGAGGGAGGGCGCAGACAGGGGCGGCAGAGAAAGAGCTGGTCCGACAACGTCAAGGAATGGACCAATATGACGATGCCAGATCTCCTCACGACAGCTGCCAACAGAACGGCGTGGCGAGCTATGACATCTTCCTCATGTCCCCCCAACGACCCCAGCGGTCGAGGGAATGAGTGAGTGACCCCCACCCTACCCTCCCTCCAACCACGTGACATTTTGGTCTCACTCCTGCTTTCCCAAAAAGGTCGGCTGACTGCTGTTTTAGTTTCCCGCGCGGATAAAAGGAAAGTGCAGCCGTGCCTCACACACAGAACCAAAACATGAGAGAATAAGGAAAATATGTGTGTGTGTTGAGGGAGTTTTGAGGTGGGGTGGGTGGGGGGGGGGAGGGGTGAAGAGAATGACACAGTGTTGGGTCTACCTGGCCTGTAGTTTTCACCCAGTGATGTTAAGAAGTGATTAGTCAGTGGACATTCTTCAAGTTTCAAGCGACAAGGGGGACATTTCTTCAGGAGCTAACGAATGTTATTATATGGGACCACATACAGTCCTCTCCTTACGTTTCAGTGGACAGAGAGCGTTAGGTTTGCACAATTTGTACAGTAATAACTTTTCTTTGTGCACACACACACACACACACACACACACACACACACACACACACGCATATATATATATATAAATATATATATATATATATATATATATATATATCACACACACACACACACACACACACACACACACACACACACACATATATATATATATATATGTGTGTGTGTGTGTGTGTGTGTGTGTGTGTGTGTGTGTGTGTGTTTAAGTAAAGAGAGAGAGAGAGAGAGAGAGAGAGAGAATGAATGAATAATGAATGCGAATTGTGCCCATAATTGCTCATTTAAGTTCATATACGGTACATGTGCGCTTAGTCAAAAGAAAAATCATTATATCTATGTTGAAAATGTTACAAGAGAAGCACATGGAGAGAGAGAGACAGAGACAGAGAAAGAGAGAACATACACTTAACACGGACATGTTTAATGTCATTAGCTGAAAAGCTCTAGTGACATAGTAGGTATTAATCACAACAACATGGTGCAAAACAGAGAGAGAGAGAGTGAGTGTGTGTGTCTGTGTTAGTGTGTGTGTGTGTGTGTGTGTGTGTGTGTGTGTGTGTGTGTGTGTGTGTGTGTGTGTGTGTGTGTGTGTGAGAGAGAGAGAGAGAGAGATATGAAATGATATTATATTTATTCAGAAGACCATCGGCCCATTCTGAAGAGAAACACAGCTCTGAGAGAGAGGCAGAGACAGACAGAGCTCGAGAGCTCTGAAAGAGAGAGACAGACAGACACAGACAGACAGACAGATCTGATAAAGAGAGAGAGCCCTGAGAGAGAGACAGAGAAATAGAGAGACAGAGACAGAGAAATAGAGAGACAGAGAAAGAGAAACAGAGGAAGAGAGACACAGAAACGTGGACAGAGAGACACAGAAACGTGGACAGAGAGACACAGAAACGTGGACAGAGAGACACAGAAACGTGGACAGAGAGACAGAGGGACAGAGACAGAGACACAGAAAGAGAGAAACAGAGGCGGAGAGACACAGAGACGGGGACAGAAAGACAGATACAGACAGAGATAGACAGAGACAGAGAGAAACAGACAGAGTCGGAGAGGTTAGTCACCAAAGGAAAAAAAAAAACAAAGGTGAAGAAGAAGACACAATGGCTGTGGGATCGTCGACTTGAAGAGCCTTGCAGTGAACACGAGTTGCCAATTAGAGTGGAAGCAGCACACCAAGATGTGAATCGGGCACACACCTGACGGTCAGAGAAAGAGAGGAAAGAGAGGAGGAGGAGAGAGGCGGGAGCGGGGGGTTGGGGGGGGGGGGGGGGTTCCAGGATGAACTGGCGGCAAACATTGGAGAGAGACAGAGAGAGAGAGCAGAGACAGACAGACAGAGACAGACAGACAAACAGACGGAGACAAAGAGAAACACAGCTCTGAGAGAGAGGGAGAGACAGACGGACAGAGACAGAGAGACAAAGAGAAACACAGCTCTGAGAGAGAGACAGACAGACAGACAGACAGACAAACAGAGACAGACGGACAGAGACAGAGAGACAAAAAGAAACAGCTCTGAGAGAGAGACAGACAGACAGACAAACAGAGACAGACAGAGACAGAGACAGACAGACGGACAGAGACAGAGAGACAAAAAGAAACACAGCTCTGAGAGAGAGAGACAGACAGACAGACAGACAGACAGAGCTCTGAGAGACAGCTCTGAGAGAGAGAGAGACAGACAGACAGACAGAGATCTGAGAGACAGAGAGAGAGAGAGACAGACATAGACAAATAAAAGAAATGAAATTATATTTATTCAGAAGACCATCGGCCCATTCTGAAGGGTCCTGAACAAATATGTTACAGTCATAATCAAAGACAAAAGAAAACATCTCATCAAAGAATAATCTTTATGATTATATTACTAACTAACAGCAGCTGCACGGCTTTATGTAAATATAGTGATAAATTCCATATTTTCCATATTATCTGTGTGTGTGTGAGAGAGAGAGAGAGAGATAGAGACAGAGACAGAGACAGATAGAGAGACAGAGACAAAACTTGAAACTTGAAATGTTTTATTGTCATTGCCTGCAAAGGTCTTTTGACGAGGGGGTAACATTTTCACATCAACAGATTACAATAATCTTTATAATGTAAATTTTAAACATTGCAGTCAAACAAAGATTGGTAACACTGACACCCTAATTATATATGTACATAGTATCACTTCAAGGAAAATACTAAGAAAAAAAAAACAAGAAAAAAAAGACAGAGACAGACAGAGAGAGAGCTTTGAGAGAGAGAGACAGACAGACAGACAGACAGAGAGCTCTCAGAGAGAGAGAGAGAGACCTCAGACTTGTCAACAGACAATATGGAGGTGACAAGCAGCAAGCAAACTGGCGGAGGACAGACACTTGACACGATGTGTGTAGCTGCACCATTCTCTTTAACTCACTCAGTACGGCCAGTCCTCTCTTCTCCTCTACACAGACCCCTCGGATGTCCAGTGGGTGTCTGAATGACCCAACCTTTAGCTTCCGTCGTCAGAACTGTGGTATTCTTTGTCAACATTCACCTCTTCAGTATAAGAGCCTTCCGCTTCCAATATTTTGATGATGGTAATTGGGGTGAAACGCTGTTAACGTCATCTCTTTCGCCGTTCTTATGGAGAGAGTTAAGCATCCAACGAGCGGGAGCATCCATCCACGTCCAGTGTTTACCGTCTGGGCCAGCTTCTTCCATCGTCCGTGCTAGCAGGTCGACTCCTGGGAAAAAAACACAACAAAAAACAAAAACAAAAAAACCTGACGTCTATGACGCAAGGTTCATTCAGTGCAGAAAACACATGACGAAGGGTTCGCCTGATCGTGAAGATCAATGGTGGAGAGAGTGGGGATGGAGATAGTGGTGGAATAGATAGATAGATAGAGAGAGAGACAGAGAGAGAGACAGACAGAGGGGTGAGAGGAAAGGG
>NC_134879.1:42343657-42348657 GCF_041734735.1 Babylonia areolata | reverse complement strand
GGGGAGAGGTAGGTGGACAGAGGGAGGGCGGGTGGTGGGTGTGGAGTGTGAGGAGTGTCAAAGAGACGATCAGACACGCTCTGTCAACATCCTCGTCAACAGTGCGTGTCAACAACAGGGTCCTGTGTCTTGTGCGTGTATGTGTGTGTGTGTGTGTGTGTGTGTGTGTGTGTGTGCACGGCACGGTTGTGTTTGTAGGGGGGGCGGAGGGGCCGGGGGTGGGCACGTGTGTGTGTGTGTGTGTGTGTGTGTGTCAACACGGGCAGTCATGTCTCCGGGGCAGAGCCAAACTTCTTCACAGTCGATGTGTATACACTGGTGCCCTCCTCGCCCTGTCGCCTTGCCCTGTTTCAGTTTTCTTCTTTTGATTCTTACTTTTTTTTTCATTTCTTTTTTTTTTTTGGGGGGGGGGGGGGGGGGGGGGTAGGGGTTGGGGGGCGGGGCGGGGGGATATTTGGGGAAAGGATCGGTGAGTTGGAGGAAGGGTAGGAGATAGTAGTAATGTGTCATCTGTCTGGGCATTGGTTTGGGTTTTTTTATGTTGACATCGGTGACATATTTTGTTCACTAGATTGTTGTTGTTGTTGTGCATGGAAGTGGGTTGGTCAATGTTGTAGTTATATGTCTTCCCACTAAAGTGATACGAGGGATATTGGGACGAAAACAAAAAGGGGAAGTGGGGAGGAAGGAAGGAAGGAAGGGCGTTTTGTCAACTGGGAGAATAGTTTACGGTAGGGGAGATGACATGTCAATTCCAAAGTCAATTCAAATCAGAATACTTTCATTGTCTGCTTCAGCCAAAACAGAAAATTCCCTATCGGCTCACTTAATGTCACCGCTCAGGGTCCTGGTTTTATTTTGACATCAGCGGCATAGTTTGACGGGTGCAATAGCCGAGTGGTTAAAGCGCTTGACTGAGGGTCCCTGGTTCGAATCTCGGTGCATCTGGTGGGTAAAAGGGTGGAGATTTTTCCGATCTCCCTGGTCAACATATGTGCAGACCTGCTAGTGCCTGAACCCCCTTCGTGTGTATGCGCACGCAGAAGATCAAATACGCACGTTAAAGATCCTGTAACCCATGTCAGCGTTCGGTGGGTTATGGAAACAAGAATATACCCAGCATGCACACCCCCGAAAACGGAGTATGGCTGTCTACATGGCGGGGTAAATAAAAACGGTCATACACGTAAAATGTTACATGTCTGTCTGAGTGTGTATGCGTGTGCGTCTGAAATGTGATTGAATGACACAGGAAACGAATGATGAGCGCCCAGTGGCAGCCGTCAGTCGGCTCTACCCAGGTGCAAATGTCCCCGTGTATGTAAAGCGCTTAGAGCTTGGTCTCTGACCGAGGATAGACGGTATATAAGTATCCACATCAATCAATCAATCAAATCAGAATACTTTATTGTCTGCTTCAGCCAAAACAGAAAATTCTCTTTCGGCTCGCTTATTAATGTCACCGCTCAGGGTCCTGGTTTTACTTTGACATCAGCGGCATAGTTTGACGGGTGCAATAGCCGAGTGGTTAAAGCGCTGGACTGAGGGTCCCGGGTTCGAATCTCGGTGCATCTGGTGGGTAAATGGGTCCAGATTTTTCCGATCTCCCAGGTCAACATATATGCAGACCTGCTAGTGCCTGAACCCCCTTCGTGTGCATGCGCACGCAGAAGATCAAATACGCACGTTAAAGATCCAGTAATCCATGTCAGCGTTTGGTGGGTTGTGGAAACAAGAATATACCCAGCATGCACACCCCCGAAAACGGAGTATGGCTGTCTACATGGCGGGGTAAATAAAAACGATGTCTGTCTGAGTGTGTATGCGTGTGCGTCTGAAATGTGATTGAATGACACAGGAAACGAATGATGAGCGCCCAGTGGCAGCCGTCAGTCGGCTCTACCCAGGTAGGCAGCCTGTGGTGCAAAATGTCCCCGTGTATGTAAAGCGCTTAGAGCTTGGTCTCTGACCGAGGATAGGCGGTATATAAGTATCCACATCAATCAATCAATCAAATCAGAATACTTTATTGTCTGCTTCAGCCAAAACAGAAAATTCTCTTTCGGCTCGCTTATTAATGTCACCGCTCAGGGTCCTGGTTTTACTTTGACATCAGCGGCATAGTTTGACGGGTGCAATAGCCGAGTGGTTAAAGCGCTGGACTGAGGGTCCCGGGTTCGAATCTCGGTGCACCTGGTGGGTAAAGGGTGGAGATTTTTCCGATCTCCCAGGTCAACATATGTGCAGACCTGCTAGTGCCTGAACCCCCTTCGTGTGTATGCGCACGCAGAAGATCAAATACGCACGTTAAAGATCCTGTAATCCATGTCAGCGTTTGGTGGGTTGTGGAAACAAGAATATACCCAGCATGCACACCCCCGAAAACGGAGTATGGCTGTCTACATGGCGGGGTAAATAAAAACGGTCATACACGTAAAATGTTACATGTCTGTCTGAGTGTGTATGCGTGTGCGTCTGAAATCTGATTGAATGACACGGGAAACGAATGATGAGCGCCCAGTGGCAACCGTCAGTCGGCTCTACCCAGGTAGGCAGCCTGTGGTGCAAATGTCCCCGTGCATGTAAAGCGCTTAGAGCTTGGTCTCTGACGCTATATAAGTATCCACATCAATCAATCGTTTGTCCATAATGACTGTTGTGCATGTAGAGGTCCGGTCAGTGCTATAGTGACACGGGTGATGTTGGGACGAAAACGAAAGAAGAAGTGGGAGGGCGGGGGTGTTGTCAATTAGGGTAAGGGTTACGGTAGGGAAGATAAGTAATATGTCTATGTCAGGGTTTTATTTTGACATTAGCGACATATTTTGTCCACTAGATTGTTGTGCATGTAGTGGTACTGTCAATGTTTATGTATTTCTTCCCACTAAAGTGATATGAGTGATATTGGGACGAAAACTAAAAGGGGAAATGGGGAGGGCATATATGTATGCATAAAGGCGTACGTAAGTGTGCGCATACGTGTGTGTGTGTGTGTGTTGTGTGAGTGTGTGGCATAATGTATGCATAAAGGCGTACGTGAGTGCGTGCATGTGTGTGTGTGTGTGTGTGTTGTGTGAGTGTGTGGTATAATGTATGCATAAAGGCGTACGTGAGTGCGTGCATGTGAGTGTGTGGTTTCGCTGAGCCTGCAGAAGATTCAGAGTGACGTGAGCAAATTATCTTAACTGTTTAACGTGAGTCACGTAAATTGTTGAGCATTTACTGGCACTGTGCTCATATTGTGATTTCCGCATACCGTCTTATCTTATTAGTGTTGTTGTTGTTGTTGATAATGTTGTTTTTGTTTTTGTTTGTGTGTTTTGCAAAAATTCATTTCCGTTCAGTTAAAAATAAAACCCGCACACCTTTTGTTTTAATTTCCGTTTGGGTTTTAATTGCTTTAATTTCCGTTCACCGGCTGTTTTTAAGTGCCAGCTCTCACCATCTTGTTTTAATTTCCGTGCAATCAGCAGGGGGAGTAATCAGTGCGAGCAGAAGTGACATTTTGACGAACATGTCCTTCCATGCATGATGTTGTTTGGGATGACACTGTGTGTCTATCTCTGTCTTTGTCTTCTTCAGTTCTTAACTTCTTCTTCTTCTTCTTCTTCTTCTTCTTCTTCTTCTTCTTCTTCTTCTTCTTCTTCTTCTTCTTCTTCTTCTTCTTCGTCTCCTCCTTCTCTCTCTCTATCTCTCTCTCTAAGAGACAGATAGAAAAAAGAAAGAAAGAGAGAGAGAACTCAAAACGTTTTATATTAAACACACACACACACAGACACACACACACACACACACACACACACACACACACACACAAAGAGAGACAGACAGACAGACAGACAGACAGACGGACAGACAGACAGACAGACAGACAGAGAGAGACAGAGAGAGAGTGAGATTTAGAACTGCCATTGGATGCAAGAAACAGAATCAATCACAGCCAGATGTTGTCGAGTCGTTAACTTCGTGCGAAGCTCCTTTTTTTTCTTTTTTTTTTTTCTTTTTTTTATTTAAACCTGTCCTTTATTAATGGGTTTGAACCAGATGAATCGACCATTCCAGACGCACGGCAGAAAGTAACGTGCCGGAGTTTCCTGCTGGGGGGTATAAATGGGGTTGTACCCCTAAGGCACACCGTTTGGGCAATGTGTTGTGTCATTGAGAAAAGGCACTTGACTCCTACTCTCATTTTTTTTTTTTGCTCACCTGACTTCGGTTGGGGAAAGGTTAAAAAAAAGAAAGAAGAAGAAACAAAAAGCAAGCAACGGAAGGAAAGAGAGAGAGGATTGGGTCCCGCCTTCCCATGCCATGCCATAGTCTCAGCGGATATGGATTCGCTGCCAGCGGAAGGAGAACACACACACACACACACACACACACACACACACAAAAAAAAAAAAACAAACAAAAAAAACAACAACAACAAAAAAAAAAACGATCTACGAAGGGGGTTCAGGCACTAGTGGGTCTACACATATGTTGACCCGAGAGATCGGGGGAAAAAAATTCTCCACCCTTCACCCAGCAGGTGCAAAGGGGATCGAACTCATGAAACTCTTGTCGAGAAACCAGCGCTCTTTAACCATTTTGACCACCACACGCACTCATCACTTTTCGTCATCACCCTGACCTTCCTGATCACTTCCTGTTTTGTGGCATGGTGGTAGTGGGGTGTGGGTGTGTGTGTATTTGTATTCCTTTTTTATCACAACAGATTTCTCTGTGTGAAATTCGGGCTGCTCTCCCCAGGGAGAGCGCGTCGCTACACTACAGCGCCACCCATTTTTTGGTATTTTTTCCTGCGTGCAGTTTTATTTGTTTTTCCTGTCGAAGTGGATTTTTTCTACAGAATTTTGCCAGGAACAACCCTTTTGTTGCCGTGGGTTCTTTTACGTGCGCTAAGTGCATGCTGCACACGGGACCTTGGTATATCGTCTCATCCGAAATGACTAGCGTCCAGACCACCACTCAAGGTCTAGTGGAGGGGGAGAAAATATCGG
>NC_134879.1:42331157-42338657 GCF_041734735.1 Babylonia areolata | reverse complement strand
GTGTGTGTGTGTGTGTGTAAGCTTATCTATTATTTATTCACTTTTTTTTTTACATTATAATTATTATTCATTTATTTATTTGTGTAAGCTTATCTATTATTTATTCACCTTTTTTTTTCCTCAAGGCCTGACTAAGCGCGTTGGGTTACGCTGCTGGTCAGGCATCTGCTTGGCAGATGTGGTGTAGCGTATATGGATTTGTCCGAACGCAGTGACGCCTCCTTGAGCTACTGAAACTGAAACTGAGTGAGTTAAAAAAGGCCCAACAACCTTGGCAACAAAAGTGTTTCTGTAGAAGATGCGCCCTCTGACAGGTACACACATGTATAAGCATGCACTCAAGGCCTAATAAAGCGCGTGCAGTCAGGCATCTGCCTAGCAGATGTGGTGCAGCTTACATGGATTTGTCCGAACGCAGTGACGCCTCCTTGAGAAATTGAAACTGAAACTAAAAACTGGAAGTTACCAACAGACGAAGATTGCACGGCTTATATTTAGGATAGAGATAGTAGTGCTCATTTATACACAGCGAACTGCTGCTAGGGTTTCCACGACACTGACAGTGTTTCAGCTTTTAACATGAATATTAACGGTCCTATAGCCCTTTTTACGGCCATCGGGATAATGAATTTGTATCCACTGTGTTTGGTGCTCGGCATAGGAAGGCGGGGCTCCGATGATATATCCTCTCCTTCCGCTGTTTTAAGGGCGAGTGTGTTGCTTTTGTTTAATAGCGAAACAAATACACACAAAATGATAAATGTCAGTATCATGTTTTATCTCTCGGGACTACCTCATAGCAGTTCCGTAATTCGAGAACAGCTTTGCAGATTGACACGTAAGTAAGAACTATCAAAACTGGTGAACCGCTTGGACGAAACGTCAAGTCCTGTACGGAATGGAGATCAGCCCCGAGAATATGAAACTGGTGACAAGCAGCAAAGACCCAATCAAGACCAAGATCTATGTCAGGGGAGAACAGGTGGAAACAATGAAGCAGTTTAAGTACCTTGGAGCCATCATCAGTGAAGAATGGTCCAAGACCGACATAATGACAAGAGCTGCGCAGACTGCAACAGCACTGGCAAGACTGAAGCTCATATTAACTCTCTCCGTCCGAACGGCGAAAGAGACGACGTTAACAGCGTTTCACCCCAATTACCACATCAAAATATTGCAAGCGGAGGGCTCTTATACTGAAGAGGTGAATGTTGACAAAGAATACCACAATTCTGACGACGGAAGCTAAAGGTTGGGTCATTGAGACACCCACTGGACATCCGAGGTGTCTGTGTAGAGGAGAAGAGAGGACTGGCCGTACTGAGTGAGTTAATGGAGCGACAAGAATATCGGTCTCAGAACAAAAATCAAGCTCCTACATGCAGTAGTTCTTTTCTATTTTCATGCATGCGTGCCAGTCCTGGTCTCTTTACAGCAGACCTTCAGAGAAGGCTCCAAGCAGTGGGAATGAGATGCTTCAGGTGACTTCTTGGCAGCTCTTACACAGAACATATAACGAATGAAGAAGTAAGAAAAAAAAACCACAATCAGACAGCACGTTGATCGGTATGAAGACCTCCTGACCACAGTGAAAAAAAAAAGAAAAAAAGAAATGAGATGGCCACGTGACAAGAACCGACGGACTCTCCAAGACCAACCTTCATGGAACAGTGCAAGGGGAAAAGGAGACGAGGCAGGCAGCGAAAGAAATGGGCAGGCAACGACAGATAGGAGCTTTGTCGAAACTCGTACCCTTTATCCCACTACCTCTAGAAATGGACAATGTTGGTGATGCGTTCGGCAGTGTAGCGCAGCGCCCCCACGACCAAACCAGGTTTCGGGATCAGTAACAGCTGTGGCACTAGTCATCTGAATTAAACAGATAGGTAGGCTGGTAAGAAGGTGGACAGGAAAGCAGCTGGTCAAGTAGGGTGATGAATAGCTCCGCCAAGTCTCTTTATTCATTTCTTTATACGAAGCAGCGCTGTTGAAAGGCCAACTAGTACAGAGAGGAGGTAAGAATAGTGTCTTTGTGGACACCTGATCTATTTCTAAACGGAATCTGTGGCCGTAGCTGTCTCAGTGACATCTGTCTTGATTCTGTGAGACAGCGGGAGGGGAGGGGGGTTGGAGGTGGAGAGGGGTTGTAGGGCGGGGGCAGAAGGTGATCTGTCTTCTGTCCTTTGTCTGTCAGTGTGGGAGGGAAGGGTGGGAGGGGGAGACGATGTCCTCTCTCTCTCTCATTCTCTCTCTCCCCCCTCTCTTTCTTTTTCTTTCTTTCTTTCATGGCTCTCTCTCATTCTATCTATGCTTGTCTGTCTCTGTCTATCTGTCTTTCTGTCTGTCTGCCTCTGTCTCTCTATCTCTGTCTTTCTCTCTCTATCTACCTGTCTCTCTTTTCCTCCGTACCTCTGTCTTTCTCACTCACTCCCTTTCTTTCAATTCCCCAAATCTCTCTTTCCATTCCCCAAATCTTTCCTGTCTGCCCGCTTCTGCACCCCCCCCCCCCTTCCCCCCCCCACTCGCCCCCCCTCTACAATTATTTTGTGGCTTTTTATCTACGAGACAGACCAGGGGAGCGAAAGGTAATCCATGTCCTGTACTTTCTTCCTTTTCTATGCCTGTCAGTCTCTCTCCACCGTGTAAATCCTCAGCTGAGGGTGAAGCCCACATTATTTTGACTTGTCATGCTTTGAATGATCTCCCTGATAAGTTCATACATATACCAAAGAGATATTATACAAAGCCATGCTTGCCCCGATTTGGGTCTGCTCATGGCATCCAATAATGAAAACATTGTACGTAATTTGAGCACTGTATTTTGTTTACAAAAGCGTTTCAATTACGAGAGACTTTCACGTCGTGAAGTTTTCTTGATGACCAGTTGTGCTTGTCTAAGTGCAGTTTTGGTTATTTAAAAAAAAAGGTGGTTGCTCTTCTTCATGTGAGGTTAAGGGCCTTACATGAATAACAAGAGAGGCAAGGCCTTCAAGACTCACTTGTGATAAATTAAGTCCCCTAGCATTAATTACAGAGTAATTTCCCTTTTTTACTATCTGCACCAAAACGTTTGCAAAATAAATAAAAATTCCATGCTTAGCAAAAGAAGTTCCTGTTTGAACAAAAAATGATAATAATGACTGCTCCTGTTGTTGTGTCAGAATAAGAGGTCAAAGTGCTGTGTTTAGAGAATACAAAAAAATATAAATATAACAGTAAATGCAGTTTGCATATAATTAGGCTTCTTTTATTTTATTTTTTTGTGCCCATCCCAGAGGGGCAATATTGTTTTAAGCAGGATGACTGGAAAGAACTGAATTTTTCCTATTTTTATGCCAAATTTGGTGTCAACTGACAAAGTATTTGCAGAGAAAATGTCAACGTTAAAGTTTACCACGGACACACAGACACACGGACACACGGACCACACACACACACACACACACACACACAGAGAGAGAGAGAGAGAGAGAGAGAGAGAGAGAGAGAGACAACCGAACACCGGGTTATTAAAACATAGACTCACTTTGTTTACACAAGTGAGTCAAAAATTAATATCCAAGTCCCAGTCTGTCTGTATCCACTGCTGTCAGTGCCTGGATGGGGAGAGAGGTGGGAGAGAGAGACAGAGATAGCACCGTGACCATTATTTTCCTCGTGGGAAACCGAACGTTTTCATCGGTTTTGCAGGAATCATCAGCATTATTTCTTTTATATTACTGTGTGGGAACACTTCAAGGCTCGATATATGCGACGCTGAGGTATTATGGACATGCGAATGACTACCAACTGGTTGAAAGAAAAAAAAAAAAAGGAAACTCGAATGACAAAGAAAGAAAAGGGAAAAAAAGAAGCAAGTAGAGGAAAACGGAACGGACATTCGCGTGCAAGAGAATTGCGCCTCCCTCCCCCTCTATCCGCCCCCCTTTGTTGCCAATGTGTGAAGTTCGCTTTGGGGTAATATTGGTGCCTGCCTCTCTCTCATTCTTTCTTTCATTGTCTCTTTGTGTCTCTGTCTGTCTGTCTCTGTCTCTGTGTTTCTCTCTGTCTCTGTGTTTCTCTCTGTCTATCTGCCTGTCTCTCTGTCTGTCTGTCTGTCTGTCTCTCTCTCTCTCTCTCTCTCTATATATATATATATATATATATATGTATATATCTGTGTGTGTGTGTGTGTGTGTGTGTGTGTGTGTGTGTGTGTGTGTGTCACTATTTGACAATTGTGAATGTGATGGATTTATTTTGCTGTGATTTGGGCCTGTATGATGTGAGACTGTATTGATTTTTTTTTTTTTTTTGCACATACTTTCAAGTCACTTAATCTTAAATTTATACATTTTATTGTAAAGCGCGGTAATCCCTATCACGAGATAGGGGTACTACGCTATTTTAGCCGTCATTTTATTATGATTATTATTGTTATCATTATCGATACACAGGAGACTGCGACTAGGAATCCAACCCCATTATGCAGTGTTATGTGCCTTTAGTTATGTTTTTGTTTGGCTTGGAAGTAAAGAGTTTTCCTTTTTTACGAGTTTTTGTAGCATGAGAATGATAAATTAAGCGGAATGGCTGGCGTCCTCAGCATGGCCTAGTTTTATTTGCCACGAGGAGCTAAATGGTTGGGATATTGTGTCCTGAACTGTGTTTTGTGGGTTGTCTTAGTGTGTGTGTTTTGTTGTTGTTGTTGTTTTGTTGCTGGTTGTTTTTGTTGTTGTTGTTGTGTTTTTTTGTTGCTGGTTGTTTTTGTTGTTGTGTTGTTGGGTTTTTTTGGGGGTTTTTTTGTTGTTTTTTTTTTTTTTTATTTTTTTTTTTAATGTGACAGTTTTGAGTTGACGCGGTGTATGGTTTGACTGTCCTAATATGGCCCTGTGCGGTCGGCTGGACTATAAACAACATGAACAAAAATAAGGGTTCTGACCACACTGACAGAGTTTGTTGTTGTTGTTGTTGTTGTTGTTGTTGTTTGTTGTTGTTGTTTCGCTTTAAAAAAGGAATATGACTTGTCTTTCAGCTGTTCACGGCCATCTGGGCATCGAATTCATACCCATTGTGTCCAGGGCTCTGTTTAGGAAGGTGAGGCTCCTCAAACCCTCTTCTTCCTCCGTTGTTTTAATTAGAGATGAAGAGTACGTTGCTGTGCTTAATAGCGGGTCAAAATAATACGCGCAAAATGATAAATGTCAGGGTCATGTTTCATGTCTCGCGGCTACCACATATCACCAGAGTAATTCGAGAACAGCTTTGCAGATTGGCAGATAGGTAGGTAGGTAGGTAGAGAGGCAGACGGATTGACAGGCAGGTAAGTGGATAGGTAGACAGCTGGTAGGCAGGTAAGAAGATATGCAAGTCCCGCCAAGTCTTTTAACTCTCTCCATACGAACGGCGAAAGAGACGACGTTAACAGCGTTTCATCCCAATTACCATCATCAAAATATTGCAAGCGGAACGCTACTTATACTGAAGAGGTTAATGTTGACAAAGTATACCACAGTTCTGACGACGGAAGCTAAAGGCTGGGTCATTGAGACACCCACTGGACATCCGAGGGGTCTGTGTAGAGGAGAAGAGAGGACTGGCCGTACTGAGTGAGTTAAAAAGAATTGTTTTCTGTGAAACATCGATGTTGAAAGGTCAAATTGTACAGAGGGAAAGCAATTCGTGTTTCGCTGTGGATACCTGATCTATTTCTATAGATAGCCAGTCCGTGTTCGTCGCTGTCTCATTGACATCTGATTCTGGGGGTGGAGGGACGGGTGTGTGTGGGGGAGGGTGGGGGGGGTGGGAGGGGGGTGGGAGAGCTTGGACGGGGGGGGGACATAAGGAAATCGGTCTCCTTTCCTTTCTCTCTTTCTTTGTCTGTCAGGGTGGAAAGACAGTTGGGAGAAGGTGGTGTACACAATATCATCAGAAAGACAAAAATACTAGCAGCTCTCCCTATCGTGTCAAAGAGTCAGTCAGTCTTCTTTTTTTCTGCACTTGTGTCTATAGCCCCCGAAAACGGAGAATGGCTGACTACATGGCAGGATAAAAACGGAAAAACGGTCATGTACGTAAAACAAACAGACAAACACTTATGCGTTCGAGTGAACGTGGGAGTTGCAGCATGCGAACGAAAAAACAAAAGGCCATTTTTTATCGACTGTTTTTTTTCTTACCCCCGTCCCCGTCATTTTTTTGTATTACTTCTTTCTTTCTGTCTTTCTTTCTTTCTTTCTTTCTTTTCTTTTCTTTCTTTCTTTCTTTCTTTTCTTTCTTTCTTTCTTTCTTTCTTTCTTCTTTCTTTCTTTTCTTTATTTCTTTCTTTCTTTCCTTTCTTTTCTTTCTTTCTTTCCTGCCTTTTCTTTCTTTCTTTCCTTTCTTTTCTTTCTTTCTTTCCTTTCCTTTCTTTCTTTCTTTCTTTCTTTCTTTCTTTTCTTTCTTTCCTTTCTTTCTTTCTTTCCTTTCTTTTCTTTCTTTCCTTTCTTTTCTTTCTTTCTTTCCTTTCTTTCTTTCCTTTCTTTTCTTTCTTTCTTTCTTTCTTTCTTTTCTTTCTTTCTTTCCTTTCTTTCTTTCCTTTCTTTTCTTTCTTCTTTCTTTCTTTCCTTTCTTTTCTCTTCTTTCTTCTTTCTCTCTTTCTATCTCTGTCTCTCTCTCTCTGCCCTAACCCTCTTTCTTTTTCTGTCTATGCCTCTCTCTCTCTCTCCTCTGCCCCTCTCTCTCTCTTTCTTTCGTTGTCTTTCTCTGTGATATCCCTCTTTTCGTCTATTTCTTTCTGTCTCTCTGTGTTCTGTTCCTCTTTCTATCTCTGTCTCTCTCTCTCTTCTATACCTCTTTATCCTTCTGTCTCTGTCTCTGTGTGTGTGTGTGTGTGTGTGTGTGTGTGTGTGTGTGCTGATTCTGTAACTGCATTTATGAGACAGCGGGAGGTTTCAGTTTCTCGAAGAGGCGTCACTGGGTTCGGACAAATACATAAACGCTACACATCATCTGCCAGGCAGACGCCTGACAGCCGCAATAAGTGAACGCAATTGTCAGGCTTTGAGTGCATGCACATATATTTGTCTCACCTATTAGAACGGACTTCTTTTTTTTTTTCTTTTTTTTTAGAATTTCGCCAGAGGACAACACTTCTTGTTGCCGTGGGTTCTTTTTGCTGATACGCCGAGTGCATGCTGCAAACGGGACCTCGGTTTATCGTCTCATCCGAATGTCTAGACGCTCAGTTTGATTTTCCAGTCAAACTTAGGAGAAGGGGTGAGAACGGGAATCAAACCCAGGCCATCCCGGACACAGAACTGGGGGATGAGTGTCTTAACTGCCAGGAATAGTGGAAGGTGATCTCTCTCCTAACCTTTTCTCCCTGCCTCTTGTCTGTCTGTCTCTCTCCGTTGTGTGAAGCCTCGGTTTTGAGGATGAAGTCCATTTTAATTTGACGTGGTCATGTTTTTTTGTTTTTTTTTAAGTCATCTCCGATCAAAGTTCATACCAAAGAAGTATCACGCAGATACAGATGTTTTT
>NC_134879.1:42321157-42326157 GCF_041734735.1 Babylonia areolata | reverse complement strand
AAGCTAAAGAAATATAGCGCTGCTCAAATCGCTCATGCAACTCACCCCAGGGCTCCGGTAATGTCCAATTTTAGCGTCCTTAAATTATTTGTATTTTTGTATTTGTATTTCTTTTTTTCACAACCGATTTCTCTGTGTGAAATTCGGGCTGCTCTCCCCAGGGAGAGCGCGTCGCTATAATACAGCGCCACCCCCCTTTTTTCTTTCTTTTTTTTCCTGCGTGCAGTTTTATTTGTTTTTCCTATCGAAGTGGATTTTTTCTACAGAATTTTGCCAGGAACAACCCTTTGGTTGCCGTGGCTTCTTTTACGTGCGCTAAGTGCATGCTGCACACGGGACCTCGGTTTATCGTCTCATCCGAATGACCAGTGTCCAGTCCACCACTCAAGGTCTAGTGGAGGGGGAGAAAATATCGACGGCTGAGCCGTGATTCGAACCAGCGCTCTCAGATTCTCTCGCTTCCTAGGCGGACGCGTTGCCTCTAGGCCATCACTCCTACATATTGCACCTATTAGTTACATTTCCATGGTTTGTGGGAACATAGACGGAAAAAGCAAGACGTTAGTTTAGTGACTGAACCCGCGTCAAAACTGAGTGAAATAATGTACAGAATAAGAGTCGAAATCCACCTAAAATGGGTTACAACATCTACCAATGGTAACATCGTTTCATACATGCACAAAAATTGACGGTAAAATAGGTGTGGTGATTTAGGATGCTAAACTTGGACTTTACCTAGGGCTCCACCACCTGGTTTGGAGTCTGTCTGTCTGTCTGTCTGTCTGTCTGCCTGTCTGCCTGCTCGTTCAAACATTCTGACATTGTTGTTTGTCGTGTCCATCCTGCCGTGTGTGTTGACGACCCGGAATCTCCTGTTCGTCGCCAGAGTTATCTGTGGACAGTTAGCTGGACTCTAGTTTTCAACACACTGCATTACGCTACACTCACAAACGCGCACGCACGCGCACACACACACACACACACACACACACACACACACACACACACACACACACACACATATTGTGACAGGAAGCGTGGAGTACAGTCTTGTCATGTAGTCCCAAACCTGAATGACTTCCACTGCAACATCATCATCTTGGTCCTCTTCCTCCTCTTTCTTCATCATCAGCATATAAAAGCCCACCCACGCCCTCATCCACACACACACACACACACACACACAGAGAGAGAGAGAGAGAGAGAGAGAGAGAGAGAGTGTTTGCAGAAGGGGTGGAGAGATTTCAACTTGTCCAGTGTTGTTTCCCCCCAATCGAAGTAAAGTTTCCATCCGTAGCCCCCATCCCTACGCCCCCCTCACCCCCTCACCCGCACCCCCCCTCCCCTTCCTCCCGCTCTCCCACCCTTAGCAATAGCGCCACAACAACGAAATCAACCCGCCTTCAAAACGTGCTGTTCGTTTGCCAAATAGTATGTGTTCCCATGGCTCTACTACTGTCTACACCGCATAGCCCAGCAAAAAATAATGTCAGACCACACAGCACTAGCAGATTTGATGCGTTGTCGTGTGTGTGTGTGTGTGTGTGTGTGTCCTTCCCTTTCTTTTGCTAACCAGGGGTGAGAGATGGGATAGGGGTGAGGGCGGACGGAGGGAGGGGGGTACAACAGAGGACACAGGGAGGGAGAGAGAGAGAGATAGGGGAGGTGGGGTGGGGGAGAGAGCGATTCCCTGAAATGACAGATGTGGCTGTTTGGAAGGGATGGGGGGGCTCGTTGTTTGGAAGGGATGAGGCTCGTTGTTTGTCCCTCCCCTGTGTTTGTCGCCTGTGTGGCTGCCTGTCTTCCTTTCGTTTCCTCCCCCCCCCCCTCTCTCTCTCTCCACCGCCTCCCCCCTCCCCCGACCCCCCATCCTCCTCTCTCCCTCCCTGCCTGCCACCCACACCCTTCCAAACATGCCCCATTATCTTATCTCTTGTCCTCCTCTCGCTTTTACGCTGCCCCTTGGTCCCAACAACAGCTGACCCCTTCCCACTACTGCTGACCCAAGATCCTCGGCCAACCCCCCCCCCCCCCCCCCCCCCCCCCCCCCCCCCCCACACACACACACCCTCCTTCCCGAATCCACCACCCTTGTCCCTCGCTCATCCGTCATTCCCTTAGGGACTGGGGGAGGGGGGGGAGGGGAGAGGGGGAGATGGAAGAGGGAGGGTGGTGTGTGTGTGTGTGCGGAGTGTCATGATGTGGCACTTTCCGCTTAGGGTTTTTTTCTTTGAGGTTCACACACGTGTACACACACACACACACACACACACACACACACACACACACACACACACACACTATTACAGCCAAGTCTGGCGAAATTTGTTGACGAAGGTTTTTTTTCTTAATATGCTTATGCTTATGATGTTTTATTGTGTCTTATAAACCTTCAGTTTTTATAACAATAATATATTTTATTCTATTCGCACACACACACACACACACACACACACACACACACACACACACACACACACACACACAAAGAGAGAGAGAAAGAGAGAGGGTGTGTATGGAGTGTCATGATTTGGCACTTTCCGCTAGGGGCTTCTTCAAGGCACAGACACACAGACACAGACACAGACACACACACACACACACACACACACACACACACACACACACACACACACACACACACACACACACACACACATATGACGTGCATACAAGATTCACTGTTACATTGGACAACGCTGTTGTGTGTTTTTCACTCACCTCCATATTCCTCTGTGTGTCTGTCTGACAGCGGTTTTGCGAAAAAAAAAAAAGACAACATAAATCGAAAGAAATTGGGGACGTTTCGGTTTCAGATCGGGGGAGGCTTCAAAGCGTTCAGACTGATCCAATTACGCTACACAACATATACTTTTCTTTCCAAGGAAGCTGAGGCATGACCTATGCATAGACCCAATGCGCTTGGTTAGGCCTTGATACCCTTCAACTGGTTTGTATAATGTATCAGTTGAATGAACAAACAATTAGGTATGAACATGAAATGATTAACAAATAGTAAAGAGTGGTGACTCCACTCCATTCACAAGGTACACAACTTCAAGTCAGTACTGCTTACGCTACCGATTCAGCTAGCACACAGGGAAATAAAAGGTACATGGGAACAAACCCAGACACTTCATCAAAGAAGGAAGCGCCGGGCCTGTCCTTATACCGATCATTTGACAAGTGCACACAGAAGCAAAGACAGAAAAGAAATTTGCAAACACAAATAAGCTTTTATTCAAGACTGGCATAGCCTCTTTAACTCACTCAGTACGGCCAGTCCTCTCTTCTCCTCTACACAGACCCCTCGGATGTCCAGTGGGTGTCTGAATGACCCAACCTTTAGCTTCCGTCGTCAGAATTGTGGTATTCTTTGTAATCATTCACGTCTTCAGTATAAGAACCTTCCGCTTGCAATATTTTGATGATGGTAATGGGGGTGAAACGCTGTTAACGTCGTCTCTTTCGCCGTTCGTATGGAAAGAATTAATCCTGAACAAGCCACACAGAACACATGGACAATACAGAACAAATACGTGGTTGCCTCGGTGGTTTTTCAACTGGAAATGAACAATGTATCAGTTGAATGTTGCAGAAGGAAAAAAGGAACGTTTGCAAGTGTGTCTCTCTTCACGGCGATTCGGATTAGAACTATTTTGTTGTCGGAAAAACCTAAGCCCTAACACTAAACCCATTTTCTGTGAGTTTTGTTGTTGTTGTGATTTTGCGTATGTGTGTTGTTGTTGGGTTTTTTGTTGTGGTTTGTGTGTATACATGCGTATACATGTGTGTGTGTGTGTGTGTGTGTAAATATTAAACCAAAATGAAATATGAAATCAACAAAATACCATCGATACAGACAGACGGACAGTGAGATTCGAACAAGATCCTCTTTTCTCCATCTTATCCTCCCCTACCCCCGTTCCCCACCCTCACTCCACTCACCTTACAAGGGATCTGTGGTGTGAGTGATAAGCCTTTGAATGCACACACACTTTCCAATCGAATTATTAAAGATGTATTGTATTGTATTGTGTTGTATTGTATTGTATTCACAAATAGTAAAGACAGGTAACTCTTTCTTACACAAGGCACACAACTTCAAGTCAATGCCTTTGACGCTACTTACCGATTCAGATAGCACACAGGTAAATAAGATGTACGTTGGAACAAATCCAGACACTATCTCTGTATTGTATTGTATTGTATTGTGTTGTATTGTATTGTGTTGCAGTGTATAAACAAACAGTAGAGACTGGTAACTTTCTCCAAATACTCAAATAATGGGGCTGTTGTTTGAGGGACGTGGTGGCGGTCTCCACTCTGGGAGGGACGCTCACTCTGTCTGGCTCCGCGACTAAGCCATTATTGTCGTTAGTAGGGGGCTTAGTAGGTGGTGTCCTAAGTACGTTGAATCAGAACAAACACCACTGAACACCACCGAAGTGACTCAGCAGCAGTGCAGGGTCTCCTCTAGTGTGTGGCCTCCTGGCAAACTAACATCGATGGTTCCTTGCGGACTGCCGACGATGGAACTGTGACGGACGAACCCGGATGTGGCCGTGTATGGGGGAATCTAAATGAGCGGCATGGGAGTAGTGCTACTGAAATGGTGCAGATGATGGGGCAACAAAGAAAACACAAAAAACACCACAAAAAAAAACCCCACAAAAACACACACCTTTCTTCAAATACAAGTCAATGCTTCTAACGCTACCGATTCATTCAGCTAGCACACAGGTAAAGAAAAAAAATAAACTGGAACAAACCCAGACGCTTCATCTCTGTCGTATTGCATTGCATTGTATGGCATTGCATTGCATTGCATTGCACTGTACTGTAATCCTTTTTTTTTCTCCAAACATCGTCATGTTGTGAGTGTGTTGAACTTGGCTTTGGGCTTAGATATTGTGTAGGGTGCGTGACGAGCTTGTGGGTGCAACAATTCATTTGCCAAATGGATGAATAAAGATGTATTGTATTGTGTTGTATTGTGT
>NC_134879.1:42313657-42318657 GCF_041734735.1 Babylonia areolata | reverse complement strand
CATAACTCTAAAGCTGAAGAAACTGAAGACAAGGAAGAGGTAGGGGAGAGAGGCTATCTTGTGAAGAGGTGGGGTTTAAGGCCAGACTTGAAAGAGCTGAGCGTGGAGACCTGACGAAGCGAAAGAGGAAGTTTCATTCAAATACAAGGTCCAAGAGACAGGGAAAGAACGGTGTCCAGCAGTGGAGTGTTTGAATCTGGGTATGCGTAAACAGAGTGGATCCGAAGCCGATCGTAGAGAGCGAGATGGAGTGTAGAGGTGAAGGCAGCCACAAAGATAGGAAAGACATTTAGTTAACATTACTTTTTAAACAGTGACTTTTTGAGTCTTTTGTATCTTTTATCATGATTTTTAATGTTAACTCACCGTATTCCCCCCCTCTGACATCTAGATATTCATCAAATTATCAGCATCATCGCCACTTCCAGATTCGTTATAACAGCATTGATAATAATGATAGTGATGGTTTAAAATGTCAGATGAAAAAAAAAAAAGGTAGCAGCAAGATTAGACTGTGCATCATCATATCATCGTCATCGTAGTGATGATAGCAACATTAATTATGAGTATGGATCACACACACACACACACACACACACACACACACACACACACACACACACTTGTCCCACTTTTTCTCAGAGAACAGAGGGATGGGTTGAATGCCCTGAGAATCATGTATATAATCATGCAGACATCTACACACGCACTCACGCAAACACAAACACACAGACACACACAGACACAGACACAGTCACACACACACACACACACACACACACACACACACACACACAGAATTGTCCCCATTTTTTGTCAAACTTTAGCCAGGGGAGGGAGGGGGGTGAGGGGAGGGGGGTGGTGCGTGAGTGAGGGGTGGGGAGGGAGGTTTCTGACGTCCCAGTTCTGTCATGCACTTGACATCCGGGACTGTCCTTACCTCCCGCCGAGAGTCAAACCGAGGCTTCCCAACATCCGGGGCCCCAGGACACACGTGCAGCGCGTGCCAGTCTTATTATCCCCCTGTCGTCATCGGCATGTCTCGCGCCTGTCTGGAGGGCCGGTGCATACCTACAATTGGTACGCTCTCCTGCCCCTTAGCCCAATACCTCCCCCCCTGGATAAATTTGACAGTCCAACATACGACCAGAATATGAACCTTCGCTGTAAATAATTGCGGTGAAGGCTTGTCGCTGTGAGGAATGGTTGAGTTATGCGCGGTTAGTTCTTGTTTGGGTTCGTGTGTGGTTTATTACTTTGGAAGAAAGTTTGGAGAAATGTCCTCATGAAATCAGTCTTATGTGGCTGAGGAGGGACATGTAGAATTATTGGCAGCAAAGGAAAATGTGTCTAACATAAACAACAGCAAGAAACGTGGCTGTGTTTTGTGCTTGCACAAGTGGCGAATATATCGCAAGATAAGGCATACTAAACGGTCATGTTAGCCCGTGTGACGTCCTTACGAAACGACAACCCGGTGCTTCAAGGTCCTCAAATATTTATTTTTGGGTCAAAGCATACCATCAGCTTCAGTCTCAAGGAGGCGTCACTACGTTCAGATAAATCCATAATACGCTACTCCACATCTGCTAGGCAGATGTCTGGCCAGTGCGCCAGTCAGGCCTTGAGTAGTAGGCCTCCTTCGGTCATGGCTGACCATGGATAGAGTATATCCGACCTAATGTCTAATTGGGCTGTCTGCTTGGACCAAGCAGCGTCGCCTGTAACTGTAGAAACCGATGCGAGAGAGACAGCCTCTGTCGCAGCGATCTAATGTGTAAGCTGATGCTGGTCTGTTGGCTGGCGTCCCTTTTCTGCGAGCTCGCTTTTCTGCTGCAGCAGCTGACAGTTTGTCCTCACCAATCCGTAACAGATTCTTGAGAGTGCTTCTCCATCTGTTGCGGTCATCTGCAAGGCCCTCCCAGGACTCAGTGTTGATCTCAAGTGCCTTCATGTCACGTTTGCAAACGTCTTTGTATCTCAGCTGTGGGCGGCCGATGCTTCTCTGCCCCGTGGCGAGCTCTCCATAAAGGATGTCTTTTGGGATGCGACCATCTTCCATGCAGCGAACGTGGCCCAGCCAGCGCAGCCGATGCTGTCTCAGCATGGTATACATGGTCGGGAAGCTAGCGCGAGTCAGGACTTCGGTGTTCGTCACCTTGTCTTGCCAGGAGATGCCAAGTATGCGCCGTAGGCTTCTCAGGTGGAAGGTATTGAGCCTTTTCTCCTGACGAGCATGTGTGGTCCACGCCTCACTGCTATACAGCAAGGTGCTGAGGACGCAGGCGTTGAAAACAGCCATCCTTGTCTTCGTGGTCAGCTTGGGATTTGTCCACACTCTTTGTGAGAGGCGGGCTAGCGTTGTGGCTGCCTTCCCGATCCTCTTGTCGATCTCGGCCTTGAGTTCATGTATATTATACTTGTGTACCTATCAGAGTGGATTTCTTCAACAGAATTTTGCCAGAGGACAACACTCTCGTTGCCATGGGCTCTTTTGTCTGTACGCCAAGTGCGTGCTGCACACGGGACCTCGGGTTTACCGTCTCATCCGAATGGCTAGACGCTCAGTTCCATTATATTTTTCAGTCAAAGTTGGGAGCTGCAATGGGTGAAGGCGGAGGAGCGTCTTGTCCATTCCGTCACCTTTCTTCTATAACAGTAGATTGGAATTTATTGCTCCGATGGACGAAAAAACAGCTGTGTGGTCTTTGACCTTTACATGCTCCTTTATCTCCTTTGTGTTAGAATATTGATTTCGTTTGTTTGTTTTGTTGTTGTTGATTTTTTTTTTTAATGTCATAACCACATCGAGAGTTATGGAAATGGACGCCAACAAAAGTCAAAAGTCAACAATTACCTTGACATATTTTTTTTTTCAACCAAGGTTAAAAAGTCAGTAAGTACGTGATATATCATACCTGTTAGAACTCTATCGCAAACTTTCTCACCAAAATGATTTAACTTTGTTTTTGTTTTTCTTTTCTTTTTTTTGAGGGGCGTAAAAAAAAGAACACCCATGTCACGTAATATATCTCAGAACATCTGTCAAAGTTTCACGTGCAGCCAGTGTTAAAACAAAAAGGTCATTGAGTACGCAATGGTTATATCTGTGAGCGTCCATGTCAAACTTCCACCAGTCAGACATTTCCTTTATAACCTTTTTTAGGGAGGGGGTCGGGAGGTGGGGGGAACACACTAAACGCCTCGTGTCACTGCCATGAAAACTCAGCAGTGAGCACAGACTATAATTATCACTGAGCAGATGTCAAACTTTCACAAACATCCAAGGTTGTTGGGTTTTTTTGGGTTTTGTTTTGTTTTTTTGTTTTTTTTTTAAGTCAGTAAAGTACGTAATGGTTTTACCGACGAGCAAAACTTCCATCTCTTATCAAACTTTCTCGCCAAGACTGTGACTTTTTCTTACAAAAGAAAGTGAGGTGGTGGGGGATTGGGGAGGGGGCTGGGGTTGGGGCGGGGTGTGTGGTGTGGTGTGGTGTGGGGGAGTGGGGAAGGGGGCAAGGGATGGGATGGGAAGGGAAGGAAGGGGGCATCTCATGTCAGTGTCCTGAAGGTACCATGCACAGTCTAGTCTCCAAGGCCGGGGTCCACAACCCTTTTAACTCTCTCCATACGAACGGCGAAAGAGACGACGTTAACAGCGTTTCACCCCAATTACCATCATCAAAATATTGCAAGCGGAACGCTCTTATACTGAAGAGGTGAATGTTGACAAAGAATACCACAATTCTGACGACGGAAGCTAAAGGTTGGGTCATTGAGACACCCACTGGACATCCGAGGGGTCTGTGTAGAGGAGAAGAGAGGACTGGCCGTACTGAGTGAGTTAAAAGAAGTCTTCAAATAATGATCACCTAAGTCGTCGAGCCCAACCCCCAACCCCTGATCCCCCCCTAACCCGCCCCCCCCCCTGCCCCCCCACGCCCCACCTCCATTACCCACTCACCCCCTCACGCCCTCCCTCTCTCCCTTCCTCTCTTCGGTCTACTGTTCTATCTATCTATCTCATCCCTCCCTCCCTCCCCAGCAAAAGGTTGGGTTTTTTTTGGTTTTTTTGTTTGTTTGTTTTTTTTGTCCGGGCGTTCACCTGGAGTGACGCTGTGCCAACAGCCAGGTACTTTAGATAGATAGATAGATTGATATCCGTGTATGTCCCCCTCCCCCAGTCTCTGCTGTATGTTCTGTATGGAGAGAGGCCACTTCTTCTGCTGGGTGAAGCTGCCATGAGGTTTTAAGGTTTGCGGGTGCCTACCTGCCTTCCTCTTCTGTGTCTGTCTCTGTTTCTCTGTCTTTGTCTCTGTCTCTGTCTTTCTGTCTCTCTGTCTCTGTCTCTGTCTCTGTCTCTCTCTCTCTCTCTCTCCCTGTCTGTCTCTTCTTTGTTTCTCTACCTCTCTTTTTCTCCTTGTCTCTGTCTCTCTGTCTTACTGTCTCTCTGTTTCTGTCTGTCTGTCTCTCTCTCTCTGCCTCTCTCCCTCCCCCCCCCCCCCCCCCTCCTCTCTATTTCTATCATTTCTGTCTCTGTCACTTTCTGCCTCTTTCCAACTCTCTATCTCTCTTTCCTATCGTCCCCCCCCCCCTCACCCCCTACCCCCCAATCCCCCGCCACCCCACCCATTGGCAGATTCCACACAAATCGGTTAACCACTGGGTAAGAAAAAAAATTGGAGGGCCGTGTGATGGTGCCCCGGCTATTGTGGTTTCTGCACAGTTAATGCTTGGGGCGGTGGGGTAGGGGAGTGTGTGTGTGGGGGTGGGGTGGGGGGGGGGGGCGGGGGGGGGGGGCTGATGGGTGAAAGATTGGAGGGTGTGGGGGGTGCTTGGTTAGCTGGTGCCTGCTTGCCTATATTGCCTTTGTGGTTCTGCACGGAGTGAGATGGGGGATAGTGATACGCCGTAGAGACGTGTTTGACACTCTAGATAGGTGTAGGTGGGTGGGGGGTGGGGTGGGGGTGGGACTTAGATAATAGCGGTCGTACGTGCGG
>NC_134879.1:42306157-42308657 GCF_041734735.1 Babylonia areolata | reverse complement strand
GTGTGTGTGTGTGTGTATGTGTGTGTACGTGTGTGTGTGTGTGTGTGTGTGTGTGTGTGTGTGTGTGCCTGTGTGTGTGTGAGGTTGTGCCCCGCGACAGACTATATGCCCATATCCTTAAATCTCGTGTTTTCCTTTTATATACTCTAAAGTCCTGAAATCTTCGACCACATTTCTGTAATCCTATGTCCTTAATTCTTCGGATCTTCCTTTTGTATACATATGTCTTTTTTTTTCCCCTTCCTTCTCTATACACCCATCCCGTTATCAAATTCTAGCCCAGATAGTCCGGACAGCATATTATGCCAACTCGGCTGTTTTGGTGGTCAGAGTCGGACACGACTGACTATCATACGTACTTAAATCACCTACGTTCTTTCTCTATACCTTTGATTTTAAATCTCTGACCCTCTTTCTGTCCATCCGTCCGCGTTCTTGTAAGTTTCGATCTTCTTTCTGTAAAACCCATATCCTTGAATCTTTGGTCCCTTCTTAAAGTGTACCCATACACCCATGCCTTAACTCACTCAGTACGGCCAGTCCTCTCTTCTCCTCTACACAGACCCCTCGGATGTCCAGTGGGTGTCTGAATGACCCAACCTTTAGCTTCCGTCGTCAGAATTGTGGTATTCTTTGTCAACATTCACTTCTTCAGTATAAGAGCCTCGCGCTTGTAATATTTTGATGGTGGAAATTGGGGAGAAACGCTGTTAACGTCGTCTCTTTCGCCGTTCGTAGGGAGAGAGTTGAATCTCCGACCTGACGCCCCCTCTTTCTGTCTATCCTTTCCTTAATTTTCCGATATTCTTTCTGTAAACCCATTCTTTAAATCTTCACTCATCTTTTTGTATACAGATTCTTTAAATCTTCAATCATCTTTTTTGCATACACATTCTTTAAATCTCCAATCGTCTTTTTTCTCTCTGTCTCTCTGTCGCTGTCTGCCTGTCTCTCTGTCTGTCTGTATCTCTCTCTCTCTCTCGGGTCGTACACAATGTGTTCAAAGTGAAGTTACTACATAGTTTGTTAATGAACTGTTGGATTGCTCACTTCTCACGCTCTCTCTCTCTCTCTCTCTCGCTCTCTCTCTCTCTCTCTCTCTCTCTCTCTCTCTCTCTCTCTCTCTCTCTCTCTCTGTGATATATAAAAAAGCGTCTCTCTTTTTCCACCCGAAATTCCCTTTCTTTCATCTCTTTCTACGGTCTTTGAATCAGCTACTTGGTCGGTTCCTTTTACGTGCGGTCTGCGAGTGATGTTGGATCCTCAAGAACTAAAAAAATAAAATAAAAAAGTTTATAAAAAAGGAAAAAAATCCACGTTACGTACACATGCCAGTAAGGCCCCCCCCCCCTTCTCCCTCTTCCCCCCTCCCCCGAAAGAAAACAAAAACAAAAACAAAAAAACAGAAGGTCCGGTAGAAACACAACAAGCTGTCTATCCACACACAGTCTGTTTTGTTTTCCCCACCAAAAAAATGCAGGAAACGTGACTCATGATAGGTCAAGCTTTCCTTCTTTTTTTTTCATTTTTTTTTTTCATTCCCATTCTTTATTTGTCAGGCTTTTCTTTGGGCGTTTTTTTTTGTTTTTTGTTTTTTTGTTGGTTTTTTTTTTTGCCAAGCGTTTCTTTTCTCTCTGTCTCTCTGTCGCTGTCTGCCTGTCTCTCTCTGTCTGTCTGTCTGTCTGTATCTCTCTCTCTCTCTCTCTCTCTCTCTCTCTCTCTCTCTCTCTCTCTCGGGTCGTACACAATGTGTTCAAAGTGAAGTTACTACATAGTTCGTTAATGAACTGTCGGATTTCTCACTCCTTCACCTCCCCCCCCTCCCACCCCGGTCACCCGTCCCCTATGTATGTATGCCTATAGTAGCCGAAGCACATTAAACAATCTCTCCATCTCTTTCTCTCTTTGCCTCTGTCTCTCTTCTCACGCTCTCTCTCTCTCTCTGTCTCTCTGTCTCTCTGTCTCTCTCTCTCTCTCTCTCTCTCTGTCTGTGATAAAAAAAAATACAGCGTCTTTCTTTTTCCAGCCCCACTTCCCTCTTTCTCATCTCTTTCTACGGTCTTTGAATCAGCTACTTGGTCGGTCTCTTTTACGTGCGGTTAGCGAGTGATGTTGGATCCTTAAGAACTTAAAAAAAAAAAAAAAAAAAATCCACGTTACATACACAACATGCCGGCATCTCTTCCTCTCTCTGTCTCTCTTCTCACGCTCTCTCTCTCTCTCTCTCTCTCTCTCTCTCTCTCTCTCTCTCTACGGTCTTTGAATCAGCTACTTGGTCGGTCTCTTTTACGTGCGGTCAGCGAGTGATGTTGGATCCTCAAGAACTAAAAAAAAAAAAAAAAAAAAAAAAAGATTAAAAAAAAGAAAGAAAAATCCACGTTACGTACACAACATGCCGGCAAGGTCGCACCCCTCTCCCCCTCCTCCCCACTTCCCCCTAAAAAAAAAAAAAAAAAAAAAAAACCAGAAGGTCCGGTAGAAACACAAGCTGTCTATCCAC
>NC_134879.1:42283657-42286157 GCF_041734735.1 Babylonia areolata | reverse complement strand
TCACAGAACAACATCATGGAACTGTTCTGAATTCAAACTCTAAGTGTATTTTAGTCAGTCGTGTCCGACTATAACCACCACAACAGCATAGGAGACCACCCTGCTGTCCCGACTATCTGGGTTAGAATTCGATTATCGTGGAAAGTGTCTTGCCCAAGTTACATCCCCACTCTCTCTGCCAAGAGGGTTTTTAGGCCAGTCAGCGTTGATATGGTCCCGAAAGGCCAGCTAGCCGCCAAGGCTGTAGCTCTAAGAGCCAGTGCAGTATTGCCACCTAGGCTGAGCGTTTGATTGATTGATTGATTGATTGATTGATTTGTTGATGTGGATACTTATATAGCGCCTATCCTCGGTCGGAGACCAAGCTCTAAGCGCTTTAATACACGGGTTCATTTGCACCACAAGCTGCCTACATGGGTAGAGCCGACTGACGGCTACCACTGGGCGCTCATCATTCGTTTCCTGTGTCATTCACTCAGATTTCAGGCGCACACACATACACACTCAGACAGACATGTAACAATTTACGTGTATGACCGTTTTTGTTTATTTATCCCGCCATGTAGGCAGCCATACTCCGTTTTCGGGGGGGGGGGGGGTGTATGCTGGCTATATTCTTGTTTCCATAACCCACCGAACGCTGACATGGATTACAGGATCTTTAACGTGCGTATTTGATCATCTGCGTGCGCATACACACGAAGGGGGTTCAGGCACTAGCAGGTCTGCACATATGTTGACCTGGGAGATCGGAAAAATCTCCACCCTTTATCCACCAGGTGCACCGAAATTCGAACCCGTTATAGTCTTTCACAAAAGAAATGATGTACTGTCGCGGTGCAGAAACCTTTGATCATACAGCTCTCACTTTGTTTTTGGTCCAACTGTAAGCTTTCGTCAGTCTGTAGTTGATACAATCCTAGCGTTGATATGCAAACATAAACCAGGAACGAATTTTCGAACCAAACTGCCCTTTTCAAACTAACAAAAAGAAAGGCTATCGTATTCATTATTGATTCATGAGGAAAAAAAAAAAAAAGTGCAGTATTTGTTCGCTTCAACAAAGACGGCTGTATACATTACAGATTAATCGCTTGAAAATGGTAATTTTTGCCCCAAAACATGTGTCAGTATCGTGTCCGTGTTAACGCGGTTTGCATTTTAAACCGCTGTGTGTTGTTCAGAGTGCTAGTTTCCAGAAACGTTCGCTACGCCCGCTCTGTGTGCGATTATTCTTTTGTGAATAAATGCATAGACAGGTGTGTGTGTGTGTGTGTGTGTGTGTGTGTGTGTGTGTGCGTGCGTGCGTGTGCGTGTGTGTGTGTGTGTGTGAAGACGGAAATAAGAGATGTAACGCGATTGGTTGGAAATCACTCAGAACACCTTTCTTGTCATGCATACATTTTCGATCAAATAAAGCCAGAGGACACTCCGGTCAAAACAATAACTCTGTGTGTGTGTGTGTGTGTGTGTGTGTGTGTGTGTGTGTGTGTGTGTGTGTGTGTGTGCAAGCGCGCGTGCATGCGCGCGTGTGTGTGTATGTGTGTGTGTGTCTGTCTGTGTCTGTGTGATTGTAGGAATTCTCTCTCTCTCTCTCTCTCTCTCTCTCTCTCTCTCTCTGTGGCTTCGTGCGTATATCGAAAGAGAGAGAGAGAGAGAGAGAGAGAGAGAGAGAGAGAGAGAGAGAGAGAGAGAGAGAGAGAGAGCGTGTGTGTGTGATTAGATTTGCAATTGTTGCTCTAGCTATACGTTTAGAGTCAAAAGACATTTGTGTTTTCTCAACTTTTATGTGACATTGTTGTGTATTTGAAAATGTTTGTTCTGGGCATGAACAGATTATTTTGCAGTAATCCTCCATACTCCAATAGGAGTGAAAGGATAATTAAAACTTGAAACTTGTGTTTGTGTCTCTGTGTCTCTATCTGTGTCTGTGTGTCTGTATGTGTCTGTATGTCTGTGTATCTGTGTGTGTGCGTGTGCGATTGTAGACATTCTCTCTCTCTCTCTCTCTCTCTCTCTCTCTCTCTCTCTCTCTCTCTCTCTCTCCCTCTCTCTCATACCCGTTATATCTAGTTTCTGCAGTCAGGTCTATACGTTATTGGTTGAGATTACTACAAGTGGAACATAACAGAATACCCCGCAAAGCTTATGATATGCTGTATGATTTAGATGCTAGAGACAGAGTGAAGTGGGTAACCAAGATTCGCCATTGTTTGTTTGAATATGGGTTTGGATTTCTTTGGTTAAACCAAGGTGTTGGTAGCATCCAAGCGTTTATCGGTATGTTTCGACAACGTCTGATTGATTGTAGATGGCAGAAGTGGTCTGATCATATTCAGAATAGTGAAAGATTTAGTTTCTATAAGAATTTTTGCAGTGTGTCTGATCTGAAACCTTACTTAGTGTTGAGTATGGATAGACATTTACAATATATGACGACAAGATTTAGATTAGGTATTACCGAATTAGCGGTCCATCATTACAGATACAGAACATGTAA
>NC_134879.1:42268657-42278657 GCF_041734735.1 Babylonia areolata | reverse complement strand
GTGTGTGTGTGTGTGTGATTGTGCGTTCTCGTGTGTTTTGTGTCTGACTGACGTACTGACGTTAAGTGTTTTGACATGTTTGTAAAACGCTAGTAGTAGTAGTAGTAGTAGTAGTAGTAATGGTAGTATCAACAGAAGTATCATCATCATCATAATTATCATTATCATAATTTTATTTGTTGTCGTCGTTGTGACTGTTATTGTTATCGTTGTTTATGAATTAATTCATTTTATTTATTTACCTATCTATTTTGAGATAATGATGATTATATAAAAAGTGATATAATGATGTTCCTCTGTGTGTATGTGTGGGTGTTGTTACATTCCCAAACAGAACCTTGCAACCCTTTTGGGAGGACAACAACAACAACAACAACAACAACAACAACAAAAATCGCTAGGCAGGCTATTGATTGACAGGGGCTGATTGACAACTGATGGATTGGCCCATTGATTGTTTGATTGATTGGTTCCCAGCCCCGCCGACCGACGTCTGTTTGAAAGCTATCGACTGGGGTTTTTTTTGTTTGTTTTGTTTTGTTTTGTTTGCCAGGCCCCACAAGAGTTGGGTGGTGAGTGGTGATAGATTCTGTAGTCTGTTGGTAAAAAGTCGTGGATTCTGATTCGACTGAATGCTGCCAGACTTGACTGTTTGGTCGACGGATGGCCTGTTGTGGGTCACTTTGATGGATGAAGCAATATTGGTGGAGAAAAGGGAAAAGGTATGGGATTGGGAGTAGGTACCAGTTCGCCTATTCCCATTTGGCCTACTCTGAACTCCTTTCATTGTGTCGCCATCCTCAAAGCACGGCTTTTTTTTTTTTTTTTACTCCTTTGGTGATGTTCACTTTCCAGTGTGTTATTATTGTTGCTACTATGTTAGTATTAGTATTATCATTAATATTATCATTGTTGTTGTTGTCAGTGGTAGTTGCGGTAATAGTAGTTTGGTTGTTGTTGTTTTTTTTTGTTTTGGGTTTTTTTTTTGGTGTTTTTTGCTGTTGTTATTTTTCTTGTTTAGTTCAGTTTTGTCTTGCACTTCAGCCTTCTTTTCATTGTCAAATAAATGTGTGTATTTTCGCCATTGCGTTTGTGTACTGCTTGTTACATATGAACGAGCACGATATTATAAGCTCATGCTTGTTGTTGCTCAAGTCTTCTTAATGGAACGCTGTATTTCACCTTGTTTCTTCATATTAAAAAAAAAAAAAATGTTGAAACCAAAGCACGGCTTCTGGAGAACGTTGCTCTTTTGACGATCCGCTCTTTTCTGCTCCGCATTGTGAACGTTAGTTTGTCTGTGTATCTGTCTGTCTCTCTGTGTCTGTCTAGACATATACCTCTTCTCCTATCTCTCTGTCTCTCTTTGTCTCTGTTTCCCTGTTGCTCTCTGTCTATCTGTCTGTCTGTCTCTGTCTCTGTCTATCTATATCCCTGTCTGTCTCTGTCTCGCTGTCTCTTTCTGTGTCTCTTAGTGTTTCTCTGGATCTCTCTCTCTCTCTCAGTTTTTCTCTGTCTCTGTCTGTCTTTCTCTCTTAGTGTCTCTCTCTTTTTTTCTCTGTCTATATTAGTGGCTCTCTGTTTCTCTCTGGCTCTGTCTCTGTCTCTCTCTTAATGTCCCTTTTTCACTCGCTCTGTCTCTCTCTCTCTTAGTGTGTGTGTGTGTGTGTGTGTGTGTGTGTGTGTGTGTGTGTGTGTGTGTGTGTGTGTGTGTGTATCTTAGTGTCTCTCTTAATGTCTCTCTTTCTCTCCCTCTCTCTTTCTCTCTGGCACCATTCCTGTCGTCTGCACCATAATCACAGAGACTGTGGCGGCAAGAAATGAAGAATCACACACACACACACACACACACACACACACAAACACACACACACACACACACACACACACACACACACACACACACACACACACACACACACACACACACACACACACACACACACACACACACACACACACACACAAACAAACACAGAGAGAGAGAGAGCAGCAGAGTACGTTGGCGAAGTAGGAGAGGAGCAGGCTGAGGATATTATAATTATTATTTATTTATTTATTTATTTGTGTAGGCTTATCTATTATTTATTATTTATTCACCTTTTTTTTCTTTATTTTTCCTCAAGGCCTGACTAAGCGCGTTGGGTTATGCTGCTGGTCAGGCATCTGCTTGGCAGATGTGGTGTAGCGTATATGGATTTGTCCGAACGCAGTGACGCCTCCTTGTGCTACTGAAACTGAGGATCAGGATCACCAACTATTTTTTTTGGGGGGGTGATAGGCGAAATGGGAAATACACGACTCGGTTAGCAGTAGGCGAATCGGGACGACAGTATCTTGGTCGTTGTATGATCGTCAGTCGTGTCCGACTATGACCACCAGAACAGCAGAGACTGCAACTGCTGTACTTACCATCTGGGGCAAGAATTTGATTTTAGTGGAGAGTGTCTCCGCCCAAGTTACATCCCCACGCTCTTGGCTAAGAGTTGTTTTAGGACAGTCGGCGTTGGGGTATAGTTCTCAAAGGCCAACTAGCCCCCCCCCCCCCCCCCCCCCCCCCCGCCCCCCCCCAAGGCTGCAGCAGTAAGAGCCAGCGGAATTTTTTTGCCTCCTAGTTTGAAGAGTCATAGTCCTTCACAAAAAGACTTGAGCTGTAAATGATTTCCCATTAAAGTGGAGAAAGCATTGATTATACAGCTCTGTCTTTGCAGTTTGGACTTTGACGCAAATACTGATCGTGGGCAGAAAGACAAAGGACCTCAATCAAGGCGTTATTTACCCACTTGCCCCCCCGCCCCTCTCCCTCCCCCCCGCCCCCACCCTTCCCACTCTCCCCCCCCCCCCCTCGCTTCACCTCCCACACCTCTCCACCCCCCCCCTCTCCTCCACACACACACACACACACATCCTCCACCACCGGCACCCCACCCTCCACTTTCCTGTCCCCAGAGAGTGGTGACTGTTTTGTGGCGGAAGCTGTGAGGCTGTACAGTGTGATGACAGCCCAGTACGATGTTGGTACAGCGGTCCCAAGGTAGTAGAGGTAATATAGAAAAGGGGAGTGGCCGGGGAGGGGGGAGGGGGGAAGTGGGTAAATACGCCTTGATTGGGTAGTAGGAGGGAGAATGCTCAGCCTCTATATAAGATCTGAACCAAGGGAAAGGGGTGGAGGAGTGGGGGGGGGGGTACCAAGGACTGTCTTGGGAGGGATGGAGAACCCTCAGCTTCTAAAAGGGCGGACCCAAGGGAAGAGGGGTGGAGGAGTGGCCCGCAAAAGAGAGTGGGGGTTGGGGAGAGAGTGGGGGTTGGGGGGGGGTACCAAGGACTGTCTTGGGAGGGAGGGAGAACCCTCAGCTTCGGACCCAAGGGAAGAGGGGTGTGGTGGGATGACCTGCAAAAGAGAGTAGAGGGTGCGAGGTGGGTCGGGGGGGGGGGGGGGTACCAAGGACTGTCTTGGGGGGAGGATGTGGGGTGGTGAGGGGGGGAAGGGAGGGAGAACTCTCAGCCTCTAAAAGATCGGACCTAAGGGAAACGGTGGAGGGGTAGCCCGCAAAAGAGGGTGGGGGTTGGGGGGGGGGGGTGGCGGTGGGGTCGGGTGCCCAAGGACTGTCTTGGGAGAGAGACTCACACAGCCTGTCAGAGCTCAGCCTCTCTGAATGAAGTTCGTTTGCCTCTGAGGCTTTATTGTGCGTGAGCAGTGAGTGGCAGGTGTGTGTGTGTGTGTGTGTGTGTGTGTGTGTGTGCGTTCGTGCGTAAGTTTGTGTGTGTGTTGTGTGTGTGTGTGTGTGTGTGTGTGTGTGTGCGTGTGTGCGTGGTGTGTGTATGTGTGTGTGCGTGCGTGTGTGTGTGGTGTGTGTGTGTGTGTGTGTGTGTGTGTGTGTGTGTTCGTATGTGCGTATGTGTGTGTGCTCACGCGCTTATGTGTACGTGTGTGCGTATTTGTATGTGTATGTGTGTGTGTATGTGTGTGTGTGCGCGCGTGTGTGTACCCACGCACACACACAAACTATGTTGACGAACTGGGAAGAGTAGGCGAATCAGTGTCACCAATTAATAATTATACTGACAGACGATTCAGGAACAGGCGAATAGGGTAATAGGCTAATCCGGCTGACACCTTACCGGCCCTTGTATTGGTGCAGGTGGGAAGAAAGGCGGGGGGGGGGGGGGAGAAGGGGGGGGGTGCTTCAATCAAGGCATGACTACACACACCCCTAGCCCCCCTCCCCCCCCCCCACACACACACCCCACCCTCACACACATACCCACCTTTCTGTCGGTGACTGTTTCTTGAGGCAGATGCTGTACAGTTGGATGACAGCACAGTGCGATGTTGGTTCAGCGGAGGACCCAAGGGACTAGGGGTACATGTGTGGTAGGGGAGTGGCCCACAGAAAAGGGTAGGGTAGGAGAGCGGGAAAGGGAGAGGGGGAGGGGGGGGGGGGTATCTAAGGACTGTCTTGGGAGAGAGGGAGTGAGAAACGGTCAGCCTCTTAAGTTCGTTTAGCCAGGGGGGGGAAGGGCGGGGGGGAGTGGGGGGGTCGGGGGAGGGGGAGGGGGTGGGTGGGTGGGAGGGCATTGACAGGTGTGTGTGTGTGTGTGTGTGTGTGTGTGTGTGTGTGTGTAAGCGCCCCCTTTGCATCAATTAACGTATGGGGTGGTATATGGGAGAGGGACAGACAACGAACAAGTCTTTCTTTGAGCTGGTGGGCGACCTGTTTGTATTACAGGTCCTTTTTCTGGGCGGGGCGTGTCAAGACTCCTGTTTGTAGCCATCCCTTCAGGCCTCTTCAATGGGAGTTCACACGGGGAGAGAGAGAGAGAGAGAGAGAGAGAGAGAGAGAGAGAGAGAGACAGACAGACAGACACAGACGGAGACAGACAGAGAGACAGAGACGCAAACACAGAGAGAGAAAGAGGGAGAGAGATAAAATTGGACTGAATAGATTTTATTTTAATTTTCTGAGGGTAATAGAGTAAGCAAGACAATGCTTTTTTTTTTTTGTTGTTGTTTTTTTCCATCCAGCCCTCGAAGAGGAAGAGAGAGAGGGGGGTGGGGGAGAGAGAGGGAGACGTAAACAGAGAGAGAGAGAGAGTGAGAAGAGAGAGAGAGAGAGAGAGAGAGAGAGAGATCCCCCTCCATCCGATAACCCCATCCCCACACACCCTTATCCCCTCTCTCCGCTCCCACACCCACACGTTACACACCTGATAAAGTGAACGATGTTTGTCCCCTTCTACTGTTGCCGCTCTTAGTCACAGCTTTTAAGACACCACCGACCGTCATGGAAGGGACCGCCTTTGTACAGCAAGCCATTGTATCGGTGTGGGGAGCTTTGTCCAAACACTACACAGAGAGAGAGAAAGAGAGAGAGAGCACAACCAAACAAAGCCCCTCGGGCGAGAGAGAGAGAGAGGAGTGGAGAGAGAGGGGGGAGGGGGGCGGAGAGAGAGAGAGAGAGAGAGAGCACAACCAAACAAAGCCCCTCGGGCGAGAGAGAGAGAGAGGCGTGGAGAGAGAGGGGGGAGGGGGCGGAGAGAGAGAGAGAGAGAGAGAGAGAGAGAGAAGGAGCGGAGAGAAAGAGGGGGAAGGGGGCGGCGAGAGAGAGAGAAGGAACGGAGAGAGAGAGAGGAGGGGCGGAGAGAGAGGGGGGGGGAGGAGGCGGGGAGAGAGAGAGAGAGAGAAGGAGCGGAGAGAGAGATGGGGAGGGGGCGGAGAGAGAGAGGGGGGGGAGGGGGCGAGGAGAGCGGAGAGAGAGAGAGAGAGGAGCAGAGAGAGGGAGCGGCGAGAGAGAGAGAGAGAGAGAGAGACCCTCTAGGGTCCTTGAGCGCTTCTTCAAGACCTCATGAAGAGTCGCTGCTACTGCTACTGTTACTGCTACTGCTGCTTGTGCGCTATCGCCAAGCTTTCCTTCCTGATACGATATTGGGGGATGGGTGAAAGGTGATGTGTGTGAGGTGGAGGCTTGATTGATTGACTGACTGCACTCACTCCCCACTCACTCACTCACTCCCCTTGGACCCTTACACTGACCGCTAGGTGGCTGTACTGTCAGTTTGCGCGGGTGTGAAAAAAAACCCCAACAAAACTGCTGGGTGTCTCTTGCAAGGTGTGTCTGGAGGACAGGTTTGTTGTGTGGGAAGGTGATGATATCTGGGGTGTCTGATTATTATCTTTGAGTCCGTTTGGTTTTGTGGACGTATGTGTGGTCAGTGTGTGTGTGTACAAGTTCAGCATGTGTGGTGAACGCTAGGCACACGGCATGGATGATGTTGTTCACGGGGCTGTTGATGAGGATACCTGCTGCGTTTTCCTACAATCAGACAACTTTCCGCTGTTTTGATTTTTTTTTTCTTCATCGGTCGTCGACTGTTCTTTGCATAGTTTTTCTTTTCTTTTCTTTTCTGCAAGCGTCATAAAAAATACAAGTATCAAAAGTTGAACTCAGAACTCAGAAATATTTTACTGCAAGGCCACCGGCCTGTTTGCAAAGGAGGTATATACATACAATTGCGACACACAAAATACCGAAAATAAAGGGGGGAGGGACCAATGTCATGGACACAACACTTCATAACTGAAAAAGTAAGTATCAAAAGTTGGAGATTACGAATAAATAAATCACGAAATGAATAAGAATTTTGAAGAATAAATAAATAACTAAACAAATGCATAAATAAATGAATGAATGAATAAGAATTTAGATAAATAAATAAATAAATGAAAATAAGAATAAATAAAGTTTAAAAAGCGAGCGGTTGTCTTAAATCTGTAGACATTAGACAGTCATCTTCTCAGCCGGAGTGATGCGATGAATTAATTCGTCATTTTGTTCTAAGCCTATGGACATTAGCTTTTTTTTTTTTCTCTCCGAGTGATGCGAAGAAAAAACTTCTTCAACAGCATTTCCCACGACTGTCTCCAATGCTTGGACAGTTTTTTTTAAAAGAAGGCTGCGCGCAGGAAGAATGATAATAAATGGCTGTGGTGTTTAATTTTTTTTAACGTATCACTATTGGGCTCAGGGCTTACACATCTGAGGCGTATGATTATGTTAGTTAGCCAATACTTCTCAGTAGCTGACACCCTGATCTTTGGTTGAAACAGTATTATATTTGGAACATGTCACAACGCAACACGGTATTATTATGTGTACAGGACAACGCGAAAATCTTAAATAATCTTTGTAATGTAGAACTAGATGTAGAGATCAGCGCTATTGTAACCCACCCAAATCGGGCTTGTGTGTGTGTGCCTTTCGCAACACTTTGCACAGAACTGCCCAGCGAGATTAAATTAGCTTCGGTTTCAGCTTCAATGTGGTGTTGTAGCGTGCGGACTGCTCCATATACGCTATGCCACATCTGTGGGGGTTTTTTCTTGTTTTTTTTTTTTTTTTTCTTAATTAAGGCAACAGCGAAAAAAAAGGAAGTTACCTGCTGGTGAGACATCGAGAGCCTTTGAACAAAAAGTAGAAGAAGAAGAAGAAGAAAAGAATTGGACTGGAAAAGATTGCAGCGTTCAACAGTGCAGTGAGTGATTTCAAAGTCTCTTATTCATTTTTATTCTTCTTATTTTTTTAAAAATTTATTTATTTTATTTTATTTATTTATTATTTTTTTTGTAGGCCTATAGTTGACTTCATCAAGTTTTTGCGCCTTACACATATTATTATTAGTAGTAGTAGTTCTTTTTTTATGTATTTTTCTTTTTCTTTTTTTTTCTCAAGGCCTGACTAAGCGCGTTGGGTTACGCTGCTGGTCAGGCATCTGCTTGGCAGATGGGGTGTAGTGTAGTGTAGTGTATATGGATTTGTCCGAACGCAGTGGCGCCTCCTTGAGCAACTGAAACTGAAACTGAAAGTCTCAGTCTTAGTTCACTCAACCGTTGACACACAAACTTGCTGACGGCTAGCGTCGTCCACACTTTAACTCTTTCCATACGAACGGCGAAAGAGACGACGTTAAAAGCGTTTCACCCCAATTACCATCATCAGAATATTACAAGCGGAACGGAAGCTAAAGGTTGGGTCATTCAGACACCCACTGGACATCCGAGGGGTCTGTCTGTGTAGAGGAGAAGAGAGGACTGGCCGTACTGAGTGAGTTAAGCTTTTTTTGACAGCAAAGTACAGACTTCGCTGCAAACAATTATTGAGCTGCACGTGGTATTGAACAAACACGTGTCTAGGACGGCTGATTCAGCGTTATTAGTTTTCTGTGCTGGTGTGTGTGAACCAGGGTGGTGGTGGTGGTGGTGGTGCCTTTGCCAGCTCAGAGTGTTGTTCTGTGAAAATTGTAAGTGGCTAACGAGGCTTTGGAATCCTCTCGCTCCGCCTGACTTGATTCCATGCCAGTATTAATCATAATACCGGGGGAGAGGTGTTTCAGGTATGTGTGGCTGTTGTTGTTTTTTTGTTTTGTTTTGGTTTTTTTTTTGGTTTTGTTTTGTTTCTTTTGTTTGTTTGTTTGGTGTGTGTGTGTGTGTGTGTGTGTGTGTGTGTGTGTGTGTGTGTCTGGAGAGGAAAACGGATTAAGTAGTTTTTTAGAGTTTCCGAAATAGCTTTGGCCTTTGAGTTGAGAATTGTCGGTTTTTTGGTGTGTGTGTGTGTGTGTGTGTGTGTGTGCGTGTGCGCGCGCGTGTGTGTGTGTGCAGTCCTTGATTTTGTTGGTGAAAACGTGAAAAGACGGCATCACGTGTGCTATCTTTTTTTTTCTTCTTTTTTTTTTCTTTTTTAAGGAAGGCGTTGTGTTGTTGGTGACATCGTGTCGTATTGTACTGTATTGTACTGTACTGTATCGCATTTTATTGCATTGCATTGAATTGCATTGAATTGTATTATTGTCTTGTATTGATTCTATTGTGTTGTATTGTATTGCACTGAATTGTATTGTATTGAATTGTATTGTATTGAATTTATTTGTATTGAATTGTATTGTCACGATCATTGTGTGGCATTGTGTTATGTTGTATTGTATTGATTAATATTGTATTGATTGTATTGTGTGGTGTTGCAGCCCCGAGCGAAGAAGAAGAAGAAGATTGTATTGTATTGTATTGTATTGATTGTATCGCATCGCGTTGCATTGCATTGCATTGTATTGTGTTGTGTTGTGTTGTGTTGTATTGCTTTGTAATGTATCGTATTGTATTGAATTACTTTTCGTCAGATTACTCTGTGTGAGTTCGGGGGGGGGGGGGGGGGAGCGTTACCACTGTGCAGAATTACACTTTTTTTTCCCTCCCTTTTTTTCTGCAGGTGATAATTACATTTGTTTGGAGTTTTCTACAGAACTCTGGCCAGGGACACTTTCTCTGTCGCTACGTGTTCTGTTATTTTACGATTTTGCTTTGAGTGAAGACAAAGAAGAAGAAGAAAAAAAAGAAAAAAAGAACCCGCTCTGTTACCGTCCGGACAGGATTAACTCACTCAGTACGGCCAGTCCTCTCTTCTCCTCTACTCAGACCCCTCGGATGTCCAGTGGGTGTCTGAATGACCCAACCTTTTGCTTCCGTCGTCAGAATTGTGGTATTCTTTGTCAACATTCACCTCTTCAGTATAAGAGCCTTCCGCTTGCAATATTTTGATGGTGGTAATTGAGGTGAAACGCTGTTAACGTCGTCTCTTTCGCCGTTCGTATGGAGAGAGTTAAACGCGCTCTCTGATTGGCTTGGGGGGTGGGAAGGGGGTGGGGGGGTGGGGTGGGGGTGGCCGTGGGTGGAAATAGTGTTTTGGAGCATAGATTTCACCACGATGGTCGCGGTAGAATTGCCACTGCGGATATGTTATAATTGATAAAAGTATAATGGTGTGTACGTTTGTTGTTGTTGTTGTTGTTGTTGTTGCGTGGAATACAAATCTGTCTCCTCCTCAACCACTCTTTTCTTTTCTTTTCTTCTTTTCTTTTCCGTGACTCCCTCCCTCTTGAAACGTGGTGGAAAACGCCGTGAGAACATTACATCTCACATTCAGTTCTTACTTCACAACTCAGAGGGAAA
>NC_134879.1:42256157-42261157 GCF_041734735.1 Babylonia areolata | reverse complement strand
TTCTTCTTCTTCTTCTTCTTCTTCTTCTTCTTCTTCTTCTTCTTCTTCTTCTTCTTCTTCTTCCCCCTTGTCTTTAATTGTCTGTATCTGTTTTTGTCTTTCTCTCTCTCCCACCCTCTCCTTCTTTCCACTCTGTTTCCTTCTCTTCCTCCCCCCCTCTCTCTCTCTTCCCCCATCTCTCTCCCTCCCTCAGTCTCTCTTCACTCCTTCACTCTCTCTTCACTCTCTCTCTCTCTCTCTCCCCCCTTCTCTCTTCTTCTTTCCCCCTCCCCTTTCTCTCTCTCTCTCTCTCTCTCCCTGTTTTTATTCTCCTCCTCTCTTCCTTCTTTCTCTCTCCCTCAGTCTCTCTCCCCCTCTCCCTCTGTCTCCCTCCCTCAGTCTCTCTCCCCCTCTCCCTCTGTCTCCCTCCCTCAGTCTCTCTCCCCCTCTCTCCCCATCTCCCTCTGTCTTCGTCCCTCAGTCTCACTCCCCCTCTCCCTTCCTCCCTCAGTCTCTCTCCCCCTCTCTCCCCTCTCCCTCTGTCTCCCTCCCTCAGTCTCTCTCCCCCTCTCCCTCTGTCTCCCTCCCTCAGTCTTTCTCCCCCTCTCCCTCTGTCTCCCTCCCTCAGTCTCTCTCCCCCTCTCCCTCTGTCTCCCTCCCTCAGTCTCTCTCCCCCTCTTGTCTGCTCTCCCCTTCTCTCTTCCTCTTTCCCTCTCCCCTTTCTCTCTCTCCCTATTTTCACTCTCCTTCTCACCCCCCCCTTTTTTTCTCTCTCCCTCTCTCTGCCCCCCCCCCCTCCCCCACTCCCCCAACCCCCTCTCCCTCTGTCTCTCTCCCTCAGTCTCTCGATTTCCGTTCACTCTCTCCCTCCACCCCTCTCCCTCTCTCCGCCTTCTCTCTTTCTCTCTCTCTCTCACCCCCTCTCTCTCTCTCCACCCTCCTAGCTCCTTTCCCCTCTCCAAGCAGTGGCGCTCTCTCTCTCTCTCTCTCTCTCTCTCTCTCTCTCTCTCTCTCCCTCTCTCTCTCTCTCTCTCTCTCTCTCTCTCTCTCTCTCCAGTGGTCACTATTGTCCGCTCGGCCGCGTGGGGAATTCAGGGAATGTGTCGCGCACCGGCCGGCACTGGTGTTTTTTTTTTTTTGTTTTTTTAAATAAAGAGAGAAAAAAGAAAGAAAGAAAGAAAGAAAAGAAGTAAAAAATGGAGAAAAAAAAAAAGAACCGTCAATGTGCATGTAATGTTGTGTTGCTGTTTCCTGAGCATTTTTATTGTTGTTGTTGTTGTTGTTGTTGTTGTTGTTTTAAGGAACCCGAAGGTTCATTTCAATGGTTGGCTGATATGTCCGTTAGACTGACCATTTTTGGTTGTTGTTGTGGTTGTTGTTGTTCCGTCTGTTGTTTGGACGTGGTGGTGGTAGTGTTTATGTTGTTACTGTTGGTGCTGACTTCGTTGTTGTTGTTGCTGCATACACACACACACACACACACACACACACACACACACACACACACACCGATCACATTTGTGTGTGTGTTTATGTGTGCGTGAGTGCGTGCGCGCGCGCTTGTGTGTGTGTGCTGTGTGTGTGTGTGTGTGTGTGTGTGTGTTCTTAACAGAGGTTAGTTTGAGACCCTAATGGAATTGCCTGTTTTATGAGTGCCCTTGTCCGTGGCTTGCATGGAAGTGGGTGGGGTTGGGGGGGGGGCGGGGGGGATGGGGGGGGAGGGGGAACACTTGCGGAAACGAGACAGAGAGACAGAAAAAGATAGACCCACAGACAGACAGACAGACAGAGAGAGAGAGAGAGAGAGGGGACAGTTTCGTTTTCACTGCCTATGAGGTGTCAAAGAGTGCTGACTGATCCATATACGCTACGATATGATGATGTCCTGTTTGGCTGTAACGGCTTCAAACCAAACTATTCTGTTCACACTGAAGCACTGATCACTACAGTCCCGCTTTTCGTCAGTTGGTCTTTGTATAACTCAAGTCGACATGTTATTGTTGTTTAAAGTTAACCATGTGACCCCTCCGTCGTATATATATGCACTTAACCCTGCCTCTAACGTACAGCAGTTACCTACTTTGCTCAGTTTCCCCACCAGAACAATTATTATATGCCTTTTGTCCTGGGTTATAGTATTACATTTGGAAACAGTAATTAGACGTGAAAATCTGGTCTCTCTTCTGTTTCGTCTTCAACTCCTCCTCCTCCTCCTCTTCCTCCTCCTCCTCCTCCTCCTCCTTCTTCTTCTTCTTCTTCTTCATTCTACTACTTCTCCTCCTCCTCCTCCTCCTTCTTCTTCTTCTTCTTCTTTCTTCTTCTTCTTCTGCTTACCCATTTCCTTATCCTTCTTCTTTTTTTGCTTCCGCGTTCGTGAGCTACAACAACGGCATATTAAAAGAAAAAGAAAAAAAACAGGAAAAAAAAATGGACAGAACAAGTCCAGCCATGACCGCCCCCTCTCCCCCACCCGCCCCCCGTCCTTCCCCCCCCCCCAGTCCCCCAACACACTCCACTCCCACCCTCCCTTCCCCCTGCCTCCCGCCCACCCCACCCCACCCTACCCCACCCCCCTCACCTTCCACCCCTTCCCTTTCTCCTTCCCTCATTCTGGCACCAGTACATCAAAGGCAAAACAGGAGGAGAAGGCACAAGGCCGTAAAAAAAAAGTCACCAAAGGTAAACCAGCCACCTGAATAAGAACCCCTCACCCTCGACCCCCCACCCCCCACCCCTTCCAGCCCTAATACCTTTCCCCTCTTAGACTGTCCATGCCTTTGGAAAGAACAACGCCGTCGACAAAGTCACCTCCCCCTCCCCACCCCCCTGTGACAGAAGCCAGGAAAAACTTTGGGGAGAGAGGGCGGGGTACGGGGGGGGGGGTGGGGGCGAGAGACTGAGAGAGAGAGAGAGAGAGAGGGGGGAGCGGGTGAGAGAGAGAAGAGGAAGAGACACAGAAAGGCACAGATGCAGAAAGACACACACACAGAGACTGAGAGAGAGAGGGAGGGGGAGATAGAGGGAGAAGGAGAGAGAGGCATAGAGAGAGAGAGAGAGTGAGCGGAGAGTTAGAGAGACACATAAAGGCACAGATGCAGTAAGACACACACACACAGACTGAGAGAGAGAGGGGGGGAGAGAGATAGAGACCGAGAGAGAGAGGAGGGGGAGAGAGACAGAGGGTGAGACAGAGGTGAGAGAGAGAGAGGGAGAGAGATAGACAGGGAGAGAGAGAGAGGAAGAGACAGAGGCAGAGAGAGAGTCAAAGTGTGAGAAAGAGAGAGAGATATGTATATACCGAGTGAGAAACAGACAGAGAGAGGGGATCAGAAAGGCAGAGAGAGACAGAGAGAGAGAGAGGAGGGAGGAGAGAGAGTGAGAGGGGGAGATCGAGAGAGAGAGACAAAGAGGCAGAGATAGTGGAAGAGGAGAGACCGACATACAGATCGACACAGAGAGAGACAGAGAAAGAGACGGAGAGAGATGATTAAAAGCGATGATGGCCACTCGAGCTTCAGTAGTTTGGCTTTGACCACCGCAACAGTAAAGCAGCCGGCTACACGTTATTAGCGATCACTCATCCGAGCGGGACCGCTCCGCTTGGCTCTGACGGCGTCTCGCTTGGCCGACTCCAGGTGGTAAGCTCTGGCTTTTGATGACAGGTATTATTTCTTCTATATACACCGGCGTGAGGAAAAGGGGAAAAGTGCTGGTTAATAAGGTAGGTGGGTAGATATCCGAAACTATGGTTTCCATGTATATAGGAAGGAAAGTACAATAGTTGGGAGGTGGAAGCCATTGTTGGCATGATTGGACATCGTGTGTTGAGCGGGAGATGTGGAGGCGTAGGTAGCCCAGTGGGTGGTAAATGCGCTAGCGATTAACAGGAAAGCGAGTGAGCATGGGTTTGGGGTCGGACTCGGTGACCCAGGCGGTTTAAGTTTTGTGAGTGGTGTGGGCGAGGTGGTTAAGGCCAGGCCAGTTTTTTGGGGGGGTACAAATCCTGTGTAACCCTGAGGCTTAATCCTTCCCCTCCCCCCTCCCCACCCCCACCTCCGGGCTTTGTGGCTCCACTGTGTCAGGACAGATTATCACACAGCGACCAGCCTTGTTGTGTGGTTTGGTCATAGCTATATAGCTCCTGTACCTCTGTGTCTGCTGCGTCCGTGCGGGAGCGTGCCTGTGTGTCCCCGCACACACACACACACACACACACACACACACACACACACACACACACACACACACATCGAGACAGGGACTACGAGAGAGAAACAGACAGACAGACAGACGGACAGACAGGCAGAGATAGGGAAGAGGAGGAGAGAGAAAGAGAATTATCTGATTGTCTTCATCACCATCTGTATAAGCAGTACAGGACAGCCACAACCAGCTTGTCAACGACTCTGTCCGGGTCTGTCGCTACAGACATGGCCAAAATCGGACAGGCAGGACTTCTAAATGGACCGACCAACTGTCCGTCATATTATCACACGGGTGAGCCAGTGTGTGACTCTATGTTCGGTATTCCATGTCCGGTGCCAAGTTGCGACAGCGCGTTGCTGTAATGTACGAAACATTGGTTTAACTACACATACTTTACCGCCACCCACTAGTGCAGACTCCGGCGGGGAAACCGATTCCTGTCCTGTGCAAACTACTATCCGCCTGTGCGGAGAAAACGAAAGTAGCTACGGCCAATAACCTCCCGGAAGTAGGTTACCTCCCCTCTGTATCCCTGACTAGCTTCCTCTTTTTCCGGCAGCCATCTTTACTCCTGATCCTGTGCTCTTCATACGGCTAAGATTTTTCGATGTGTTTTCTTCTTTTTTTTCCCTTAAAATATTATGTCTTTTTGTTCGGTGCTTGGGTCTTGGCTCGACCAGGGATGCGATTTTCGAGGGTCTGGTGTTGCAATGGGGATCCCTGTGTCGTCTGTCGATAGGCCCAGTTAATATACAGTTTTCGGTTTTCAGTTTCACAAGAAGGCTGTCACTGTGTTCGGATAAATCTATACACGC
>NC_134879.1:42236157-42246157 GCF_041734735.1 Babylonia areolata | reverse complement strand
AAGAAGAAGAAAAGAAGAAATAAAAAAGATATTACGCCAAGAGAAAGTTTTGAAAATGTATATAGAATTCTAGTTTGCTTACAGTTCGCTCGTACAAATAATGATTGAAAAAAAACCAAAAAACAACAACAACACACACACACACACACACACACACACACACACACACAAAATAAACAAACAAACAAAACCCACGTTGTTTCTTGAATCTGAACAGCTGTTGGAAAGGTAACTGGGTTTTTTTGTTGTTGTTTTTTTTTAAGAAAGACAGCTGTCCTCACTCAGCTCCATTCAGCTAGACAATTCAAACACTCTATTTCATTGATAAAGATTCGTGTTTACACGTTATGTTATTGCCATTAATTTGTTGCCTTGTTAAAATAATACCAGACGCTTCTTTTGTTGAAAGATGTTCTTTCTTTTCTTTCTTTCTTTCTTTCTTCTTTTTTTGTTTGTTTTTTGTTGTTGTTGTTTGACGGGCGCAATAGCCGAGTGGTTAAAGCGTTGGACTGTCAGTCTGAGGGTCCTGGGTTCGAATCACGGTGACGGCGCCTGGTGGGTAAAGGGTGGAGATTTTTACGATCTCCCAGGTCAACATTATGTGCAGACCTGCTAGTGCCTGAACCCCCTTCGTGTGTATATGCAAGCAGAAGATCAAATACGCACGTTAAAGATCCTGTAATCCATGTCAGCGTTCGGTGGGTTATGGAAACAAGAACATACCCAGCATGCACACCCCCGAAAACGGAGTACGGCTGCCTACATGGCGAGGTAAAAACGGTCATACACGTAAAAGCCCACTCGTGTGCATACGAGTGAACACAGAAGAAGTTTTTGTTGTTTTGCTGTTGTTGTTGTTGTTTTTGTTTTTTGGGGGGGGATTTTTTTTTTTTTTTTTTTTTTTTTTTTTTCCTGACGCGTGCAGAGTAACTTGGAACTGAGAAAATGGGATCGAACGCATGTTGTTTGGCTTTCAGTCGAAGCAAAGGCACGTATTCACATTGAGCCTAAGAAGAAAGGGGGGAAAGAAGGGGAAACTGTGAGAAGGGAGAGGCGGGGGGAGGGGGACCGGGGGGGGGGGGGAGGGGGGGGGGGGGAGTAGAGAAAGCGAGATGAGATAACTGAGACATATAATGAATATGTTTACAGGTCAGTGGATGAGATAGGAGGAAGGGTGTGGCCCGTAAGAGAGAGAGAGAGGGGGGGGGGTGGAGAGGGAGAGGGGATTGAGAGAGAGGGGGTGGAGAGAGAGAGGGGAGAGAGAGAGAGATGGGGGGAAGGGAGATTGGGGAGGAAGGAGATGAGACGGGAGGAAGAGTATGTGGAGGGGAGGGAGGGGGAGGAGGTGAGGGGGGGGTAAGCACGGGAGGGGGTAAAAAAAAAAAAAAAAAAGGTGATGGCGAGCAAGAGGGAAGTGGGGGGGAGAAGGGTGTGGTCGGTCAGAGAGAGAGAGAGAGAGAGAGGGGGGATGTGGGGGTGGGGGGGGGGGGGCAGGGGAAGGGGCGGGATAGGGGTTAGAAGGAGATGAGACGGGAGGAAGATTGTGTTGAGAGGGGAGGAGGTGAGGTGGGGGCAAGCTCGGGAGGACAAAAAAAAAAAAAAAAAAAAGGGGGGGGGGGGGGGTGATGATGGTCCGAAGTAAGAAGGAAGTTGGTGGAAATGGGGATGAGATGGGGATTGTGAGAGGAAGAGGAGGAGAAGGAGGAGGTGGAGGAGAGGGGGAGAGGAGACGGGGGGCAATCTGATTGAGTTATCCCCAGAGTCCCAAGCCTCTGTCCGGGGCCAAATTGACGTCTGCTAATACCACTGATTGCTTAGATTTCCAGGGAAAAGGGGGGTGGGGGGTGGGGGGGGGTAGGTGGTCAGGGTAGCGTCGGGTGGGGTGGGGTGGGATGGGGTACGGGGGCGGGGGGGGGGGGGGGGGGGGGGAGTAGGTGTGAAGAAGGAAGAGGTAAGACATGGGTTGGATGTGAATGGTGGGGGAGTGGGGGGGGGGAGAGTGTGGTATGAGGAGGAGGAGAGGGGAAGTAAGACATGGTTGGGATGTGAATGGTGGGGGTGTGGGTGTGGAGGAGTGGGTGTGGAGGTTGGTGTGGTGTGGGGTGAGGAGGAGGAGGAGAGAGGACATGGTTTGGATGTGAATGGTGGGGGGTGTGGGTGTGGAGGTTGGTGTGGTGTGGGGTGAGGAGGAGGAGGAGAGAGGACATGGTTGGGATGTGAATGGTGAGGGTGTGGGTGTGGAGGTTGGTGTGGTGTGGGGTGAGGAGGAGGAGGAGAGAGGACATGGTTGGGATGTGAATGGTGAGGGGTGTGGGTGTGGAGGTTGGTGTGGTGTGGGGTGAGGAGGAGGAGGAGAGAGGACATGGTTGGGATGTGAATGGTGGGGGTGTGGGATGTGGAGGTTGGTGTGGTGTGGGGTGAGGAGGAGGAGGAGAGAGGACATGGTTGGGATGTGAATGGTGAGGGTGTGGGTGTGGAGGTTGGTGTGGTGTGGGGTGAGGAGGAGGAGGAGGAGAGAGGACATGGTTGGGATGTGAATGGTGGGGGTGTGGGTGTGGAGGTTGGTGTGGTGTGGGGTGAGGAGGAGGAGGAGAGAGGAGAGGACATGGTTGGGATGTGAATGGTGGGGGTGTGGGTGTGGAGGTTGGTGTGGTGTGGGGTGAGGAGGAGGAGGAGAGAGGAGAGAGGACATGGTTGGGATGTGAATGGTGGGGGTGTGGGTGTGGAGGTTGGTGTGGTGTGGGGTGAGGAGGAGGAGGAGAGAGGAGAGAGGACATGGTTGGGATGTGAATGGTGGGGGTGTGGGTGTGGAGGTTGGTGTGGTGTGGGGTGAGGAGGAGGAGGAGGAGGAGAGAGGACATGGTTGGGATGTGAATGGTGGGGGTGTGAGTGTGGAGGTTGGTGTGGTGTGACGTGAGGAGGAGGAGGAGGAGAGAGGACATGGTTGGGATGTGAATGGTGGGGGTGTGAGTGTGGAGGTTGGTGTGGTGTGACGTGAGGAGGAGGAGGAGGAGAGAGGACATGGTTGGGATGTGAATGGTGGGGGTGTGAGTGTGGAGGTTGGTGTGGTGTGACGTGAGGAGGAGGAGGAGGAGAGAGGACATGGTTGGGATGTGAATGGTGGCGGTGTGAGTGTGGAGGTTGGTGTGGTGTGACGTGAGGAGGAGGAGGAGGAGAGAGGACATGGTTGGGATGTGAATGGTGGGGGTGTGAGTGTGGAGGTTGGTGTGGTGTGGGGTGAGGAGGAGGAGGAGGAGAGAGGACATGGTTGGGATGTGAATGGTGGGGGTGTGGGTGTGGAGGTTGGTGTGGGTGTGGGGTGAGGAGGAGGAGGAGGAGAGAGGACATGGTTGGGATGTGAATGGTGGGGGTGTGGATGTGGAGGTTGGTGTGGTGTGGGGTGAGGAGGAGGAGGAGGAGGAGAGAGGACATGGTTGGGATGTGAATGGTGGGGGTGTGGGTGTGGAGGAGTGGGTGTGGAGGTTGGTGTGGTGTGGGGTGAGGAGGAGGAGGAGGAGAGAGAGGACATGGTTGGGATGTGAATGGTGGGGGTGTGGGTGTGTAGGAGTGGGTGTGGGGGTTGGTGTGGTGTGGGGTGAGGAGGAGGAGGAGGAGGAGGAGAGGACATGGTTGGGATGTGAATGGTGGGGGTGTGGGTGTGGAGGAGTGGGTGTGGGGGTTGGTGTGGTGTGGGGTGAGGAGGAGGAGGAGGAGAGGACATGGTTGGGATGTGAATGGTGGGGGTGTGGGTGTGGAGGAGTGGGTGTGGGGGTTGGTGTGGTGTGGGGTGAGGAGGAGGAGGAGGAGGACATGGTTGGGATGTGAATGGTAGGGGTGTGGGTGTGGAGGAGTGGGTGTGGGGGTTGGTGTGGTGTGGGGTGAGGAGGAGGAGGAGAGGACATGGTTGGGATGTGAATGGTGGGGGTGTGGGTGTGGAGGAGTGGGTGTGGGGGCTGGTGTGGTGTGGGGTGAGGAGGAGGAGGAGAGAGGACATGGTTGGGATGTGAATGGTGGGGGTGTGGGTGTGGAGGAGTGGGTGTGGGGGTTGGTGTGGTGTGGGGTGAGGAGGAGGAGGAGGAGAGAGGACATGGTTGGGATGTGAATGGTGGGGGTGTGGGTGTGGAGGAGTGGGTGTGGGGGTTGGTGTGGTGTGGGGTGAGGAGGAGGAGGAGGAGGAGGAGGAGATGACATGGTTGGGATGTGGATGATGGGGTTAGGGGGTAGGGTGGGGAGTGTGATGGTGGATCTGTCTTAGAATCACGTGTGAAAAATGTCTTTGAGCTTTTCTTCGTAGCGGCTTCATCTGTCTTCTGTCATCTGTTTTCTATGGCGGTCGTTCTCATGGTCTCCGGAATACAAGCCAAGGATGATTAGATATACAATATCTCCGCCACCCTCCTTTTCTTCTTCTTCTTCTTCTTCTCCTCCTCCTCCTCCTCCTTCTCTTCCTTTTTTTTCCTATTTAGAAACTTTGTACTCAAAATGGAATGATATCAGTCCGCGGCCAATTAATTATTTCACTGCTCTGGCACACCTATAGGAATCATCCCGCCAACGTCGGTGCTACGAGACTGTTCCAGCACATCTTCCCATCTCTTCCAGTGTAAAGAGGATAGTCTACAGACAGTCCTTGGTGTTACCTCAATCCCAAAGCCAGCTTCTACAGTCTCCTGGAGTTCAGAGAGTCCTCCACTGAAGAGGATCAAGGCGCAAAACTGTCCCAGCAAGCAAGGTTAGCTAAACACTCAAATAGCCATTGTTCTTAATTTGACTCCTTTGTTTTCGATTGCGATCGTTGGCATTTTACATGACTGGAGTGTGTTGTAGCGTATATGGATTGGTCCGAACGCAGTGACGTACGCCTCCGTGAGTAGCTGCTCACTAGACTGACCCGAACTTGTGTAATTCAAAAATAAATTCGTGACTCCATCCTCCTCTCCCGTTCGCCAACCCCTCACCCTCTTCCTCCCCTTGTATTGTTACCTCCCTTCTGTCCAGCCGACCGCAGGGCACAGTTGTCGACGCGTCAACTGGAGGTGTCAGTGTGAACACTTGGGGGGACGATAAACAAATCGGGGTCTGGAATGTCGTTTAGCTCGCCCCTCAGAGAACCTGCGGTAAAAGTGAGAGAGAGAAATCTTCCTGGCATCACATTGTGTTGCTTGCAGGAAGAAGAAATACGCCCCCCCCCCCCCCCCCCCCCCCCCCAACCGCTCTCCCCCAAAACCGCCCCCTCCACACATACTCACATAAACGCGCACTCACACACAGACACACACAGAGACACACACACACACACACACACACACACACACACACACACACACAGAGACTCGTACTCACACACAAAGACACACACAGAATCACGCACACGCGTGCACACACACGTACGCTCACCCCCTCCTCCCTCCGCCACACACTCACACGTACACACACACACACACATGCTTTCAATGTTTCATACACACACGCACACGCTCATTTAACACACACACACACACACACACACACACACACACACATATTTGCGCACTCAGACACATATACATACATTCGTACACGCACACTCCCACACTCAAGCACACACACACACACACACACACTCTCTCTCTCTCTCTCTCTCTCTCTCTCTCTCTCTCTCTCCTGTGCCAGGCGTGATGATAGAAAATGGAAGAGAAGAGGGGAGAGCGAGAGAGAGAGAGGAGAGAGGGGAAAAAGTAATGTAATGGCTGACAATTCTGATTCCCTGCTAATCCAGTTAGCTCCGGCCGTGCCACGACGCGCAAGATCTAAACCCCCTCCCTCCCCCCCCCCCCAGCATCCAGGGGGAGTATGTGAGGGAGGATGTGTGCGGGATTCAGGGGGCGTGGGGGGTTCGGGGGCAGAGAGGAGGGGAGGAAGAGGAAGGGGAGTGAAGGGAGGATTAAGGAGAAACGAGTGCTGGGAAGCTAGCTGTTCTGTGGTGAGTGCGTTGTGAAGGGCGACGGTAGGTTCTGGTGGTGGTCTTCTCCTCACCCCCCCCCCCCCTCACCCCCTCACCCCACCTCCACCACGACAATACAGTACAACGTACGTGTATGTCTGCCGTACTGACTTATTCCAGGGACTTTCAATCGTTTCTACCTTTTCTCTTCTTACAGGGGTCGATACCGAAACACGGTTAAAAACAAAATTGTTAGCATTGCTTAAGCGCTGTGTTGTCAGTTTTTCTGGCATTATACTTGTGTGATAATCTTTTAAGAGTAACACGCATGTACAGCGTCAAAACCGGCCTGTATATGTCTTCAATTAAATCAGAAGAATGAATGGAACAAATATCCACACGAACCCACCATGGCGCGAGAATCTCGTCAGTGTGAAAAGAGCGGGAACGAAGCGAACATCCACTCCACTGACTCGACCGGCGCGCTAAAATCTGGATAATGCTTATCAATAATGTGGTCAGGTTTTTGCAGGGTAAAAAATGCTCATACACGTAAAAGCCCACTCGTGGACATACGAGTGAACGTGGGAGTTGCAGCCGACGAAACAAGAAGAAGAATATCTGTCTCCACGGCAAACGTGTTGTCCTCTGGTGAAATTCTGTGGAAGAAATCCAGTCAGATAGTTACCCAAATATAATTATATGCATAAATAAACTGAAGGGCTGACGAGCGCGTCGGTTGGGTTATGCTGCTGGGCAGGCATCTAGCGGGTACCCAGATGTGGTGTAGCTTATATGGACTTGTCCAAACGACAGTGGCGCATCTTTGGAACTGTTGTGGTGGTGTAGCTTATATGAATTTGCCCAAACGACAGTGGTGCGCCTCCTTGAGAAATTAAACTGAAAGTGAAACTAGTCTATCCAGGTTGTGTGCTTTTTGGACTGTCTGTTCAAAGCTCGCGCTTTCGGGATCGTGTTAGGACCTGTTCACGATACTGGTGACTCCCCATGTCGCCATTGGCGTCTGTGGAGTGGTCGTGGTATATAGATAGGTGTGTGGCGAGTGCATACAGTCATAAGACCACAGCCACGAACAACTTAATTAACCTTAGGGGCTCATTGCCGATAGGTCGTTAACTCACTCAGTACGGCCAGTCCTCTCTTCTCCTCTACACAGACCCCTCGGATGTCCAGCTTCCGTCGTCAGAATTGTGGTATTCTTTGTCAACATTCACCTCTTCAGTATAAGAGCCTTCCGCTTGCAATATTTTGATGATGGTAACTGTGGTGAAACGCTGTTAACGTCGTCTCTTTCGCCGTTCGTATGGAGAGAGTTAAACTCAACTCTACGCGCCCATGAATACAGTCGTCCTCGAGCATTTTATATGTGCCAGTGTGTTGGAATTTCATGGCCTTACCAGTGCTTTGGGTTCATGTGACGGTCAGGCATTCTGCTCCTTAAAAAAACCCACAAAAACAACAGAGGCAGAAATGGTGTAGTGTCAGTATATTGGATCCGTCTGCACACTTTAGCACCTCGTTCAAACTGAATGTGAAACTGGGAACGTAAATGCAAGTGGATGTGATCGCCAATCTCTCTCTGTGTCTCTGTCTGTCTGTCTGTCTGTTTGTCTGTCTGCCTGTCTGTCAGTCTCTCTGTCAACCTGATATTTCCATTGTTGCATTGTTTTAATCTTTATGACTTCACATCCCCCTTCATGATGGACCTTCGCCTAAAATGAATAAACCGTCTGAATCTCTCTCTCTCCCTCTCCCCCCTCTCTCTCTCCCTCCCTCTCTCTCCGCCTCTCTCTCTCTCTCTCCCTCACCCCCTCTCTATCTCTACCTTGTCGACCGCCTTTGGGAAATGGACAAGGGGGAAGGGAAATGAAAATGGAATTACAGACGAAAGTATTCTTCGGGGGTTATTTTGTTTTATTTCTGACAACTTGATTGGCAGAACTGGAGCCCCCAGCCCCACCCACAGCCCCCTTTCCCTGAACCCCCCCTCCCCCGCCCCCTTTCTTTTTCTCTCGCTGCCCTTTTGCCCCCTCCCCTCCCTACCCCCGTCTCCCCCCCCCCCTCACACACACACCTCCACACTGTGTCAGTAGTGGCAGGGTGGCTGGTTTGTGAGAGACTAGGGATGATGCGTGTGGATCATCAGTTTTTGGGCCGGGTAGCGTGATGAGATCTTTGCAGGGCAAAAGTCTACTTTGAGTTAAGATTGTTCTTAAAAGTATATGGGATTTACCGTGGAGTTAGGAACATCCTTCAGGAAAACATGGCGCCAGCGTCTGGACATCGGGACGGAAGACGAAAAGGACGGCATCCATGAGCTGGACAGAGCGGCACAGGTCGCGAACGGGACACTGTCAGCTCCTCTCCCACCTCTACCGTCTGAAGTTAATCAAATACTGACCAGTGCCCTTCTGGCACAGGCCCACAGTGCCCCCCCTCCCATATCCTGCAGTCCTGCCCCACCTTCGACGCTCTGAGACGCCAGGCATGCTCCAGCACGGTGGAGCTGCAAGACAAACTGTAGGGACCGGTGGGGTCCTTGCGACGGACCGGGGACTCCGCTGTCCTGGCCGGACTGAAAATCTAGCGTGGCCAGGGAACGCGGAAGAAGAAGGAGAAGAAGGAACGTCCTTAAAGATGAGCAAAACTTAGAGCTGCTCAGTTCGCTCCCACAGCCCACCCCTGGTCTGTCTGTCCGTGGGAATTCAGTGATGGACTTCAGTTTCAGTTTCTCAAGGAGTCGTCAGTGCCGCGTTCGGACTAATCCATATACTGCGCTACTCTATTACCTGCTAGGCAGATGCCTGACCAGCAGCCTAACCTATCGCGCCAGTCAGGCCTTGGGTTCATGCATGTATACGTATTTGTGTTCCTATCAGAGTGGCACCGTGGCAGAATCGGTTAGGCGTTGGACTTATGATCCAGTGTTCACCAGTGATCAGGGTTCGAGGCCCCGTTTCGGTATGGTGTTTGTTGTGTCCTTTGGGGAAGACACTTTACTGCGATTTTCCTCACTCCGCCCAGCTGTGAATGGGTGTCTGACTTTGGGTGGGGAAGGTTAGATCCACGGAGGAGAACACGGATTGGGCCCCGCCTTCCTATGCCGAGAGGAGAGGAGAGAGAGAGATAACGATAGCGACAACGATCTTTTATTCAGATTAAGGCCAAAGTCTCTTGGGCTGAAGGGGCTCATACAAGAAAAATGCATCAAGAAAATGACTTGACACGATAAACCTACATCGCAAAACAACCAAAAGTAGCTAATACAATACTCAACAACATTCACAAAATAACTATTCGAAGTCTCTCCAGTGCTTCATATAAGTATGTGGCCAAGTTTGTTTTGTTTTGTTTTTTTATAGTAAGTTCATGTTTTGGCGACATGAGCAAATTAAATCTAAGAGAGAGAGAGAGAGAGAAGACAAGACAAGACAAATAGTTTACTGAACTGGGCCATTTGCCCATGTCAAAGGGAACAGCGGGGCAGGGATGAAAATCAGACGAAAGGAAACAGCGTATATTGCATGCCAAGGGTTTTGAATATCATTATCCATCCATGAAGCACGGTCTTAAGTGGAATGCTTTATTTATGTAGATTGCACAGAGAGAGAGAGAGAGAGAGAGAGAGAGAGAGAGAGAGAGAGAGAGAGAGAGAGAGAGAGTACAAAGAACACAAGCTCAACAACAAATGATTGTTTTGGTACTCTTGCAGCTCACTTCCGCTTTTAAATGGTACCGCGAAATGACTACGGCAGACGGTTCCAGAACGTCATGAGGTGTGTCAGTATGCAGGTTGATAATAATGGTTCCAGAATGGATTTACCACGTGTTAGTTGACCCCGGCCTGGTCTGAAGTCTAGCAGGTATTGGGGAAAGGATGGTGGCGGCTGGACTTGTGTTTGTCAAGGCAGTGTGATGAATTGGTGCTTTGTCGTGGCATGGGTAATGATTGTGACTCCAATAGTAGCCCCCCCCCCCCCCCCCCGCCCCTACCATCCATATTATTTTGTCCCGAGTCATTGATGAAACGTAGGCTGACGGCATGCTACCTTACCA
>NC_134879.1:42228657-42231157 GCF_041734735.1 Babylonia areolata | reverse complement strand
TCAATCTGAGGGTCCCGGGTTCGAATCTCGGTAACGGCGCCTGGTGGGTAAAGGGTGGAGATTTTTCCGATCTCCCAGGTCAACATATGTGCAGACCTGCTAGTGCCCGAACTCCCTTCGTGTGAATACGCAAGCAGGGGATAAAATACGCACATTAAAGATCCTGTAATTCATGTCAGCGTTCGGTGGTGTATGGAAACAAGAACATACCCAGCATGCACCCCCCCGAAAACGGAGTATGGCTGCCTGCACAGCGGGGTAAAAACGGTCATACACGTAAAAGCCCACTCGTGTACATACGAGTGAACGTGGGAGTTGCAGCTCACGAACGAAGAAGAAGAAGAAGTTCTAACCCACCCACACCCTTCACGGACTCTGTTAATGGCAGCTGAGTATCTTAACCACTCTACCACCTTCCTCCAGAGCAAACATTTCATGCTCAAAGCAAACATAAGCTTGCGGGAGGGGCGGAAACTGGCATTACGACCCGGAGAAACTTCTGACCGTTAGCCTCATCGTCCAAGCCCTTTGATGACGGGTGAAGATGAGTTTCACAACTATCTGGTCTGCATCCTTAACTCACTCAGTACGGCCAGTCCTCTCTTCTCCTCTACACAGACCCCTCGGATGTCCAGTGGGTGTCTGAATGACCCAACCTTTAGCTTCCGTCGTCAGAATTGTGGTATTCTTTGTCAACATTCACCTCTTCAGTATAAGAGCCTTCCGCTCGCAATATTTTGATGATGGTAATTGGGGTGAAACGCTGTTAACGCCGTCTCTTTCGCCGTTCGTATGGAGAGAGTTAACGTAAAGTCATCCAGTACAGCGGTCTTGGTTTCGAGAAAGGTTTGCTTTGTTCGAGGGTGTGAGTCGTGGCTGTCTGTTTGGGGTCCGAGGTCCATCTGGCGTTCAAAAGGGGGAGTCCTGGCTGTCAGAAAAAGGGAGGGGGGGGGATCAGGGGGGAGGGATCAGGAGGGGGGGGGGGGGGGGCTGGTGTCCTGGCTGTTCTTCTGGGGGAAGTCCTGGTGGTTGCCTGCAGAGGGTTCGGAGACCCAGTCTTTGATGTAGCATGGAGTTTGAATTTAACGACCGATTGGCGAAGGTCCTTCTGGGTCAAGTTGGTTGGTATTGTAAGGGCTTGGGGTCTTGGATCTGTCGAGGTTACGTCCTTTGAGAAAGGGGAGGGGGTGGGGGGCGGGGGGGGGGGGCGGGAGGGTGGTGAGACACGTGTCTTTGATGAAAAGCCACACCGATGCCTACCTCTCGCAAGATAAAGTGGTAACTAGGCTGACAGCTTTATGACCTCGGCTCTGATGGGTATCGGTCATCCTTCTCCTTGTCCCTTCCCCCCCCTATCTGGTCAAGGGAGGCTGTAACCGGTGGGTGTTTAATCTGGTGTCTGGTCGTTGGGCATGTAACCAGTGTAAACACGAGGCCCTTGGCTTGGTCCGGACATAGAGAGCTGAGATAGGAAGATGATGAGGAGTTCTCGGCCCCGCGCATGGTGGTCGTGGTGGTCGTTTTCGGTGTGTTTATTTTTGTTTTGTTTTGTTGTTTTTGTTGTTGTTGTTGTTGTTGTTGTGAAGGTTGTTGGTGTTTGAAGTGCAGTTTATTTCCTTGACTGCTGCTGCGGACAAGTATTCCTTTCTGTTCTTATTCTTATTATTGTTGCTTATAGTCCAACCGACCGCAAAGGGCTATATCAGGACTGTCAAACCATACAAAATGCTCAACCACGTCAACACAAAATTGTCATATCTAAAATTAAAAAAAAAAATAAAAAAAAAACAAAACAAAAAACCCACTAAGACAAACAGTTCATGACAAAATATCGCAACCATTTAGCTCCTTATGGCAAATAAGACTAGGCCATGCTGAGGACGCCAGCCATTCCGCTTCATTTATCATCCCCAGATTTAAAAAATAAATAAATAAATAAAAAACGTAACAAAGGAAAAAAAAACCAAACCAATAACAATACTTCAAAGCCAAACAAAAAATACATTTAAAACAGCCATAACATAGGCAAGTAACACTGCAGAATGGGCAGCTAGTGCCCATCCCAGTGTTTGCATCTCACTACCTAATCGCCAGAGCAAAACAGCAAAGACAGTACATCATAGACTGCGGAAAAGAGAAAAAAAAAGTGTCAAGGCCTGCTTGAAAAAAAAGAAAGGGGAATGGACTGGGAAGGCAGAAAAAGGAGACAACAGTGAAGATAGAAAACCAAAAAAAAAGGCAGAAACAAAGAGAGTGACATAAAAGAGGAAATTTCTGGCACAGAATTTCCAGAAGGCGGGGATGCTATTTATATTCCTTTCTGTGAAGGGCTGTGGCCTCACTGAGATGAGACTTAACTTACAAGCCAGGATGTTGGTCAATTTTCTTCATCACAGCTTCTTCCTCTTGGGATTGCATTACATTGGTATAACAAAATAAATGGAATCATTGCCATGAGCACCAAAAAAAGTAGTAAACGTCGTCAGTTAAAACTGATGAT
>NC_134879.1:42206157-42208657 GCF_041734735.1 Babylonia areolata | reverse complement strand
TGTGTGTTGTTGTTGTTGTTGTTGTGTGTGTTGTTGGTGTTGGTGTTGTTGTTGTTGTTGTTGTGTGTGTTGTTGGTGTTGGTGTTGTTGTTGTTGTTCTTGTGTGTGTTGTTGTTGTTGTTGTTCTTGTGTGTGTTGTTGTTGTTGCTGATGTGTGTGTGTGTGTTTTCGTGTGTGTGTGTATGTGTTGTGTGTGTGTGTGTGTGTGCGTGCGTGCATATGTGTGTGTGTGTGCGCGCGCGCGCGCGCGCGCGCGTGTGCGTGTGCGTGTGCGTGCGTGCGTTGTGTTTTCGGATCGTGCGTTCAACTGCATTAACATTATTTCACAACTAACTTTTACGCCAGTACACTTTGTTGAGAGAGGGAGGTGCTAAAATTGTCAGCGTTTATAGGAAGTTTTGAAAACGACACTGAAGCGTATCAGTCGGCTTCCATAGCTGAATTTGATGCACTGGTGACTCAAACACAGGAGTGCATTGCTGGCCTAAAGGACTGGATGACTCTCAACAAGCTGCAATTAAATGATGATAAGACTGAATTTATGATAACCTGTCCAAAGAAGTTTCGTCAACATCCTTCCTTTCCTGACTCTGTTCTGATCAATAGCACACCTGTTTCACTTTCTCCCTCTGTTCGCAGTCTTGGTGTAATCCTGGACCAGTCTCTTTCCTTCCAACAGCACATTTCGAATATCTGTAAAGTTGCCTATTTGGAACTGCGTAGAATCAGCTCTATCCGCCACTATCTCTCAACCGATGCAACCAAGACACTTGTATGCTCTCTGGTTCTCTCAAGATTGGATTACTGCAACTCTCTTTTGGCCGGCCTTCCCAAATACCTGTTAGACAGACTCCAACGAATTCAGAATAACGCTGCCAGACTCATTTGCAGAGCTTCTAAATTTGACCATGTTTCTCCTCTCCTTCAGTCTCTCCACTGGTTGCCTGTTTCTGATCGAATAGACTATAAGCTATCCACTCTGACCTTTTCCGCAGTCAACGGATCTGGCCCAAAGTATCTTTCTGAACTCATCCATATCTATACCCCGTCTCGCCAGCTCCGTTCTTCTTCTGATACTCGACCTCTCAAGATACCTCACGTCAGAAGTAAGACCTATGGACACAGATCGTTTTCTTTTCAATCGCCAAAGACGTGGAACAAGCTCCCTGATAACCTCCGTCATTCTGATTCCCTCGCATATTTTAAATCTCGTCTCAAAACTCACCTTTTCCCTCAGCAATAAGTTCAATTGTGGCAGGTCCACAACTACATGCATGTATATGAATGTGTATCGTGTGTGCGTGTGTTTATGTAAGTTTGTGCCTGCCTGTGTGTGCGTATGTGTTAGGGTAGCTGTTAGATACACATGCATGTTAATATGTATGTATGCTGTGTGTGTGTGCGTGTGTGCGTGCGTGCGTGCGTGTGTGTGTGTGTGTGTGTGGTCACATTTTGGTGTGTGTATGTAACATAGATATAATGTTTTATGTTATCAAAAGCGCTTTTGTAAAGCACCTAGAGCAGATTTCTGGATAGTGTGCTATATAAGTATCCATTATTATTATTATTATTACGACCATTTTCTCAAAGTTGCCGATTGTTTCGGATGCAAAATTACAGCGAAAGGAAAACTTTGTTCAGTCAACAGAAGTACAAAAAAAAAAAAAAACCCGGCAGTTCACGGGAGAAAAAAAATGACTGGTGTTGTGAATCAGGTGTGCAACACCACCAAAAGGTAAGCCATTGAAAAGATAGTGCTTTCACACAAGGAGCAAGCAGAATTGTGTCGTCTGCTTTTGTCGTCTGCTTTCTGAATTTGACGGATCCGTTTCAACTAGATTGTTACATTCTGAGTTTGGAAATGTTAATCTAGTCGGGAATAAAATTGACTGTAACACAGAGGAAGAGCTCACAGGATCCAGAATTGTGGTCACTGAAGTGTTTATTTCTTTTGTGTCTACTGCTCTTTTAAAATTTTTTTTCTCTTTCATCTCAACTATAAACATCCCATTCGCGCAAATCAACAGTTCTGTTCAGGTTCTCAAGCAGGCGTCACTGCGTTCGGCCTAATCCATACATATAATATTTGCATTTGTATTTGGTATTTCTTTTTATCAAAACAGATTTCTCTGTGTGAAATTCGGGCCTCTCTCTCCAGGGAGAGCGCGTCGCCACACTACAGCGCCACCTTTTTTTTTCTTTTTTTTTTTTTTTTTTTTTTACTGCGTGCAGTTTTATTAATTCCTATCGAAGTGGATTTTTCTAGAGAATTTTGCCAGGAACATCCCTTTTGTTGCCGTGGGTTCTTTTACGTGCGCAATATATACGCCACACTATATCTGCTAAGCAGATGCCTGACCTGCAGCATAAACCCAACGTGTTTTGTCAGGCCTTTGGAAAAAATAATAATAAGTGTAGCATATAATTATAGATAGATAGATAGATAAACAAATCGACATTATTTTCGCAAAAGAAACCAAACGCTTAACTCGCTTCAAAG
>NC_134879.1:42191157-42198657 GCF_041734735.1 Babylonia areolata | reverse complement strand
TCACTATATATATATATATGTGTGTGTGTGTGTGTGTGTGTGTGTGTGTGTAGTGGTCGGAGGGAGGAAGGGTTTAAAAAGTGGAGCAGATGGATGGTTTCCTATTTTTTTGTTTTTTTCTTTCTTTTGTTGTCATGTCTGTCTATTTTTGCCATAGATCTCTTCCCTTTAAGTGGGTATTATCATCAGAATCAGTATCAGAATAACTGTATTATTATCTCAGTAGAGAAATTGATCATGTGGGCGAAGCCTTTGAAATGTATACAGATTACAAGCAAAACGGTAACACACAACGTAGATATATATATATATATATATATATATATATATATATATATATATATATATATATAAATTCTCCCTGTTCTGTTTCCTCTGTGTGTTTGTCATCCTTTGTTTTGTGGACTTCCATTCGTTCTTTTTTTTTTTTTTTTTTTTTTTTTTTGTACAATAAACCAACCAAAACAGAGGTTGACATTTAGATCCGTCTGCACTTCCTGTTGTCTTTTTTCCGTCTTTGTTATTATTTTCAATTGTTGAGAGTTATTATAGACACACACACACACACACACACACACACACACACACACACACACAATGTTCTGAAGATAAGACCAGACCATGAAATGCACCATCGTTGTCCGCTCTCTGTCTCCCAGGACCGGATGTGCGTAGCTCCCTACGCGACGGGTCTCTGCGGCTCCCCGCCCCCACCCTCCAACCACCGCCTGACCCCCACCACCCATCGGAAGGGGATGGAGGGCCCCAGGGAGGAAGGTGGGGGTAGTGGTGCCAGGCTGCAGTATTCCGCGGGGTCTTCCCAGGACCAGCACCAGCATCACTACCACTACCTGCAACACCAGCATCATCCTTCGTCGTCGTCGTCGTCGTCATCGTCGTTGCCCAACTCACCTCACGGCGGAGTGAACAGTTCTGTGGCCGCGACATCATCATCGTCGTCATCATACGACAGACTGCCAGCCGGGAAGAAGGCTGCCGCCGCCGCCGCCGCCGCCGCCGCTGCTGCTGCTGCTGCTGCGGATTTGAACCTGTACCGTGTACCACCAAGTGCCTCATCCACCCCCACCCCAGCCCCCTGCCCTCCGCCCACATCCGCTTCCTCCTCATCGAGCAACAAGGACAGTCAGGGTGTCGGCACGTCCCAGTCGGCGGCACCTCCAGCTTCAGCGTCGTCGTCGACTTCGACGGCGGAAGAGGATTACCCGATCCGAGGAACCATGTCCCCCCTGACCAGTCAGGTCGGGGGTGGGAGGCTGGGGGAAGGAGGAAGAGGAGGAGGAGGAAGAGGAGGTTGGGGAGGTGGAGGAGGAGGGGGAGCTGGTGAGGATAGTGATGGAGACGATGGTGGGGACGGTGCCACCACCTTGTCCTTCGTCTTCGGACGTCCGGCCACCGCGGAGGCGGCGAGGGTGGGGAGGTGTGTGTCCCCCCCTGCCTCCCTCCCCTCAGCCCGAAGGCCTCTGTCACCCCCCTCATCGTCACCCGTGACCAGGGGGGACTCCATCCCCATACGCCGAAGCGCTTCCGGGGGAGGAGGAGGAGGAGGAGGGTCCGGGGTGGTGGTGGTGGAGAGGGAGGTGCTGTCCACGCCCCCTCCTCCCTCCTCCTCCTCCTCGTGGTGTGGTGGGGACGGGGGCAGGGTGCAGGGGGGAGGGGTGTGTTGTGAGCAGTGCAACGGCTGCCTGATAGACTTCAAGCGGCAGGCCCTTCGACTCATGTTCCCGGACTCTGGCGCGGGGGGCTGTTTGGCGCAGGTGAGTTTCTGTTGGACAGGTCCACCACTGCAGCGTAGCTTGCTGACGTGGTGACTTCAGTTTGATTGCCTGTTGATGTGGCTTTGTACAGTGCGACTGGCTGGCTAGTTGACTAGGTGACTTCAGTTTGATCGCCTGTTGATGTGTCTTTGTACAGTGCGACTGGCTGGCTAGTTGACTTGGTGACTTCAGTTTGATTGAAAGTTGATGTGGCTTTGTACAGTGCGACTGGCTAGCTAGTTGACTTGGTGACTTCAGTTTGATTGCCTGTTGATGTGGCTTTGTACAGTGCGGCTGGCTAGGTAGTTGACTTGGTGACTTCAGTTTGATTGAAAGTTGATGTGGCTTTGTACAGTGCGACTGGCTAGGTAGTTGACTTGGTGACTTCAGTTTGATTGAAAGTTGATGTGGCTTTGTACAGTGCGACTGGCTAGCTAGTTGACTTGGTGACTTCAGTTTGATTGAAAGTCGATGTAGCTTTGTACAGTGCGACTGGCTAGCCAGTTGACATGGTGACTTAACTCTGCCCGTTGATGTGGTTTTGTACAATGCGAATGGCTAGCTAGTTGACTGGATGACTTCAGTTCGATTGTTGATGTGGTTTTGTGCAGTGTACAGTGCGACTGGCTGGCTAGCAGTTGACTTGTTGACTTAAGTTTGATTGCCTGTTGATGTGGTTTTCTACAGTGTACAGTGGTTGCGACGAGCTAGTTGACTTGGTAGTGACTAGTTGGATAGCCTGTTGATGTGGTATTTGGCTGTTGGCTTGCTTCGTTGCTTAACTTGCTTCCTTGCCTGTCATTGCATTGGACGCCCAGGCTGCAGCAAGCTGGGTTTACTGACAAGACCGTGATTGGTATTATGTGGGAGATCGCAGAATACTGTAGTTATCTCCAAGAAGAAAAAAAAAAAATACTTTGTGGTGTTAGAAACACATACACAGTACACGAGGATTACAGTCATTCAGTACCCATGAGCATAAGAAAGGCATAAGAATCTGAAATGTCAACTTTAAAGTAAACCACACCTACAATAATCACAGACATACACAAACGATATTCACAAATTATGCACATGCCATTATTCGTAGTAGGAATGAAATGTTCAACGCCAAGTTGAGATAAACCTTCCAATAACAACATCCACAGTCGCTTACATGCAATAATCACCGATGACAGGCATATAATAATGATCACACTAAAATCAAGTACAAACATAGAATAACACTATGTTGAGATGAGCTGATGAAGGCTCGGCTAGGCATGTTTAATATCACACTATAATCAACTATAGACAAATAATATCACTATGTTGAGAAGAGCTGATTAAAGGTCGGATAGGCATATATAATATCACGTTATCATTAGCTACAGACGTGTAATATCACTATGTTGAGAAGAGCTGATTAAAGGTCGGATAGGCGTATATAACATCACGCTATCATTAACTACAGACGTATAATAATATCACTGTGTTGAGAAGAGCTGATTAAAGGTCGGATAGGCGTATATAACATCACGCTATCATTAACTACAGACGTATAATATCACTATGCTGAGAAGAGCTGATTAAAGGTCGGATAGGCGTATATAACATCACGCTATCATTAACTACAGACGTATAATAATATCACTGTGTTGAGAAGAGCTGATTAAAGGTCGGATAGGCGTATGTAACATCACGCTATCATTAACTACAGACGTATAATAATATCACTGTGTTGAGAAGAGCTGATTAAAGGTCGGATAGGCGTATATATAACATCACGCTATCATTAACTACAGACGTATAATAATATCACTATGCTGAGAAGAACTGATAAATAATCGGCCGTTCAGTGTCCTGAGCTTTAAGACAGAAACGGTTATAGTAGATTTTGATACGACAAAGGACTTGAGGACCAAAAAAAACCAACCCCCCCCCCCCCCCCCCCAAAAAAAAAGAAAAAAACACCTTAAAAAAACCTTAAAAAATCCCTGTGTCTTGATTTATATCTCCGTCCCTTCATCCAACGCCAGTGGGTTCTGTTGTCAGGCCTGTCTAAACTGTCCCGCACCCCGCCCCTGTCCCATTCACTCCATTCAGGTGTCTGCAGAGTTGTTGTGTTGTTGTTTTTTTTTACGACCCATGCCACCTAGGGCCTTAACCCATTCGCTGCTGAAGCTCGTTGACGTGGGATAGATGTGGATTTTCTTTTTCTCAAGGAGGCGTCACTGCGTTCGGACGAATCTATATCAGACGCTACACCACATCTGCTGCTAAATTATACATTTGTGAACCAATCAGAGTGGATTTCCTCTCCAGAATTTTGACAGAGGAAAAGACTGTCGTTGCCGTGGGTTCTTTTTCGTTTGCCCCAAGTGCGTGTTGCACACGACGCCTCGGTTTATCGTCGTCTCATCCGAATGACTAGACGCTCCGTTTGATTTTCCAGTCAAACTTGGGAGAAAGGGTTGAGAGCGGGATTCGAACCCACACCCTCACGGACTCTCTGTATTGGCAGCTGAGCGTCTTAACCATTCTGCCACCGTCCTGGGGTAGGCCCGGATAGGTGTGCAACGAATCCGAACTGGAGCCGGTACACTTTGTGTTAAGTTGTGATTATTGATTGATTTTCGATGACCGAAGCATGGGAAGCCGTGCAGTCCCACGCGAGGAAGAATTCCAAAGTGAAGAACGGTGACTGGTGTTCTGAACTGTGAGCTCAGTCAGTTTTATCCGCGAACATAAGGAGTGGAGTGATAGGCCTAGAGGTAACGCGTCCGCCTAGGAAGCGAGAGAGAATCCTAGCGCGCTGGTTCGAATCACGGCTCAGCCGCCGATATCCCCCCCCCCCCCCCCCCCCCCCATTCCTCCACTAGACCTTGAGTGGTGGTGGTCTGGATGCTAGTCATTCGGATGGGACGATAAACCGAGGTCCCGCCGTGTGCAGCATGCACTTAGCGCACGTAAAAGAACCCACGGCAACAAAAGAGTTGTTCCTGGCAAAATTTTGTAGAAAAATCCACTTCGATAGGAAAAACAAATAATTTTTTTTTTAAACTACACGCAGGAATTTTTTTTAATGGGTGGCGCTGTAGTGCAGCGACGCGCTCTCCCTGGAGAGAGCAGCCCGAATTTCACACAGAGAAATCTGTTGTGATAAAAAGAAATACAAATATAAATACAAATAAATAGATTTATGTCTGTGGTGTTATCACAGTGAGCTGACTGCCTTTCACCGACGAACATACTAGTCTTCAGCTGTCAAGGGGTTAATGTAACGATCCCTCCCCCCCCCCCCCCCCACACACAACTCCCCAAGCCCCCCCCCCCTCCCCCCCTGCCCCCCCTACAATTCTGGGGTCGAATCAGGTTCGTTCCAGTCCAACATGATTATAACATCATACACCTCACCCCCTGCCCTTTTGGGCTTGTGGCGACCTTTACTTCACACTTTTGACGATGGATTTCTCAAACGAGTTCACGACTTAGCTTTAAACTTTGTCAGTGCACAATTTCTTGGTTATAGACACGGTTGCCGAAGATTTAGACATCTCACACCTACACAATAAAATACACATGCGCGCGCGCTTACACTGACGATGACAAATGAGACAGGATTTAGGGACATACCAGTTTAGTTACGTTTCCAAGTCGAGAGCAGGGGTATGGAACTGATGTACGATGCTGTTATACATACTGATAGAAAGCGATATCTATATATATATATATCCAAACCTATTTATACTAAGCCATTATGTGTGCACGTGCATGTGTGTGTGCGTGGTCGCGTGGGTGTGGAGAGATGGGGGTGCGGATAGGGGCTCTGTCTGTCTGTCTGTCTCTCTGTCTCTCTGTCTCTCTCTAGGTGGTGGTGTGTGTGGTTGTGTGTGTGTGTGTGCCTTTGTCTTTCTCGCCGTTTCTCTCTACCCCACCCCTATCTATCTATCTATCTATCTGTGTGCTTGTATTTCGATCTCAGCCCCCCCACCCCCCACCCGCCAACCTCTCTCTCTTTTCCTCTTTCTCTTCTGTCTCTCTCTTCCCTCTCTCACTCCTCTCTCTTTCCAAGTCTCTGCGTCTGTCTGTCTGTCTGTCTGTCTGTCTATATCTTTCTCTCACTGTCTCCCTGTCTGTCTGTCTGTCTCTCTCTCTCTCTCTCTCTCTCTGCCTGTCTATATCTTTCTCTCACTGTCTCTCTCTGTGTCTCTCTCTCTGTCTGTCTCCCTCTCTCTCTGTCTGTCTGTCTCTCTCTCTCTCACTGTCTCTCTCTCTCTCTGTCTGTCTCTGTCTCTCTCAACCATTCACCCCTGTCTTTCTCCCCCACTATCTCCCCGTTCCCGTCACTCTCTTTCTAGCTGTCTCTCTGTCTCTCTCTTGTTGTCTGTCTCTCATTCTCACTCTCTGTCTCTCTGTGTCTGTTTCTGTCTGTCTCTGTCTCTGTCTGTGTGTGTCTGTCTCTGTCCCTGTGTCTGTTTCTGTGTCTGTCTGTCTGTCTCTCTGTGTGTCTGTTGCTGTCTGTTTGTCTCTCTGTCTCTCTCTGTCTCTGCCTCTGCCTCTGTCTGTTTGTCTCTCTGTCTGTCTCTCTGTGTCTGTCTCTCTGTCAGTCTCTTCCTCCCTACCTCCCTCCCGCTTCCCCCCCCCTCCTCCCCTCATACACACCTCCCCTTGTCTCTCTCTCCCCACCTCTTTCCCTCCTATCCTCCCTCTCCACTCTTTTGTCACGAGCCAACAATAAACACGCTCCACACTAACTCTCTCTCTCTGCCCCCCCCCTACCCCACCCCCTCCGTCACTCCCTCCCACCCCAACATAACACCCAGCCACCTAGCCACCTAGCTCACCCCAAGGAAGGGCTGAAAGCGGCCGTGAGGGCAGAAGAGCAGAGGAGGAAGAGGGGGGGGGGGAGCTGAAGAAGCCATCCACGGGAGGGAGAGAGAGAGAGGGAAAGATATATTGGGGTGAGAGAGGGAAGAGAGAGACAGAGAGAAAGAGACGAGGTGAGAGAGGGAAGAAAGAGAGACAGAGAGAAAGAGACACACACAGAGATGGAGTGAGAGAGGGAAGAAAGAGAGACAGAGAGAAAGAGACACACAGAGAGATGGAGTGAGAGAGGGAAGAGAGAGAGACATAGAGAGACACACAGAGAGAGATGGAGTGAGAGAGGGAAGAGAGAGAGACATAGAGAGACACACAGAGAGAGATGGAGTGAGAGAGGGAAGAGAGAGAGACATAGAGAGACACAGAGAGAGAGATGGAGTGAGAGAGGGAAGAAAGAGACACAGAGAGAGATGGAGTGAGAGAGGGAAGAAAGAGACAGAGAGAGAGATGGGCTGAGACAGGGAAGAGAGAGACAGAGAGAGTGACACAGAGAGGGAGGGAGAGAAAAGATGGGAGAGAGAGAGAGGGAAAGATATATTGGGGTGAAAGAGGTAAGAGAGAGACAGAGAGAGAGATGGGCTGAGACAGGGAAGAGAGAGACACAGAGAGAAACAGACAGACACACAGAGAGAAGAGAGAGAGAGAGAGAGGGGGGGGAGGGGATCGAAAGACAGGAACAGAGAGGAATAGAGAGTGACAAACAAGAGAATAAAGAGAGATAAAGACAGACCGACGGACTGACAGACAGACAGACAGACAGAGACAGGGACAGTACAGCACTGGAGAGCACAACACAAGGGGCAGTGTCATTAAAAACAAGAGAGCATAAAATAGCCCCTTTGTCCAGTATTGGGGGTGGGGG
>NC_134879.1:42181157-42188657 GCF_041734735.1 Babylonia areolata | reverse complement strand
CACACATCACACACACACATCACACACACACACACACCACACCACACCACACCACACCACACCACACCACACACACACACACACACACACACCACACACACACACACACACACACACACACACACACACACACACACACACACACACACACGTGGAACGACGAATAGAAGTAGTGAAGAGAGGAAGAGAGGCTGGGGTGTGGGGATGGAGGGTAAGAGGGTAACAACAACAACAACAACAACAGCAGCAGCAGCAGCAACAACAACAACAACAGCAGCAGCAGCAGCAACAACAACAACAACAGCAGCAGCAGCAACAACAACAACAGCAGCAGCAGCAACAACAAAAATCATCGTCGCAGACTTTGCTCGTGGCATTATATATATATACCTTCCACATCATATCCGTGCATCTGATTGTATTTCTGCTTTTCGCTCATCCCTTAAAACTCATCTTTAAAAAAAAAATTTTAAACCTATCTGTTGTTCTCCAACACCACCCATGTCAGCTCACTTTGGATGAATGTGGAGTAGGGGGCGGGGGGCTTTGGAGGGGGGGGGAGGTTGCGGGGAGGCAGGGGGTGGGGGGGGTCATGAATGTTTTATGTAACTTGTAATATTTTTTCTTTCATGTAAAGCTCCCTGAGCTCTTAGAGAAAAAGGGCGCTATATATGTGTATAATATATAAACATATGTATATGTGTGTGTGTGTGTGTGTGTGTGTGTGTGTGTATATATATATATATAACACATATATGTTCTCTTGATATATAATATGTGAGCAGATGTAAGATGACCGTCTGTCACCCAGCACCAATTCTCACGTTATCAAAAAAATAAAAATAAAATAAAATAAAATAAAATAAAAAATAAAAAAGAAGAAACAACAACAAAAATCAACAACAAGAACAACAACCAACTTATCGAATCTCCATGCCGACGATGCATGTGCCAGCAACGTGACTATTCTGTTTGTTTGTTGTTGCTGTTGTTGTTGTTATTGTCGTCGTTGTTGTTGTTGTTGTTGTTGTCCATGATTGTGTGAGAAATCTGATCACTGCAGAGACTTGAGAGAGCCGACTTTTTTTTTTTTCTTTTTTTTTTTTTTTTTTTTTTTTTTTTTTTTTAATGGATCAAAAATGGCTGGTGGATATAATATATCTGTCTGTGTGTTTTGTTTCGTTTAATTCCCCTTTCTTTATTTGTAGTCTTCCTTGCTTTGAGAAAGCTAATCCTCTCCTCTGTGTGTGTTTGTGTGTTTTCGTTCTTTAGTTTAACGTCTTTTCACTGAAAGTGATATTAGACGAGGGTAGGAAAAAAATCGGCCAGGGGTGGGGGTGGGGGGGGGGGGTGGGGGTTGGGAGGGGGGTAAGAAGTTGTGTGTATGTGCGTGCGCGCGTGCGTGCGCGCACGTGTTGAAATCTCGGCAACAAAGCAGCTTGGGTTTCAATCTGTGGTGTGTTGAAAAAAAAAAAAAATCAGATTTCTACCGGCTGTGAAATGTTACAAGTTTTGCAAGGAAACCGTACACCTTCACGCCTTCATAGATCTAAGCTTTCTGTCTGTTGACAGGGAGGTGGGGGGTTGGGGGTTGGGGGGTGGGGGGGGTGCTGGGGTCAAGTTAATTTCCTCTGTGAGGGGTTGGGTTGGATTGGATTGTCATAGGCATCCTTCTGGCACAATATGAGAGACTCTGTGTGTGTGTGTGAGTGTGTGTGTGTGTGTGTGTGTGTGTGGAATGTCCCCCCCAAAAAAGTGAACCGCTTTTTGACACAAGTATTTTCTCAGTGATAAAGAAACTGAATTCATTGAAAAATGTTCACACTGTAACCGTAGGGTATCATCAACAAGTCTGCAAAATATCTAAAAGTTGGGACGCAAATTATGCGAGTATTGTCAAATTGAAAACAACCTGTCAAAAAACCCAATCTCAGAGGAAAACTCACTTTTTTGGGGAGAACAACCGCGATGTGTGTGTGTGTGTGTGTGTGTGTATTCAGAGAGTGTGAAGCTCGCAATAAAAATGTTAGTGAGTTCGAATCACCAGACGTAAAGAAAACGGCATTTTGGCTGCGTCGTTTTTTTGTGTGTTTTTTTGTTGTTTTTTTTTTTTTTTTTTTTACTTACACGTCTTTTCACTTTGACGTTTATTTTCGCTGCATCATCTCGTTGATGTCAGTTGCATTGTTAAAGAAGTTCCCTTCATCAAACCTGTTTTCCTGGGTTGGATTATTTGAGATGTGTGTCGTCGTCGTCGACCTTAAAATCCGAATGTTACTGACTGACTAGTGTGCGGTATACACAGTAGTATATAATTATGTATTATCTCATGTGAGGCGCCGGTTTAGAGCTCATCATAAGGGGAGAGTTTGCGCCATATCAGTACGATAGATTATTATTATTATTATGTTTAATGTCCCGTTAAACAAAATTCCTCCTCCTCCCTCAAAGACAACAAGGAGACGGTAGAAGACGGAGAACCCCCCCCCCTCCCCCAATCGCGAGGGTGGGGGAGTGGGTGGGAGGAGGAGGGAGGGGGGGAGAGAGGGGATGGATGACATGCCAGACCTCTTTTTTTTTGTGATTAGTTTCAGTCCGTTTTATGTTTTATTCTTCACCTTCCAACCCTTCCACAGCCTCGTCACGGCGAGCTCCTTCCGGCCTCGTGGTAATGATGTCACATTGACGTCACTGGGAGGCAGGTTTGCGAGCCGAAGGTGACGCTATCATGTTTGACGGTGCTGGAGGGAGCAGAGGGGGAGTAGAGGGCGCATGAGGGTGTGGGGTGGGGATAAGGGGGTGGTGTGTGAGTGTGTGTGTGTGTGCACAGTGGGTGGTTTACTGCTCAGGGCTGTCACAGCGGTCAGGCTAGCGGGTGTGTGTGTGTGGGTGTGGGTGTCAACTCCGCGAGCTTAATGAAGAGAGAGAGAAGGAGAGAGACACAGAGAGAGATGGAGAGAGAGACAGGACAGAGAGAGCGAGACAGAAAGAGTGAGAGAAAAGAGAGAGAGAGACAGAGCGAGACAGAGAGAGAGATAGACAGAGACAGAGCTAGCCACAGAGAGAGACAGAGACAGAGCGAGACACAGAGAGAGAGAGAGATAGGGGGGATACAGATAGAGACAGAGAGAGAAAGAGTGAGAGAAAAGAGACAGAGACAGAGCGAGCCAGAGAGAGAGACACACACAGAGAAAAGGAGAGAGGGAGACAGACAGACATAGAAAGAGACGGAGTTAGACACAGAGACAGACAGACAGAGACAGAGCGAGACAGAGAGACAGACAGACAGAGACAGACAGAGACAGCGAGAGACAGCCAGAGAGAGACAGAAACAGACAGGGTGAGAGAAAAGAGACAGAGACAGAGCGAGACAGACACAGAGAGAGACAGACAGAGAAAGATAGACAGACAGACAGAGCGAGACAGAGAGAGAGACAGAGAGAGAGAGAGAGGGAGAGAGAGAGAGGCGTGGCGCCGCTGCTGTCGCTTCGCTTTTTATGAACACAGAGATGGCTAACCTTGGTTGGATGGATGGGCAGAATCGCCATTTCTTTTTCTTTTTCCTTTTTTTTTCTTTCTGGCCACACACACACACACACACACTCTCCTCTTCCTCTACCGTCCCCCCTCACACCCTTTTTCCATCCACCCGCTGATGATGACTCCCCCCCTCACCCCCATCCTTCCTCATCCCTCCCCTTTCCCTACCACCCACCCACCCACCCACCACCGCTCACAGGATCATGTGTCATGGATGGCTGGACCCTCGGTTTTTGTTTTTGTTGTTGTTGTTGCTGTTGTTGTTGTTTTGTTTTGTTTTTTCTCGTGGGGTGGGATGAGGTGGGCGTTTCTTCAACAACTCCATTGCTGCTGAGCGTTGGGTGGGAAAAATGGGATCAGGGTGGTTTGAGGTTTGAAGTGCAAGAATTTGATCATCTTCTTCTTCTTGTTTTTGTTCCTCCTCTTCTTCTGCTCCTCCTCCTCCTCTTGCTTCTTCTTCTTCTTCTTCTCCTCTTCGTTCTTCTTCTTCTTCTTGTTGTTTTTGTTCTTGTTCTTGTTCTTCTCCTCCTCCTCCTCCTCCTCCTTCTTCTCTTCCTTCTCCTCCTCCTCCTCCCCCTCCTCCTCCTTCTTCTTCTTTCTCCTCTTCCTCCTCCTCCTCCTTCTCCTCGTCCTCCTCCGTCTTTTTTCTACTTCTTCTTCTTCTTCTATATGTCGTGTGATTGTATGGAAGGTGAGGACTTTGAGCCCCGCCTTCCCATGCCGAGCCATCGACACAGTGGATATGAAATCGCTGCCCGTATGGCTATGAAAGAAGTGGCGATCTTTAACCTTTAATCTTTTACAAAAGGAAGAGAGAGAAAGATAACGAGAGAGAGAGAGAGAGAGGGAGAGAGAGAGAGAGAGAGAATGCGAGAGAGAGTGAGAGAGAAAGAGAGAGAGACAGAGAAAGAGACCGAGAGGGACAGAGAGGGAGAAAGAGAGAAGGTGAGAGAGAAAAAAAAAGAATGGGAGTGAGAGTGAGAGAGAAAGAGAGACAGACAGACAGATGGAGAGACAGACAGAGAAAGAGACCGAGAGGGACAGAGAGTGAGAAGAGTGAGAAGTGAGAGAGAGAGAGAGTGAGAGTGAGAAGATTCCAACGAACACCAGAAGCAGTGCAATCCCATGATAAATTAGTCCGAACCGATAACGGAAAAAGGTGACTGACAGACGCCCTATCTTCTAACAACACCGAATCGTATCATTTCTCAAGTCAACAGCCGGTCCATCGCTTCAATGAACGAGCTGTTAACCCGTCAACAACAGCATAGCACTGAAGGGGTTAAAACGCTGGCTGCACTTCCACCCACTACCCACTATCACCACTACGTTTGTCTTCGCGGGTCGGATTTCAGATCGTGCCCCCTTCCCTTCCTTTCCACCATTTCCGTCTATACCCCTCCCTCCCCCCTACCTCCCCTACCACCACCTCCTCCTCCTCCTCCCTTATTTCTTCCTTCTCCCCATTGCAACCTCTCACGCCTTTTTAGCTCTTGTGTCATTCGCTCATTGTGTTGAAACAGGTTTTAACATCACGATTCTCTTGGGTCCATGCTCTTTTTTTTTTCTTTTTTTTTTTTTTTTTTTTTTTTTTGGCTGAATGATTCATTCTGTTTTGTCCGGTTTCCCCGAGATTTTTAAGATTTACTTTCTGTTTCAGTTTGTTTGGGGTTTTTTTCTTCTCTGAGTGGGAGATAGGGATGATCTGTCTCCTGCTGTTTCGCAGGCTTCTAGCTTCTGTTGGGATTAGCATGTTTGGTCTGGGAGGGTGGGGGGGTTGTTGTGAGTTGTGTTGAATTAGGAAGGAATAGCAGCCACTCTGCACGATGTCTCTCGTGTGGCCAATGTCGAATCGTGTTTCTTTTTTAGCCCGTTTCTGGACTCCCCCCCCCCCCCCCATCCCCCCACCACCACCCCCCCAAAAAAAATGAACTGGTAGGATTGCCGTGAAGGATAAAGATTGTTGAGTTTTGGGACTGTCCTGTTTGGGTTGTGGGTGTGAAGTGGAACTCTTTTTTTTTTTTAAATGTGTTTAGTCATCTCCGTTACAAGCTTTCCTTTTTGTTGTGGCTGGGGACTCATTGAGAGATGGCCGACACAAAGAGATGACATTATGTGTCCCTTGAACTGTCCGTTTTCAACAGAATTGATGTTGAATAAGTTCATTTCGATCGGATCTGCACAGTTTTACCTGAAGGTCAAGTTGTTCAGGTTTTACACACACACACACAACACACACACACACACACACACACACACGCACACGCACACACATACAGAGTGTCTGTCTGTCTGTCTGTCTGTCTCTCTTTCAGTTTGTCTCTGTGTCTCTGTCTCTATGTTTCTCTTTGTCTGTCTGTCTGTCTGTCTCCCTCTCTGTCTCTGTCAATGTCTGTCTCCCCCCCCCCTCTCTCTCTCCCCTCTCCGCCACCCCCCTCCCCCGCCCCCACCATCTCTCTCTCTGTCTCTCTCTCCCTCTGTCTCTCTCTCCCTCTTTATTCCCACACCAACGTCAGACTTATATAACGAAGGAAAAAAAACAACAACAAACACCCAAAGGTGCAGCAAGGTACCAGTGAGCACACGGACAGGAGACAAGAGAGAGAGGGGTGGGGGGGGGGAGATAGAGGTTGAAGGGGGTGGGGGAAGAGGTGGCGGGGAGAAGAAGGAAGGGGTGTGGGGGGGGGGGGGTGAGGGGGTGTGGGGGGAGGTGAGGGGAGGGCGGAGCAGAGGATCAGAGAGAGGGAGAGAGCAAGAGAGAGAGAGAGAGAGAAGAAAAAAAAACGCTGCCAGAGACAAATTGCTGATTAAACCTGGCCAGGTATACAGTGTGGCTCCACTGACACCCACCATGATCATCTCAATACCCGGCTTTCAACAGCAACCCACCACCACCACCACCACCATCACCATCACCACCCCACCTCTGCCCCCTGTCCGAAGCTCTCGGCTCAGCCACCTGGTGGGGGGGAAGGAGAGGGTAGGTGGCCAACCATTCCGGGTATTAGCCACCCGGCAACGACACCCGAGCACCGTCATTTTGTCCGCTGCTTTGTCCACTTCTCCGCCTGCCAAGCTTGGGTCTGCATGGATAGGGTGAAATGGGGGGGTGAGAGGGAGAAAGAGAGAGAGATAGAGAGAGTGAGAAGTACACAAGAGAGAGAGAGAGAAGGGGGTGGGGGGGCAGAGAAGAGAGAGGGGGGTGGGGAGAGAAGGAGGGAGAGAGAAAGAGGGGAGGGGGCAGGGAAAGAGGGAGAGAGACAGGTAGAGAGGGAGGGAGAGAGAGAGAAGGGAGAGAGAGAGAGACGAGGAGAGAGAAAGGTGGGGGGAGGGAAAGAGAGGGGAGTGATAGGCAGAGAGGGAGGGAGAGAGAGAGAGAGAGACGGGGAGAGATAAAGGTGGGGGGGAAAAGAGAGGGGAGTGATAGGCAGAGAGGGAGGGAGAGAGAGGGAGAGGGAAACAGAGGGGGAGAAAAAGAGGGACTGAGACAGAGAAATGGAGGCAGAAAGAAAGGGGGCTTGTGGTTCAGAGAGAGAGAGGGAGAGAGAGAATGGTCAAAGAGAGGGGGGGTTGGCAGTGATATTGAGAGAGACAGGCAGACAGAGGGAGAGAGATGGAGAGGGAGAGAGAGAATGGCCAAAGAGAGGGGGGGTTGGCAGTGATGTTGAGAGAGACAGGCAGACAGAGGGAGAGAGATGGAGAGGGAGGTATGTGTAAGTGGAGGAAACGAAGGAAGAGAGAGACAGAGAGAGAGACATGCACAGAGCGGGTGAATGGTGAAAAAGAGAGAGAGACAGAGACAGACAGAGAGAGAGAGAGACAAACAGACATACAGACAGACAGAGAGAGAGAGAGAGAGTGAGACAAACAGACATACAGACAAAGACAGAGAGAGCAATGAATCATGATGCCTTTGAGACAGGGGGTTGACACCAGAGGCAAAAGGAAGCGGAAAGAGGG
>NC_134879.1:42171157-42176157 GCF_041734735.1 Babylonia areolata | reverse complement strand
GAAATACCAGACAGACAGACAGACAGACAGACAGCTTTTACAGTGGCGGAGATGTTGTAGACAGAGTAACCGCCCGTTGGGATCAAGTTCCGGAAACAGTCGACGCCATATCCTTCCCCGTTTCGGTGTTCCGTGGGCAAACGCTATCGATTTCCTTTGAACTGGAAACTCTTAGATCCCACAAGTCGTTCATACTTCGAACAGCTAGTCCAGTTTTTTTTTTTTTTTACTCACTTGTGTAAACAATGTGAGTCTATGTTTTAACCCGGTGTTCGGTTGTCTGTGTGTGTGTGTGTGTGGTAAACTTTAACATTGACATTTTCTCAGCAAATACTTTGTCAGTTGACACCAAATTAGGCATAAAAATAGGAAAAATTTAGTTCTTTCCAGTCATCATGTTTAAAACAATATTGCACCTCTGGGATGGGCACCAAAAAAAGGAAAGAAAATGAAGCCTAATTATATGCAAACTGAATTTACTGTTATATTTATATTTTTTGTATTCTCTAAACTTGGCACTTTGATCTGATATTCTAACCCAACAACAAGAGCAGTCATTATTATCTTTTTTGTTGTTGTTGTTGTTCTTAAAACAGGAACTTCTTTTGCTAAGCATGGAAGTTTTATTTATTTTGCAAGCGTTTTGGTGCAGATAGTAAATAAAAGGGAAATTACTCTGTAATTAATGCTAGGGGACTTAATTTGCTTTAAACTGATCTTTCTCATCTTCAACATTACATTTTGAAATTATACTCAATACATAAAAAGCTTGGATTTTTTTTTAAAGTGTATCACAAGTGAGTCTTGAAGGCCTTGCCTCTCTTGTTTTTAAAATGACTGACTAATTGACCCACTTGTTTGTTTTTGACCCAAATCAACCCAATTCTTAAATGACAAGAGCTGCGCATGCGTCTGAATGGCCAGTGTGCAAACGCTGTGATTTGTTTGTGCACAAGAATGAGTGCTATATAAATTTGTTCTTCTTCATGTTCTTCTTGTTCTTGTTCTTCTTCTTCTTCTTCTTCCCTCCCTCTCTTCCTTCCTTGCTGTTGTTGTTGTTTTTATATTCTTGTTCTTCTTGTTTCTGTTTTTCGTCTTATTGTTCTTCCTCTTGTTCGTCTTCCTTTTGTTGTTGTTGTTGTTGTTGTTGTTGTTGTTGTTCTTCTTTTTTTTTTTCGTTGTTGTTTCTTCTTATTCTGTTCTTTCTTTCCGCCCGTTTTTGCTCCTTTCTTCCCTTCTTTGCTTCTTTCTTTCATTCCTTCATTCATTCCTTCATTCATTCATTCATTCATTTATTCATACTTCTGTCTTCCTTCCTTCCTTCCTTCCTTCCTTGTCATCACCCTCATCTCATCATCGATCATCATTATCATCATCAACATCATCACTTTAACCTTGATAATCACCACTATCCCACCCTCTCTCTCTCTCCTTCCTTCCTTCCTTCCTTCCTTCCCACAGACGGTGAAGCTGGAGGGTCTGGAGGATCGCCTCAGCGTGCCCAGCAGCCTGGCCTCCCGTTACAGCCCCGAGGGCCGCTGCAAGGTCTGCGAGACCCCCCTCAGGCACCTCCGCCACGAGGCCTCTGCCATGATCCGATCCATCCAGCTGGCCCAGAACGCAGCCTCCTCGTACTCCTCGGCCTCCTCCTCCTCGGGGGTGTCTGGGGGTGGTGGAGGAGTCGGGGGTGGAGGAGGAGGGGGAGGAGGTGGAGGTTTAGGAGGAGGAGGAGGAGGTGGAGGGATGGGCGTCGCTCCCAACATCCCGGCTCTTGTGGGTTCTTGTAGTACGCCCCAGCACAGGTGAGATGCGTGGTTTTTTTGTTGTTGTTTTGTTTTTTTTTATGGGGGGACGGAGGGAGGGGGGATTTTGTGTGTGTGTGTGTGTGTGGAGTTGTTTTTCTGTATTGTGATTATATGGGTTTTTGTGTTGATGTTTTGTGTGTGTGTCGATTTGTTTGTTTTGGCGAGAGAGAGAGAGAGAGAGAGAGAGAGAGAGAGAGAGAGTGCTCGCGTGCGCACGCGTGTGTGTGTGTTTCAACATCTTTCTTTTACTTGGTTTCTGTATCAAGATACAAGTTCAAGTACGTACACACACACACACACACACACACACACACACACACACACACACACACACACACAGACGTTTTCACAAGATTTCCCGTTATTGCAAGTTCCAGCCTTGAAAGAGTGCGCAGGAGATAAGAATAATTCACTTGGCGTTGCCACCAAGAGATAGGACAGTTTCAAATGATGGAGATTGCGGGCACGACCTCCCCCCCCCCCCTTTTTTTTCTCTCTTTTTTTTTTGCCTAATGCAATTTATGATAATGTTTGTGCTTCATCACAAGCTATCTCATGCAGTTGTTTGGTTTTTTTTTTTTTTTTTTTTTTTTTTGAGAGGTTTGAATCTACCCAGTATTCACAAGGTAGAATCTTTCTTAAAGTTGAGTTTCAGCTACAGTGAAATTATCAAAAAGGTGTAAACGTTATCGTGTGGTCTTTTTATAGTCAGAGATTCAAAAATCATCGTCTATATCTGATCGAATTTATTTTGTGTAAATGTCTGTTTCATGTGCGATTACAATATGGATGTGATCATCTCTTTTTCATGAAAACTGAACATATTATTAAGGCAGTGGTGATAGACATAAAAGCTTCATGGAAACGTCGAGGAAGAATCTGGTTTGTTTGAACCAGTGTTCACCAGTGATCAGGGTTCGTGGCTTCGTGTAAGCGTGGTGTTGTGTCTTTTGGAAAGAGCGCTTCGATTGCCATAACTCCACTCAGATGTGATTTGGTACACGCGCGCACTCTCATGTGAGACGTGTGAAAGTCCGTGCATGATAGGTTGTACCTTGTTCCAGTTGTGGTGTGTGTGTGTGTGTGTGTGTGTGTGTGTGTGTGTGTGTGTGTTTACTGAGCTTAAAAGCGTGACAATTGGTTATAATGAATGTGCAATATGTAGGAGGAATAATATGCAGTTATGGTCCCCATGTTGTTTACTTGTCTATGTTGTGATAATGCACCTGACCAAATTTCTCCAGTTGGAGATAATAAAGTTATTCTTATCTTATCTTATCTTATTTTATCTTATGACTTCAGGTCGGGGAAGGTTAGTTCACAATGCCGAGCATTAGACATTGTTGATAGGAGTTCACTTCTCCGATGGATGTAGAAGACTGTGGGATGTTTGTTAATCTTTTCTTTGTACCAGTTATAGATCACACACTCATTAAAGTACGATACAGCATACTATATAATATATATGAGGAAGTGTCTGGGTTTGTTCCAATGTACCTTTTATTTACCTGTGTGCCAGCTGAATCGGTAGCGTAGGCATCACTGACTTGAAGTTGTGTACCTTGTGTAATGCAGAGAGTTACCACTCTTTACTATTTGTTATATATATATATATATATATATATATATATATATATATATATATATATATATATATTCTTTTTTTTTTTTTTTTTTTTTTGAATGTTTGTTTTCTTTGCTTGTGTGTTTGTTTCTTTGCTTATGTGTTTTAGTTATTTCTTTCTTTTCGGCTTCCTTCCTTTGTCCCCCCCCCCCCCCCACCCCCCCCTCTTCTTTCCTTTCATTCTATCCTTTTGTTGTCTGTTTTATTTTCCGGTCTTTTCGTCTTCTCTCTCTCTCTCTCTTTCTCTTTTCTTCTTCTTTGTTTTTGTTCCTCCAGTCTGTGGTTTCATATATTATATCAAGAGCTGGTGGATGAAGGCAGCTTCCAGAGCCAAACATCCTGTTCCTCTGTCTTCTTCAGCGGGAGGAAATAGGCAGCATATGTGTGTCTGAGTGTGTGTGTGTGTGTTTGAGTGTGTGTGTGTGTGTTTGAGTGTGTGTGTGTGTGTGTGTGTGTGCGCGTATGAGAGAGAATACATTGCGTGTGCGTGTGTGTGTGTGTTTGTGTGTGTGTTTGAGTGTGTGTGTGTGCGTGTGTGTTTGAGTGTGTGTGTGTGTGTGTGTGTGCGCGCGCGCGTGCGTATGAGAGAGAATACATTGCGTGTGTGTGTGTGTGTGCATTTTCGTGCCAACATGTGGGCGAGAGAGATAGAAGAGACATAGCAGAGGGAAAGGGAAAGCATCTGCACAACAGCTTCACTCGAGGAACGAAAGGTGCAGTTCGCAACCCAAGGGAGACAACACCATGCAGTTACTTCACAGAAAGTGTTTAGGAAAAGTTGTCTCCCTTGCAATGAGTTCCCTCAGCTTGTCTCCGGGACAAAGATTCAGTTCTTCGCTGGAAGGATAATTATGGGATTTTATTGCAGAGTGACTGAGTGATTGGCTGACTGATTGATTGCCCTTTGTATTGATCATGGTATTAAAAAATAAGGGTATAAATAATGTCTTGGACATACTTTGCTGATATGTTCAAAAGTAGAACACACACACACACACACACACACACACACACACACACACACACACATATATATATATATATATATATATATATATAAAAGAGATAAAATGATTATACTAATGTTTTCTTGGGGAAAATATAGGAAATCATTCTTAGCATAACTTCAGAATAAATAGATATAATTATATTTGCTAATTTTTATCCACAGAGGCATACGCTATTCCTGACGTAAAGAAAGAAGCAGTTGTTTTTGCTTGTGGGTTTTTTTGCTTTTTGTGTGTGTGTGTGTGTGTTCTTTTTGTTTGGAGGGAGGGGAGGGGGGGGGGGAGGGTAGGGCGAGGGCGAGTTGCTATAATGTGAATTGATAATTCATATATTTCACGGGTGATTTTTGAACGTCTTCCAAGCAGTTTCCGACGAGAGTGTGGGATCGTCACACGGTTAAAAGGCACTTAGCGTGCATGCTGTTTAGTTCTTTGCTCCTCTTATGGTGAGTCCATCAAACCTCTCTACTACTACTTGAGATATGAATGATGATGATGGTAAATAATAATTCTAATAATAATAATAATAAAGCTTACAAACTATAACCTCCCACCGTTAAAAAA
>NC_134879.1:42156157-42158657 GCF_041734735.1 Babylonia areolata | reverse complement strand
GGATGGGTGGGTGGGGGGTCTGAATCCAAACCATGTGTCGTGTGTGTGTGTGTGTGTGTGTGTGTGTGTGTATGAGGGGGGATGGGGGTGAGCTGTGGACAGCTTGCTGTGTTTCCAAGTGGCTTCTTACTGCAAGGTGCCGTGTGCAGCAGCGCCTACTTGGCGCTCTGGAAAAGAACCCACGGCAACAAAGGTATTGTCTTCTGGCAAACGTCAGTAGCGGAATTCCGCTCTCATAGGTACGTAAGTATGTATACATGCACTCAAGGCCTGACAAGTGCGTTGGGTTACGCTGCTGATCAGACATCTGCCTAGTAGATGTGGTGCAGCGTAACGCGCATGGATTTGCCCGAACGCAGTGACGCCTCCTGATTCCTTTTATTCTTTCATTGTCATCTGAAGTGGGCTTAGTAGGTGGCGTCCTCAGTATGTCAAATCACAACAGGCACTGCTGAACACCACCGAAGTTACTCAGCAGCATCGCAGGGTCTCCTCTGGTGTGTGGCTTCCTGGCGACCTAACGCCGATAGTTCACAACGAACTCGGAATGAGCGGCGTGATAGGAACGCGGCTGAAACTGCGCAAATGATGGGACAGAAAGACTCTTGTGGTTAAAGCGTTGGACTTTCAGTCTGAGGGTCCCAGGTTCGAATCTTGGTAACGGCGCCAGGTGGGTAAAGAGTGGAGATTTTTTTTCCCGATCTTTCAAGTCAACATAGATTATGTGCAGACCTGCTTGTGCCCCAACCCCTTTCATGTGTATACAGACGGATAAGATGAAACACGCACGTTGAAGACCCTGTAATCCTTGTCAGCGTTCGGTGGGTTATGGAAATAAGAACATACCCAGCATCACCCACGCCTGAAAACGGAGTAAGGCTGCCTACATGGCGGGGTAAATAAACCGAACGGTCATACTCCTAACTCATAAAATGTTGCATGTGTGTCTGAAATCTGATTGATACAGGGAAACGAATGATGAGCACCCATTGGCAAGCTGTCAGTCGACTCTTCCCAGGTAGGCATCCTGTTGTGCAAATGACCCCGTGATTGTAAAGCGCTTAGAGCTTGGTCCCTGACCGTGGATGGGCGCTATAAAAGATTCCTATCATTACTTTCCTTCGTGCAGGTACGGGCGGAAGGGCCAGGGGTACACGGGACCGGCGACCTCAGCTCTGCCCTTGGCGGCTCAGGCCCAGGCCTACCTGGAGCACAACGTCCGGGCATGGATGAATCCCCAGCGGTACCAGGTGAGGCTACTCCTCCTCCTCCTCCTCCTTCTGTCTTTGTTTCCTTCTTTCTTTCTTTGTTTCCCTTCTGTCTGTCCATCTGTTTGTGTGTGTTCTGTCTTTTGTTCGTTCACTCTGGCCTGGACGAAAGAACAAAAAGGGGAATATCCACATTTCTTCTCCTGTATACTCTCTCTTTCTGTGTGTCTGTATGTCTGTCTCTGTCTCCCTCCCCCCTCTGAATCCCTCTCTCTCTCTGTCTGTCTGCCTCTGTCTCCCTCGCCCCTCTCTCCCTCTCTCTGTCTCTGTCTCTCTCCCTCTCTCCCCCCTCTCTCTCCTCCTCTCTCACTCACTCTCCCTCTCTCCCTCTCTCTCTCTCACTCTCTCTCTCTGCCTGTCTCTCTCTGTCTCCCTCTCTCTCTCTCCCTCTCTCCCCCCTCTCTCACTCACTCTCCCTCTCTCACTATCTTTCTCACTCTCTCTGTCTCTCTCTGTCTTCCTCTCCCTCTCTCTGTCTCTCTCCCTCCCCTCTCTCCCTCTACCTCTCTCTGTCTCTCCCTCTCCCTCCCCCCTCTCTCTTTTTCCCTCTCTCTGTGTCTCTCTCCCTCTCCCTCCCCCTCTCTCTCCCCCCCCTCTCTCTCTCTTGTCTCTCCCTCTCTCTGTGTCTCTCTCCCTCTACCTCCCCCCTCTCTCTCCCCCCCTCTCCCTCCTCCCTCTTTCTACCCCCCTCTCTTTCTTTCATTCCGTGTTTGTAGTACTCCCCATCCTTGGCAGGTCTTCCCTCTCAGTTCAAGAACTTTCTGTGGCACGGTGGCTTCTCAGATCAGATCAGATCAGACTGACTCTGGGAGCTGGGATGGGGTATGGTTTGTATACATCATGATGTTCGAAATGCACGTGGTATGGATCTCTTCTTAACTCTCTCCATACGAACGGCGAAAGAGACGACGTTAACAGCGTTTCACCCCAATTACCATCATCAAAATATTGCAAGCGGAAGGCTCTTATACTGAAGAGGTGAATTTTGACAAAGAATACCACAATTCTGACGACGGAAGCTAAAGGTTGGGTCATTCACACACCCACTGGACATCCCAGGGGTCTGTGAAGAGGAGAAGAAAGGACTGGCCGTACTGAGTGAGTTAATGGGGGTGGATTTGTGTGGCCTGGGTGGATTTCTGGCCTGCCTGTTATTTCTTTCTTTGGTGTGATGGCCTAGAGGTAACGCGTCCGCCTAGGAAGCAAGAGAATCTGAGCGCGCTGGTTCGAAT
>NC_134879.1:42136157-42143657 GCF_041734735.1 Babylonia areolata | reverse complement strand
GTAGCACATTAGCCGACGTACATATCTGCCGCGGTTTTCTAAGAAACACGCAACTATACAACACATGTAGATATGTAGAAGTTATACTCGATACATGTATACACGTACGTACAAGGATTATGCAGCATCAGACTGAGAGACACAACATCGCACATAATTATCTTTACGAAACGGAAGAGAGAAAAAAATAAAACTCGCTTCCGTACAGTGTTTGTGAGGGTGTGGGTGAGAGAGAAACGAAACGGAACGAAACGAAATTTATTCAGTTTAGGCCATGGCCCCTCCTGAAGAGGGATACAAAGATATGAAGCTAATAATGACAGCATGCACTGTTAATATAAATGATATGTAGACACGCATCCGTATATGCGCATATAAACACGCATCCACACACTTATATATATATATATATACCCATACGCACATATTCACACATATGAATAACATTCATAACATAATTACAAAGTACAATATACTGACACATCTCATCCGTATAAAAAAAAAATTAAAAATCTGATGAATGATGGGTGAGAGAGAGAGAGAGAGAGAGAGAGAGAGAGAGAGAGAGAGAGAGAGAGCAAAAAAAAACCAAAAAAAACCCCATCCCAGTATAGACACAGATCGTTTTCTTTTCAATCGCCAAAGACGTGGAACAAGCTCACTGATAACCTCCGTCATTCTGATTCCCTCGCATCTTTTAAATCTCGACTCAAAACTCACCTTTTCCCTCAGCAGTAAGTTCAATTGTGTCAGGTCCACTTCCTTTGCGTTAGCTGTGCAACACAGTCATTTCACCCACTCTAGGAAGACATTGTCGGGAATGGCCAGAGGGCAAAACTGATGCGGAAGTGAAGCTGCTTATAGAAGAAAACAGTAAAGAAGAGGACATCATCATATACACAGATGGCTCAGTCACCAAAGACCAGTCTGGCTGGGGATTCACTGCGAAACAAAATGGAAAAACAATTTGGGAAGAGAATGCTGCCTACAAAGTCACAACCTCCAGCCTAACGATGGAAGTTGAAGCTGTGACACATGCCCTCCAGTGGCTATCGTCCTTCCATACGCCCGGAAACCAACATGCCATGATTCTAACCGTCTCAATGAACCTCATACAGAAAATTGAAAACGGAATGGGAAGCCCAGAGTGGCATAACGCAGTGCGCAACTTTCAGATTAAAAAACTCACATGGTCATACTGCCCGGGACATGCAGGTGTTAAGGGAAATGAGCGAGCTGACAGACTTGCTGGTAACGCAACACCAACGAGCGGCCTACATCTAGGAAAATCGGAAATCCTCAGAAAAGTCAAAGAATACCAAAAAGAACAGGTACAAGGCCATCACACCATCGATCGCCTCAAAGAAATAGAAGCAGAGAGAGGGAGCGGCCGCAAATCTAACATGAAAGGTAGAGCACGATGCTTTGCAAATCAAACAAATATCGGCATCATTTCCAAACCAACATTGCGCAAATTTCTTCAAAACGGAACAGAGTCTCTGTCGGCCTTTCCAAACACAATAGACCGAGCAACACACTAGACGCCACGTTCTTGGCATCAGAGATCTTTTCCCATCCCTCTTGCGGCCAGTCAGTGGCGGCTGTGTGTGTTTGTGTGTATGTGTGCTTTTGAGTGCGTTTGTGAATGCGCGAGAGTGAAACTGTACACAAGTGTCAGGAGAGATATGTGTACGTGTGTGTGTGTGTGTGTGTGTGTGTGTGTGTGTGTGTGTGTGAGGGGAGGTGGGAGTGCGGGGGGAGGTGGGGTAGAGGATGAGGTGTGTGAGTGTATGCATGCCTACACTGTGGGAGCAACAGGATATTGGAACGTGTATATATATATATATATATATATATATATATATATATATATATATATATATCTTTGTATGTACGTGTGTGGAGTTGGGGGTGGGAGATATGGGCGTATGTGTGTGTGCTTGTACAAGTAAGTGTTCATCTCTGTGAGTGTGTGTTTGTGTGTGTGTGTGTGTGCCGTGGAAGCTGCGATACGTAGACTAGAAATGAGTGTGTGGAGGAGGGGGTAGAGGAGGTGCAAGGTAATGTGTGTGTGTGTGTGTGTGTGTGTTGGAGCTCATGTACGTTTATATGTATTTGACTGTGCTTTCATATGTGCTTGTACAAGTAAGTGTTCATCTCTGTGAGTGTGTGTTTGTGTTTGTGTGTGTGTGTGTGCCGTGGAAGCTGCGATACTTAGACTAGAAATGAGTGTGTGGAGGAGGGGGGTAGAGGAGGTGCACGGTAATGCGTGTGTGTGTGTGTGTGTTGGAGCTCATGTACGTTTATATGTATTTGACTGTGCTTTCATATATGTGAAACTGCATGTCTGGTGCATTTCTGTTATGCATGTGTGGGTGTATGTGTGAATGTGTGTCTTCATTTTTTACATTTATTTGCTTATTTATCACCATTGTTGTCTTATTTATTTATTTATTTATGTTTTATTATTATCATTTTATTAGTATTACTAATATTATTACTACTACCTTTTTCTATATTATAATTATTATTTATTTATTTATTTATTTATTTATTTATGCAAGCTTATCTATTATTTATTCCCCCGTTTTGTTTGTTTTTTTGTTTTTTTTTGTTTTTTTGTTTTTTTTTTGTGTGTGTGTGTGTGTGTGGTTGTGTGTGGGTTTTTTTTTTTTTTTTTTTTTTTTTTTTTTTCCCCAAGGCCTGACTAAGCGCGTTGGGTTACGCTGCTGGTCAGGCATCTGCTTGGCAGATGTGGTGTAGCGTATATGGTTTTGTCCGAACGCAGTGACGCCTCCTTGAGCTACTGAAACTGAAACTGACTATGTATGTATATATATGTATCTGTACATAACTATATGCATGTATATGAATGTGTATTGTGTGTGCGTGCGTTTATGTAAGTTTGTGCCTGCCTATGTGTGCGTATGTGTTAGGGTAGCTGTTAGATACACATGTATTGTTAAAATGTATGTATGCAGTGTGTGTGTGTGTGTGTGTGTGTGTGTGTGTGTGTGTGTGTGTGTGTGTGTGTGTGTGTGTGTAGTCATATTTTGGTATGTGTATGTAACATAGATGTAATGCTTTATGTTAACAAAGCGTTTTTGTAAAGCACCTGGAGCAGATTTCTGGATAGTGTGCTATATAAGTATCCATTATTATTATTATTATAATTATTAATAAGAGACGGATGGCTGAAGGACGAGGACATGCATAGTGCCACCACACATTTCACAGCTCGCGCTGCCTTCGCGTGTCGGAGCAGAGACCACGTAACCTCATAAGTGTCAGGGGGTAGGGGTCATTATTAACAAGACAGGCCGGTGTTGTTCTTTCCTGCTGCAGAGACGGTTTGCCCCACGTCTGGAACATACGGTCCGGACTAAAGATGGTGTGCGTGTGTGTGTGTGTGTGTGTGTGTGTGTGTGTGTGTGTGTGCGTGTGTGTTGTATTGTGTTGTGTTGTTGGGGTGCGGGGGGGTATAGTTTGTTACGTGTGAGGGCTGAGGTGTTGTTGTTTTTTTGCACGAGACTGGGGAATTAAGGTAATGTGGTTATTTAAACAAAGCCCCCCCCCACCCCCACCCCCTGCCCCCCCACCCACCCACCCCAAGAAAAACGATTCTCTCTCTGTTGCCCGTCTTTCTCTATCTGTGTCTGTGACTCTTGTGTGTCTGTGTCTGTATCTCTGCGTCTCTGATTGTATATGTCTGTCTCTGTCTGCCTGTCTGTCTCTCTCTCTCTCCCTCTCTCCCTCGCTCCCTCTCACCTAATTTTTTTTTTCTTCTTTCATCCTCTCTTTTATTTCATTTACATGAATGAATGTATTCAGTCTCTTCAGTCTCATCTGACCCTCTCACCATTCACATTATTGTCTGCTTGTAGTACCTTTTTTTTGTTTTCCTTTGATTTTTCTCTGCGTTTGGGCTCTCACCTCTCCCTCTTTCTTTCAACATGATTATATTCGGCCCAATTATTTTCGACTTTTTATCGTGTACTGACGATAGCGTAGGCAGAAAATATTATCTCTCTCTCTCAATATATATATATTTTTTTTTGCACTAACAAAGTCTGTAGGAACATAGAACATTTCTCTTTGGTAATCTTGTCTCTGACGAGTGCTTTATTGTTTTGTTTTGTTTTGTTCGGTCTTATGGTTATGATAGTATATTGATCACTTATCCCCTTTCGCAAAAGGTCATGCCCAGAAGTGAATAAACAAGTCTTGAGTCGTGAGTCATCAGTCAGTCTCTGTCTCTGTTTGTGTCTCTGCCTTTCTCTCTCTCTCTCTCTCTCTCTCTCCCTTTCTTCTCTCGTTCTCTTTTCCCCCATCTCTCTCTTTTCTTCCTCCCCCCTCTCTCTCTCTCCCCTATCTCTATTCTCCCTCTCTCCCCACTCTCACTCTCTCTTTCTCGTTCTCTCTTTCTCTCTCTTCTCTCTTTTCTCTTTCCCTTCTCCCTCCCTCCCTCTCTTCTCCCTTCCTCTCGTTCTCTCGCTCCCTCCCTCTCTTCTCTCTTTCTCTTCTCTCCCTCACTCTCCCCCCCCTCTCTCCCTTCCTCTCTTCCAATCTCTCTCTCTCTCCCTCTCTCTCTCTCTCTCTCTCTCTCTTCTCCCTCCCTCTTTCTCCCCATCTGCCTTTCTGTGTCTTTGTCTGCCTCTTCTCCCTCCCTCCCTCTCTCTCTCCCCCCTCTCTGTTCTCTCTCTCTCTTTCCCTCTGTCTCTTCTCCCCCTCTCTCTAATTTCCCCTTCTCTCTCCCTCTCCGACTCTTTCTCTATCTCACTCCTTCAATCTTTCACTCCTTCCCCTTCTCTCTCTCTCTCTCTCTCTCTCTGTCTCTCTTTCACTCTTTCCCTCCTAATCCCCACCCACCCCCCTGGCCCCACTCCTCTCTCTCTCTCTCTCTCTCTCTCTCTCTCTCTCTCTCTCTCTCTCTCTCTCTCTCTCTCTCTCTCTCTCCAACCCCCACTGTGTTTGACTGAGTGTGAGAGTTGACCGCGATGATGATGATGATGATGATGATGATGATGGATCCCAGTCCCTGTGTGATGAAGATGTCCTTGCTGGCTCCGATGTTTGTCCACTGGGCCATCCTCGTACGTGGCTAGGGGAGAGGGAGGGGCAGGGGGAGGGGCAGGGGGGAGGGGGACGGGTGGTGGAGGAGGTAGCGGAACAGGAAGCCATATTCCCGGCGCAGTTTCGTTGACGAACGTGTGTGTGTGTGTGTGTGTGTGTGTGTGTGTGTGTGTGTGTGTGTGTGCGTGTGGACAAGCCCTGGGGGCCTGTTCTTTCATTGAGTGGAAGGGGAGGGGGAGGGGAGGGGGAGGGGAGGGGAGGAGTTGAGCAGGAGTGTCCGTTCAGTAAGCAGGGCCATAGTGGGTTTTTTTTTATACTTCCTTTGAGGTCCATTGGTGTATTCAGTGGTCACTGAATGTGTTCTCGTTAACGCTTGTTTGTAGGGGGGAGAGGTCTGGGGGGGGCGGGGGCAGGGGGGGGGGGGCGGGGAAAGGGGGGAGGGTCGGCGGGTGGTCGGTGTATTGGTGGTGAAAAAATACGTGTGTGTGTGTGTGTGTGTGTGTGAGGAGATGTGTATGGGTGGGTGGGTCGGAAACTAGAAAGAATCTCCTGCCACGCTTCCTATTTTCTTTCTTCTTTTTTTTTCTTTCTGTCAATGTCCCTCCAATCCTTTCTCCTCCCTCTTCATCACTCTTACTATCTCTCTCTGTCTCTCTCTGTGTGTGTGTGTCTCTCTCTCTGTCTCTCTGTCTCTCTGTCTCTCTCTCTCTCTCTCTCTCTCTGCCCCGTCCCACTCTCTCTTTTCTCTCTGTATGCATGTTCACACCCCCTATCATGAGGGGTCATGGTCTCTCTCTCTCTCTCTCTCTCTCTTTTTTTTTTTTTTTTTGGTTGTCGTTATCGTTAATGTTGTTATTGTTATTGTTGTCACAAGGACAGATTGGAAGACTGGGCGATGCCTAAAATCTTTATCCTTGAGTAGTAAAGTTTTTGAATCTTGAATCTTGAATCTTGAATCTCTCTTTCTGTCTCTATGGCGCTTTCAAAAGTGGCAAAGAAAGAACAAACAGACGTACCCTCACCCCTACACACACACACACACACACACACACACACACACAAACACACACACACACAAACACACACACACACACACACACACACACACACACACACACACACACAACTTCGCTCACCTCTTCGACTCTCCTCAGTGGGTGTGTTTTCCCTCAAGCCTACTACGCCATTCAGCCGACCAACCCCCACAACCCCGCCATGCACTTTCAGCGCACCGGGACACGTTCCTTTCAGCGATTGGCTGCCCCCACCCGGGGGGCCGGAAGTGACGTCACTTCCGTTTGTTTTGGAGAAGGGCTGCGCGCGGTAGAAGGAGGCTGCTGCACCACTCACAGAGCGGACATACACACACACAGAGAGACAGAGAGAGAGACGGAGAGAGAGGGAGAGAGGAGGGGGGGGGAATGATGTTTTATTGAAGAGACATAAGGTTTAGTTCAATGGGGAGCTGGGGGGGGGTAGGTTATTCAGCGTTAAAAAATATATATCAGAGATCGGGAGAGAGACACAGAGAGAGAGAGAGAGAGAGACATGGAAATGGATTAGATAGATAGATAGTAGACAGATAGACACAGAGACACAGAAGAGTGGGATTTTGTGAGGGAGGTACGAGAGAGGGGAGATAGGGAGACAGAGAAATAAAACAGAGACAGCACACACAGAGAAAAAAAATGAGAGAGAGAGAACACACACACACACACGCACACACACACACACACACACACACACACACACACACACACACACACACACACACACACACACACACACACACACACACACACACACACACACACACACACACACACACACACACACACACACACACACACACGTTTCTAAATGTAACTGGAGGAGGGGGTAATGATGTTGGTCTTCGCTGACGATTGAAATGAGAATGGCTGGGGGAGGAGGGAGATAGACAGACAGACAGACAGACAGAGAACTGGAGGGGGACAAAAAAATGATTTTAGTCTTGGGAGATGGGGGCCGGGGGGTGGGGGTGGGGAGACGAATTGAAATAGGGGTCTCTGGGTGCTCGCCACAGGGGACAGCCTTCTTCTCAGTTATTTGTTCTGCAGTTGTTGGTCCTGTGACCTCAAGACAATCGCCCCAAGTCTGGAAAGGCCGCCCCGACGGCGATTTTGTCTGGAATTAATCTGCTAGACCGTCTGTCCTTGGGACGCTGTAGAGCAAACTTAGCGCACGTAAAAGAACTCACGGCAACAAAGGGGGAATGTCCTTGGAGATAGAATAAAAGCAGAGAAAAAAAAAATGCTGCTTTGATCGTAAAACAAATACACTTGAGGACAGAGACTGCATAAGTGAATCACAGAGAGGGGGAGAGACAGACAGACAGACAGACGGACAGAGTGTGGGGGTGGATGGGGGAAGGGGTTGCAGATTGTG
>NC_134879.1:42126157-42131157 GCF_041734735.1 Babylonia areolata | reverse complement strand
AGAATACCACAATTCTGACGACGGAAGCTAAAGGTTGGGGTCATTCAGACACCCGAGGGGTCTGTGTAGAGGAGAAGAGAGGACGGGCCGTACTGAGTGAGTTAATCCTATGAAAGCAAAGACCAATCAAACTCTGGCTGATACCGCCCCGTCAGTGGAGTATATATAAATCTGTGAAGCGATGACCAAAGTCTGGGTGTCATCATCATCATCATCATCGTCGTCGTCGTCGTCGTCTTGTCGCCAAGGATTTGACCTGCAGACCTGGTTGACTGCTTTATGTGTAGTGTGGTGTAGTGGTGAGTGGAGTGAGCGACCATCACAAAACCACGAAACAGTTTTAAAACCCTCGCCACCACGCCCCCACCCCCCCCCCCCACCCCCCCCGCCCCCCCCCCCCCCCCGATCCCCCCCTCCCCATTCCCCCTCCCAACCACCACACCACGTCAAACAACATTGTCAAGGTTGAATAGGCCAGGAGAGAAAAAAAAAAGTCTCCCTTCTCTCTCTCTCTCACTCTCTCTGTCTCTGTCTCTCTCTCTTTCTTTCTTTCTCTCTCTCCCTCTGCCTGTCTGTGTGTGTGTCTGTCTGTCTGTCTGTCTCTGTCTCTCTCTCTCTGTCTCTCTCTCTCTCTCTCTCTCTCTCTCTCTCTCTCTCTCTCTTTCTCTCTCTTCTGTCCTCTCCCTACCAACCTTCCAGCCCTTCTCACTTCGCCTGTTTACGTTTTGGTCATCGTTCTTCAAGTTATGTGGTTCAGTTATGGAGGGGGGGGGGGCTGAAGGGAGTGAAGGGAGGTGGGTTTCGGTGGAAGGAGGTTGAGAGGGAGGGGGGGGGGAGGATGTGTCTGGGGGCAAGTCGAGACTTGTCTGTCCTCCTCCTCCCCCTCTTCCTCCTCCTGCTCCTCCACCTCCACCTCCACCTCCTCCTGCTTAATCCTGGCACTGTCGTCTGGTCTCGTTCTTTGCCAGCCAGTTCATCCCTGCAGCAGCTAGTGTGGTCGGCGTTACCATCTGTTGCTGTTGCTGCTTCTTCTGCTGCTGCTGCTGCTGCTGCTGCAGCTGCGTGGTTTTGAAGTGCTTTGTTGAGCCATCTTCTTCTCTTTCTGGTGGGGAGGGAGAAGAGCGAAAGCTAAAAGCATGCACAGCCCACGACGGAACAGCACCCTCCCTGGCTTTGGGAAACCTGAAGGGCTTATGATGGACGTTAGTTGTGGTGATGTTGATGTTGGCCGTGTTCACGGATGTACCCAACCTGACGCCGGGCAAGATGCTTCGGAAAAGAGGTCCTCGTCTTCTTCTTCTTCTTCTTCTTCGTCGTCGTCGTCGTCGTCTTCGACGTTGTCCTCCTCTTCGTCGTCGTCGTCGTCATCGTCGCCCTCTTCGTCTCCCGTCTCGTCGCCGCCGGCCACTCAGCGGAAGAAGAGCAGGGGGGTTCTGTCATCGTCGGGTCGTCTGGCGTCTGGAGGGCAGGGCGCGGACACCGTGAAGGTATACAGTAGTTGACCTGCCTGCCTGACTGCCTCGTCATTTTAGCTCCTCGTCTCTCTGGCCTGTTGAAAAGGCGCTGTGTTCATTGGTTTTCTTATTCATGTTTGTTTGTTTATAGATGTTGTTGTTGTTTTTTTTGTTTTGTTTTTTTGTTGTTGTTTTGTTGTTGTTGTTTTTTTTTTTTGGGGGGGGGGGGTCAGTCCCGATAATTAGAGCCCTGTGAAGTAAGCTGGGACATAAGTAGCAAAGAATGATGAGGTGCTGTATAGGATTATTGCTCCTTCTCTCCACTCTCTTTCTCCTCTCCTTGCCAAGGAGATTATTTTGTTCACTGCGGTTTCTCTATTGTTGGTTGTTTTTTTTTGTTTGTTTTGTATTTTTTGTATTTTGTTGTTGTTTTTTATCACAACAGATTTCTCTGTGTGAAATTCGGGCTGCTCTCCCCAGGGAGAGCACGTCGCTACACTACAGCGCCACCCTTTTTTTTTGTGCATTTTTTCCTGCGTGCAGTTTTATTTGTTTTCTCTATCGAAGTGGATTTTTCTACAGAACTTTGCCAGGGACAACCCTTTTATTGCCGTGGGTTCTTTTACGTGCGCTAAGTGCATGCTACACACGGGACCTCGGTTTATCGTCTCATCCGAATGACTAGCGTCCAGACCATCACTCAAGGTCTAGTGGAGGGGGAGAAAGTATCGGCGGCTGTGCCGTGATTCGAACCAGCGCGTTCAGATTCTCTCGCTTCATAGGCGGACGCGTTACCTCTAGGCCATCACTCCAGCTGGAGTACAGAAACAGTTGTGGTGGATTTAAAAAAAAACAAAAACGTTTTGTGGAAATAACGGCTGTTGGTCCAAGTCGGATGGATACGTTTGTTTGTTTTTTGTTTTTTTGTTTGTTTGGGTTTTTTTATGAAAGCAGGAGAGGTAATTAGATAAAACGTTTGGCGTTTGCAGCGGACTGCGTTTTGTAAACGCACTCTTGTGTGATGCTAGAGATTTCGTATCATCCACAAACGAAGGGACTATTTCCCCACCTCGTTTCTGTCCTGTGTAAGTCTTAGCTTCATCTGTGTTGGGTTGAAAGGCGATTTTGCCGGGGAACGTATCTTATTGGGAGAGTTTTGAATCTGTCTCCATGGGGTATTTGAAATATTTTCTCTTTGTGGAGCTTTGAGTTTGTTTCCTCTGGAAAATCTTAAGACTTTTCCCATACCTTTCCCCATTCAGTACGAGCGCAGGCGTGTCATTTAAGGTTCCACAATTACACCACGACATATTTTAGTGTTCGTTCAACTTTCGTTTGGAAAACTAAGCCATCAGGATCTGATTTTTTTTTTTTTTTTGTAAATGTTGCTTGTGTGTGTTTGTGTGTGTGTGTGTGTGTGTGTGTGTGTGTGTGTTTTAGCGCGCTCTTCTGGCTGGCTGTCAGATGTTCGGGTTTAGTTCTTATGATTTTCCTTGTCACGTAACAGGTCGATCGATGGACAGATTGAAATCACAGACAGACAAACTAGTTGTACATGCTGAAATGGAGACAGCATTGCGTTTTGCTCCCCCTGTCTATGTTCTATTTCTCTCTGGATGCCAAAAGGTTACTCTCCAGTCCTTCCAAAAAGTGCGGTATATGTTCTGTTTCATACTGTGGTCATCTTCTTCTCCCTTAGCTCTGTGAAGAGTCATTGGGGCGCCGCACTGAAGAACTGTTCACCAGATCAGTTCCTCTACGTCTGTCGGTTGTGTGTCTAAGTCTGGGTCTTTAGCCCTCAACCCCACCCCCTAAAGAATAAATGGATAGATAAATGAATAAATGAATAGATAAATAAATAAATAAATGAAGGAAGGAATAAATAAATAAATAATAAATAAATAAATGAATAGATAAATAAATAAATGAAGGAAGGAATACATAAAGAAATGAATATTTTTTTGATGACGATAAAATCGAAAAAAACAAAATAAAAGACAATATTGAAATAAAGCACCATCGCTACATACTGCTGAACGGCCCTGAATTCAGCAGAACTTTCGGGAGATTTGGAATGAGCAATCAAAATCGCGTGCAGCATCTACGCGTCCTGTACTGCCACGGGAACATACTGACACGGGTATTCGGGGTGGTGAGAGAAGGTGGGGGGGGAGGGGAGAGAGAATTTGGTGGGGGTGGCACGGGGTGGGCGGTGCGGGGGGGGGGAATATAGGGGGGTGGGGATTCGGTACGGAGCAATAGCCGAGTGGTTAAAGCGTTGGACTGTCAATCTGAGGGTCCCGGGTTCGAATCACGGTGACGGCGCCTGGTGGGTAAAGGGTGGAGATTTTTACGATCTCCCAGGTCAACATATGTGCAGACCTGCTTAGTGCCTGAACCCCCTTCGTGTGTATATGCAAGCAGAAGATCAAATACGCACGTTAAAGATCCTGTAATCCATGTCAGCGTTCGGTGGGTTATGGAAACAAGAACATACCCAGCATGCATACCCCCGAAAACGGAGTATGGCTGCCTACATGGCGGGGTTAAAAACGGTCATACACGTAAAAGCCTACTCGTGTGCATACGAGTGAACGCAGAAGAAGAAGAAGAAGAAGGTACGGAGGAGGGGAGGAGGGGTGGGGAAGGCTGGGATCAGGGGTGTGTGTGGGGGAGGAGGAGGGATGGCGCTGAGGAAGGACACTAACTTACAATAGTCATGGTCTGCGAACAAACAAGGCGTGCTGATGGTCTGGTGAGCTTACAAGCTAAGAGAGAAGCCGGCTCTTGTGTATGCGGGGAGAAATTCCCGAAGTGATCGTTAAACTGGGCGTTCTGTCGGGGGCTCTGTCGGGCCAACCAACACAACCTTTAGTTTGCCCACCACCACCACCACCACCACCACCACTGTCCAGCGTTGCTGCTGTGCCCCCCCCCCCCCCCCGGCCCCCCCTCCGAACCCCTCCCCACTCACACACACACGAGCATCAGTCCGGCGGTCCCAACCATTAATAATAAACACCGTCCATCATTCCCAGCTGACCAACAATACAGTAATATTGTCGCTTATAGTGTTTACTATGTGCATGAGCGATTTTTTGTTGTTGTTGTTTTTTTTCGAGCACACCATTAAGCTTCAGGCTTGTTGTTGCTCTTATGACTGTGTTCGCAATGTCTTTATTTGCTTTTTCGGAGAAGAGAATCATGGTTTAAAACAAAACCACCATCCTAAACCAGAGGAGAGAGGAGAGAGAGAGAGAGAGAGAGAGAGAGAGAGAGAGAGAGAGGAGGGGGTAGACAGAAAGAGACATCTTCGTATCTTTTAATGATGGGTGACGTGGCACGAATGTCCTATTTTGCTCTTTTGATACAAACCAGTCAATTGGTATGTATCTTTTTTTTCTTCCATTAAGTGAAATGAGATACACCCCCCCCCCCTCTCCCTCTCTCTCTCTCTCACGTACACACACACACACACACACACACACACACACGACACGACACGACACGACACGACACGACACACACCACGCTTGTTTCGCAGTC
>NC_134879.1:42116157-42121157 GCF_041734735.1 Babylonia areolata | reverse complement strand
GGACAAAAATTGCGAACTTCACAACCAACAATGAATATCTAGCGAATACCATAGTTAATTCTAACTTAACTATAATTAAATGAGGGTTTCAATAACAGAATCGCTGATCGGGCAGCAGATCAAAAAAATTCTTCAATAGACATCTCTTTGGTGTCGACTGATATAAATCCATACTGTGAATGGCAAGTTCTCAAAACACCACTGGGTGAGTGACCACCTTCCAGTTGAAATGGTATTATCTGTAAAACATGAGATCATAATTAAAGAATAATATAGGGTTGAAATATAATGAAAAGAAAGCAAACTGGGATCTGTTTGGTAATATGCTGGCTTATTACTCTGCTGATTTAAATTTTCAAACACTGATGATACATCACAAGAAGATTTAGAAATTTGTTATCGGTCTCTAAGGAATGTTATTCTGAAGGCTGCTGATGGTTCAATTCCAAAAGTAAAGTATATAGCCAATCCAAAACGGTCTGGTAATCCTTGGTGGAACAGCTCATGTGAAATAGCAGTCATAAGAAAACAGAGGCTTTCAAAAACTGGCATAGGTATCGAAAAATCGAATCCAAAGAAAGAGTATCAGAACTGCACAACAAGTATAAACAGGCTAATAGTTTTAGTAATAAAACAGTGGCTGCTGCCAAAAAGATATACTACACAAATCTGATTAACGACTGTACTAGCAACCCAACTGCCTCTTCAAAACTGTGGGGAGAAATAAAGCAAATAAAGGGTGTATATAATCTTCCTGATCCTCCTTTGTATGAAAATGATATTGTGTATAAAACTAGGGGAAGAGAAAGCCGAGTTATTTGCGGATACATTCGCAAAAATGAAGTCAGACAGAATACTTGCCATCCTATGAGCAAAAGAGAAGGAAACAGTTTGAAGATATAGAACTGCCCCTGTGAAATGGATAAGAATGATAGCAGTGCATCTACATTAATTGCAGACCTAACGCTGGGGGATCTATACCGTGCTCTCAATGCTGTTAAGTCAGGGAAAGTTGCGACAGGCTCAGATCCAATATCGTACAACATGATCAGACATTTTCCAATATCTTTTTAAAAAGAGTGTTAGATTTTTTTCAGATTTGCTGGAATTCTGGTATCCTTCCAACTGATTGGAAGAAAGGCAACCATAGTACCTATTCACAAACAAGGAAAACCTAAATCTAGCCCTTCCAGTTACCGACCTGTTTCGTTAACTCCCCTTCTTGGGGAAGGTTTTTGAGAGAATTTTGAAAACTAGATAGAACACTTTCTGGAGAAGAAAGGAATTTTACCTACTTTCCAAGCTGGTTTTAGAAGAGGTAGGGGTGTTACTGATCATGTCGTCCATCTAACTTCTCATGTTAAGAAGGCACTCGCAAGCGTCACTCCACGGTCGCAACTTTCTTTGATTATTCATAGAGCCCTATGACTCTGGTGGCACTATTAAATTGATCATAAAGCAAATACAGTAGGGTTGGGAAGGTCGATTTCTAAAATTTCTTAGTCATTCTTATCCCCAGAGGACATTCCAGGTGAGATTAGGTGGTATATTATCCAGATCAAGGGTCCGTCAATATGGGCGTTCCACAGGGGAAGTGTGATTTCTCCCACTCTGTTTTCACTAATGCTTTATGATAGAAAAATATCAACACAAATGGTGCCACATTAGTAGCTTAGCAGATGACATAGCTCTCTGGAAGAATGTAAACTGTAATATTACAAAAAAGACATCAAAACGAATGATAAAATTATTAGCATTTTCAAGATGCCATCGACAACATTGTGGAATATATGAAAGAAAGTGGTTTTCTTCCTGTCTGCTGAAAAGACTGTTTTCGTCATATTTACTAAAAAGTTGATTGAATTTGAAGGTAGGGATGCTATTAAATACAGGTAAATGACACTATCATATATCCGAGTAAACAGGTGAAATTTCTCGGTGTTATCTTCCATTATAAACTTTTTTGGACTAAGCATATAAACTACCTTATTGAGAAAGCGAGGAAGAAAATAGCTCTATTACGTGTGCTTTCTGGAATCCCTGTTATAAATTGTGGCAATAATCTGATCAATGCTGCAATGGGACTAGTCCGCTCAATTATATCATATGGTCAGAAATCTATTTCACTGCTTCAAACTCTGAATCTTCATAACTGACAAGTATTGATTCCTTAGCTTTTAAGATAGCACTTGGTTTAACCGCGATGGGCTTGCAATCGACAAAACATACAAAGAAGCTGTTGTTTTGCCATTACCTGAACACAGGAAATTATGTGCCCTGTAACTACATGGTAAGGGCTAGAGCTGTTCCAAATTCGGTTGTCTCTGAAATTGATGAAGAAACGTACATCTGTAGAGAAATTCGAACAAAGCTGTATACACGTCCTTGTTCGATTTTACTAAGGTCAGTCTTTGAGAGTTGCAGTCTGCCTCTTTTCCCAGATTGCGAAAATTCCGCATTGTTTCATCCGCCTTGGCTGACTGAGCAAGCAAATATTATTTTTACATATGGGACAATTAAAAAGAGTGACCAGTCCACTTATTATTGCCTCTCGGGCCAAAGAACTAATTAATACACGTTTCAAATATTACCTCCGTGTTTTTCACTGATGGATCAATTAGTAGTAACTCTGAAGTTGGAGCTGCTTTTGTAATCCCCGAGCTTAACATTAAAAAGAGATTCCACTTAACTAAAGGTTGGTTCAATTTTACTGCTGAATTGTTTGCAATTCTGATGGCTTTCACCTTTTTTAGTGATATGCCTCTTGTGCCTGCAAAAATCCTTATACTATCTGATTCAAAAATCAGCATTGATGGCTTTAAATAATCAATCTTCATCTGAACGAGCAGATATTATGTACGAAATTTTGTATTTAATCCACCAGTTAATTATGCGAGGCTCCGACATTTCACTCTTGTGGGTTCCTGGACATTCTAATCTTCGTGGCAACGAAATGGCCGATTTTTGTGCCAAGGAAGCGGCATCGCACAATATCAGATTCAATCAATCACAATATTCCTATTTCTGTTTCTGAAGCCTGTACTATTCTCTCAACATATATCTGGAATTTCAGACAGACACAGTTCTTAGAAAACTCAAAAAAGAAGCTCTGGTGGGATCTCTCTCTTCCAGCAAGAAAAGGCACTAACCCCCCAGGATCAATTTCCACAAGAAACTTGACACACAGGCTAAGAACTAATGCATGGTTTGCAGATTTTTGAAACCGTCACCACTATGTATTTTGTGGTACGACCCTTGACATCCCACATTTTTTTGCTGGGAATGTCCAGATACACATTTACATTTCAAACCCCTTCATGATATGATTACATCCTTTAATCTTCCATTAGTCATGTCCCAGCGTTTTTCACCCTAGCAAAGAAAATGGTTGGTCTCTGACAAAAACCGCAGTTGACCTAATTAAAAGACATCCAATTGGTCGGTTTTTTCTAATTTGTTTCATCCCCTTTCTGTTGCAGAGGTTCCCCTCTGTTTTATTTAATCCAAAGTAGTGTTTCGTTTTGGGTGATAGCGTCAGATTTACTAGTAGAGCAAAGTTCCCATATTCTAATTAGTGGAACTGTTTCGACCCTAACATGTAATATGTCGTCTTGATTACATTACGAAACCTTAATTTGATGAGAAAGAGTGAGAGACAGTGTGAATGTGTGTGGTGTGTGTATGTGTGTGTGTGTGTGTGTGTGTGTGTGTGTGTGTGAGTGAGTGGGCAGGGGAATGAGGTAGTGGAATTATAATGGGCATTTGTGTGCATGCATGGATGTATGTAGACGAGAGGGTGGGGAAGAAACGTATGTGAGTATGTGGGTGCGTTAGAATATTTTTTGGAGGATAAAGATATAAAATGAAATTTGGTACCTTGATTTGTTAAATATGTTTTTTTTTTTTTTTTTTTTTTTTTTTTTTTTTTTGTTGTTGTTGTTGTTGTTGTTGTTTTTTTAAATCATACCTTCCTCAAATCAGAATTTCCTTGTGTTGCTCAGTTAATATTTTATTCAAATGGTTGCGAAAATGTCAGTACAACAAACAGTTAATCTGACAATAAATGGTTTCAGTCAGTCAGTCTGTCTGTCTGCCTATCTCTCTTGTCTGTCCGTCCGTCTGTCTGTCTGTCTATCTCTGTCTGGTCTGTCTCTCTCTCACTCACTCCCTCCCTCCTTCCCCCCCCCCCTCTCTCTCTCTCTCTCTTTCTCCCTTTATCGCTAAGGTAGAACATTTAATCAGCAGTAAGAATTCAGAAGTTTGTCAGTGGGAAACAAAATGACACACGCCAAGCGCTTTATGAATTGTGTCAGTTATTACTTCATCATTTCCAAAGAGAAACACAATCTGCTGATAGTGAGGTGACCTTTGTAAAGCCGCTGTGTTTGTCTTTTCGGACGAACTTCAGGAGAAAGTTAACCGTGTTCTGAAAATCAACACCAGCTTCAGGAGAATGTTAACCGTGTTCTGAAAATCAACACCAGCTTCAGGGAGAAAGTTAACCGTGTTCTGAAAATCAACACCCAGCGGACATTCGCACATCTGACAAGTGATAGACATATAAATGGGACATATTATACACGCTTGTTGTACATAGTATTTTCCTGTTGTTAGCTCTTTTTTTTTTTTTCTTTCTTTCGTGGATCTGTTTCCAGAATCTTTAATGGACGCATGCGCGCGCGAATACGCACACTCACACACACACTACACACACACACACACACACTACACACACACACACACACACACACACACACACTACACACACACACTACACATACACACACACACACACTACACACTCACACACACACACACACACACACACACACACACACACCTTACACACGTACAATCAAACATACACACATAGACGCACGCACCTTATATGCACGCGTACAGAAACACACACACACACACACACACACACACACACACACCACACACTACACACACACACTACACATACACACACACACACACTACACACTCACACACAC
>NC_134879.1:42105460-42113557 GCF_041734735.1 Babylonia areolata | reverse complement strand
TTTTTTTCCTTTTTTTTTTTGTGTGTTTTTTTCCGTGGGTTCTTTTACGTGCGCTGAATGCATGCTGCACATGGGACCTCGGATTAGCGTCTTATCCGAATGACTATAGCGTCCAGACCACCACTACAAGGTCTAGTGGAGGAGGGAGGAGGGGGAGGGGGAGCCGAGAAAATACTGTCGACTGTGGTGGGATTCGAACCAGTGTGTTTAGATTCTCTCGCTTCCTATGCGGACGTGTTACCACTGGGCCATCACTCCACATGTTTGTCCTCCTCCCCCCCTCCCCACTAACCCCCCCCCCCTCCCCCGCCCCCCCCCCCCACACGTCCCAACCCAACACCACGTTCTCTCTGCGGAACACCTGAGGAAATTTGGGTGGCCGGGGGGCCGGGGTGGGGTGGAGGGGGAGAGGGGCAGGCGGGGGGGTGGGGGTGGGGGGCGGGGGAGAGAAATGAGAGCCTCGAACCAAATCTACGACTTCAAAAAGAAAAACAAATCTTCAAAGTCAACAGACGTTTATAATCGTACCCCGAGGAACTTTAATGGATTCCTGCTACACCAACGATTATCCCCCCCCCCTCCCCAAACCACCACCGTCACTCTCTCTCCACTCCTCTACCCTCGCCCCCCTGTTCCCCCCCCCCTCTTCCCCCGTCTCCACTGCTGGCACCAATACCTCCCCCCACTACATCCGCCAAACCATTCAAGGGCAATGCCAGTAGTGTCTGGTTGAAAACTTCCCACTCCTCCTCCTCCTCCTTCTCCTCCTCCTCCTCCTCTTCTTCTTCCTCCTCCTCCTTTTCTTCTTCTTCTTCTTCTTCTTCTTCTTCTTCTCCTCCTCCTCTTCCTTTTCCTTTTCTTATTCTTCTCCTTCTCCTACTTCTTTTCCCCTTCTCCTCCTCATCCTATTCTTCTTCTTCTTCTTCTTCTTCTTCTTCTTCTTCTTGTTCTTGTTCTTCTCCTCCTCCTCCTTCTCCTTCTTCTTCTTTTCTTTTTCTTCTCCTTATTCTCCTCCTCCTTTTCATCATCATCATCATTATTATCATCTTCTTCTGCTGCTCCTCCTCCTTCTTCTTCCTGTTCTTGTATGTCAAATCATGAGTAGAAAGTTTCTTCCTCTTCTTCTTCTTCTTCTTCTTCTTCTGCTCCTCCTCCTCCTCCTCCGCCTTTTTCTCCTTCTATTTCTTCTTCCTGCTCCTTACAATTCTCTCCTCAAGGTAAAATATGCCAACAAGATTTGCGTTGCTGGCTTTGAGAGGCGAGGGGGCTCTCTCTCTCTCTCTCTCTCTCTCTCTCTGTCTCTCTCTCTCTCTCTCTCTCTCTCTCTCTCTCTCTCTCTTCCTGGTCTATCTGTCTGTCTGTCTGTCTGTGCGTCTAGGAGGCTAGGCTCTAGGGGTCGTGGCACATATCGTGAGGTTGGTGGTGGGTTGGGGGGCGGGCGGGGGGCGGGTGGGGGGAGACGCAAACGGTAACGTGATTAAGGCGGCACTTGTGTATCAGGCGCCCAGGGCCGCTGGCCGCTAAATGGGATTAGATGTTTCCACCTTCTTGTGTGTGTGTTAGGGGGGAGGTCGGGGGAGGGGGGGCGGATTGGGGAGGGAGGGGTAAGTCGGGAGGATTGGGGGGTGGGGGTGGGGGGTATGGGATCTTGGATAGCCTACAGGTCTTGAGGAGGTGGTGTTTGAGGAGAAGTGGGGTGGGGTGGTGGTGGGGGGGGGGGGGGGGGTTGTGGGGGATGGGACGGGGGAGGTTTTCTTCATGTAAAGTGCTTGTGTGCGTGTGTGTGCGTGTGTCTGGCTGTCTGTCTGTCTGTCTGTTTCTATGTCTCTGTGTCTGTCTGTTGCAACCAGTCTGTGTCTCACCGAATGTGTGTCTGTCTTTCTCTCTCTCTCTCTCTCTCTCTCTCTCTCTCTCTCTCTCTCTCTCTCTCTCTCTCTCTCTACTTCTGTATTACACACACACTCTCTCCCCCCACCTCTCTCTCTCTGTCTGTCTCTATATCTATCTGTCTATCTCTCTTCCCCTTTCTTCCTAAACTCATTAGAAAAAGAAGCAAATTCTAGTCAACCATGTGGATTATGTTTAAAACCCAGTTTCTGATTGTACGGTTATTCGTGTGTGTGTGTGTGTGTGTGTGTGTGTGTGTGTGTGTGTGTGTGTGTGTGTGTGTGTGTGTGTCCAGGCCACAGAGAATTAAGAGCTTCACATAAGACGCTTCACCCAGTCTGGCTCCGAGGCCAAAGCGATTATTGTCGGCCAGCTGTGTGGCTTTCTAGATAATGCCTTGTGTCTGCTGAATAATGATAGTGTAGATGATGATGAGAAGAAGAAGAACAAGAAGAAGAAGCTGAATAATGATGATGAGGATGATGATGATGATGATGATGATAATGAGAAGAAGAAGAAGAAGAAGAAGAAGAAGAAGAAGAAGAAGAAGAAGCGAATAAGTATTTGAGATGATTCACTACCATACAGCCTATCCCGAATTTGTTCACACCCAGTCTGTTCATTTTTTGTTATAAAATTATGACAGTGACTTTTGACATCAACCACAGGCTGAGTTTATCGTAGTGTGAGAGCGTGAAACACTTAGGAGAAAAAAAACAAAAACAAAAAAAAACAAAAAAAAACATCAGCCTAAGAATTTTTTTCTTGTTATTGTATTATGACAATATATGACAAGCAGGACGAGAACTGTATTACAAGAAAAAAAAGTTTATGAAACGATGTATTTTGCGATGATGATTTATTTCCATACAAGGTGGTGTATGCTTTCATTCTGAATCAAAGAGACTTGTGTTTGTGCTGGTGGGTTTTTTTGTTTTTTTTTTTTTTTGCGTGTGTGTGTGTGTGTGTGTGTGTGTGTGTGTGTGTGTGTGTGTGTGTGTGTGTGTGTGTGTGTGTGTGCAACAGAACGATCAGCAGCAGCAAATGTGTTTTTAAACGGTAGCGAGGGGTGGTTGCAAAGCCTCTCTTGTCTCTTCGCTTCACGGAACACAACAAGGCACGCGAAGACCAAATGAAGCGTGCAACAGGCCCACAATAATCATCCCTTGTGAGAGCCAGGCATCTCTCTCTCTCTCTCTCTCTCTCTCTCTCTCTCTCTCTCATGTGTGTGTGTGTGTGTGTGTGTGTGTGTGTGTGCGTGTGTGACTCATAAACTTGTCAAGTGAATACCCCAGTGCGTATTTTTTGTTGTTGCATTTTTTGTTTTTGTTTTGTGTGGGGGCATGGGGGAGTGTGTGTGTGTGTGTGTGTGTGTGTGTGTGTGTGTGTGCTTGCGTGCGTGCGTGCGTGTGTTAAATCTTGTGGAAAAAAAAATAGCGATTGCACTCTCGCCGTTTCAATCATCAAACTGTTGTTTGGCGTTGACCCGCCGATGATCAACCAACGCTCAAAAAGCGTGGACAGGGCTGTCAAGTCATGCGCACTGATAACACAGCCAGGGGAGGCAACAGTTGTCCCGTGTGTTGCGAGCCGGTTATCGTTCCTTAGTGGTCGCCTGTGGCAAGCCTTTGGGTTTCTGTCTGTCTGCCTGTCTGTCTATCTACATCTGTCTCTGTCTCTGTCTCTGTCTCTCTCTCTCTCTTTCCCTCTCTGTCTGCCTCTGTCTCTGTTTTCCCAACTCTCTCTGCCTCTACCTCTCTCTATCTGTCTGTGTCTCTGTCTGTATCTGTCTCTCTCTCTCTCTTCTCCTCTCTATACTGATCTTCCCCCTCCCTCCCTCCCGACTTTCCATTAACGGTGTTTTAATTGCAACAAGATGGTCTCCCTTTAAGACACAAGGGGGCGATAAGGCGGTGGAGGAAAAGGGGGGTGGGGGGGGGCGGGGCGGTGTGAGGGGTGGGAGTGTTTAGTTTGTCAAGAGTGGACGGTAGCTGCCAAGACACTAATAGCCCCCCCATATCAATGAGCGATTCAACACTCGTTCCAGTCCTTGCTAAATGAGGGGTCCTCGTCGTTAGCGCAGCGAATGAGCTGTTGCTCTCGCTGGACACCCTCTCCCCCCCCTGCCCCCCCCACCCCCCCACAAACCCCCGAACTCCCCCCCCCCTCCCTCCCCTCAAGTCCGTCCATTCCGCCACCGTTCCGTGTATCCCCCCCCCCCACCCCCCCGCCCACCTCCGCCCTCCTCGGAGGTTTGTGACTGCTCCGACGAAGGTTTCAAACTTCTGTCAGGAATCCCACAGCCAGCAAGGCACCACCGCTCACTCACTGCACGCGGCAGATTCGGCGAGTCGGTTATAATAATAATTAGTATCTTGTGGCTGCCTGATCCAGAGCTTTACTACACAGTTCGAGGTTCCGTTTCGAGCAGCATGGTTTGGCTGTGTCCTTTTGGTGGGGAAAGACACTGGACTCCGATGTTCCTCAGTCCACCCAGGTGTGAATAATGGGTAAGGGATCGAATGGGGGAAGACTGATTAAAGGTGTCGGAAGGAGAGGGTTGGGCCCAGGCCCTACTAATATCCCGAGCCCTACACTTTGTGAATATGAAGCCGCTGCTCCGATGGTTGTAAAAGGCTGGCAGGGACTCTTCACCTTTGATCTAACACTTCTTGTTCTTGTTCTTCTTGTTCTTCTCCTCCTCCTCCTCCTCCACTTCCTTCTTCTTCTTCTCCGTTCGTGGGCTGCAACTCCCACCACGTTCACTCGATTGTACACGAGTGGGCTTTTACGTGTATGACCGTTTTTACCCCCCCCCCCCCCCCGCCCCCCCTCCCGTCATGTAGGCAGCCGTACTCCGTTTTCGGGGGGTAACCTAACACTAATCGTTATTCGTTCCTCCCTCCTCCCCGCCTCTTCCCTGCCATTGACCGTGCTTGTCTGTTCCGACCCCCGCATGACTTTTGCTGCACCCCGATGACCTCAGGTGATTTGCATATATATACATGCAGATGACCAGCGATCAAAGTGATGATGACCTCGAAGCGATTTGCATAGAGAGGACTATCGCTGTCAAGTGATGACCCCAAGTGATTTACATACAGAAGGCTAGCGATCGAGTAATGACCTTAAAGTGCTTTGCATTCAGAGGATCAGCGCTCGGTGGTACCATACGCCCCCTCGGTCACAACCCTTGTGTGTGTGTGTGTGTGTGTGTGTGTGTGTGTGTGTGTGTGTGTGTGTGGCTGCAGTTTATTCTGTTTGACGTTTCCGTTTAGCGAGGGGGGGGGGGGGGGCGTTTTGTAGAAACCAGTATGCGAACCGGGGCAACTCATCTGCAAGTAAAATTAACTGGGAATTCTAGGTTGATGAATTATGCTATGTATATCTCCACACCACCTTCTGCCCCCAAAAGAAAATCGAATGCCAGTATAAAAACGGTAAATAAAACATTCTGATTTTAGGTCAACAATGCAAAAATATACTCTGTGTGTGTGTGTGTGTGTGTGTGTGTGTGTGTGTGTGTGTGTGTGTGTGTGTGTGTGTGTGTGTGTGTGTGTGTGTGTGTGTGTTAGTATGTGACTGCTCCAATATATGTGTGTGTGTGTGTGCGAAAAGTATTAATATGTTTCTATAAGAGATGTGGGTGGGGTGATAGAGAGAGTGAGAGAGAGTGTATGTGTTTGCGTCGGTGTGAGATTTCAGAGGAGGGGGGAAGAAGGGGGGGGTAGAAAGAGATATACATACACACAGAGAGACAGAGGGAGGGAGGGAGAGCTGATTAAATTCAACAGTTTGAACTAGACAACTGTGAAAAACAAGAGCGACAATTGAGCTGTTCCGTCTGTGGAGACTCGATAAAAAGTCTAGGGAAAAGTGAATATTACGATTAGAAACAACAACAACAACTAGATATAGAGAAAATAAGGGAAAACGAGCTTTAAACATCTTTTGGAATGACCTTCTTGGAAGTTAAGTTTCCTTCGAATCCGATGCCAGTAGATCTCCCCACAGAGAGAGAGATAGAGACACACACACCCACACCCACACCCACACACACACACACACACATGGAGACAGAGAGGGACAGAGACAGAGAGAGGTGGAGGACGGGGAAGGTGTGGCTTCAACTTGAATAACTGTAACAGATTCTTTGTTGTATGATAACTTTTTGTAATCCTTACGAACATCAGTAAGCTACTTATATTAAACTTTGTCTGAATTGTTTCATGGTTTCTTTCTTTCTTTCTTTCTTTTTTTTTTTTTCACGCGGCAGAAAATGTGAAATGTGAATAGTCCGTGGACGAGTTAAACGAGGCATCTCTCTCTGTGTCTGTCTGTCTGTCTCTCTCTCTCCTTTGGACATAATTACAAATGAATCCATTGTAAAACAGTTCGCTATCTATTTGTATATGGCATTCAGATGAGTTGTGGGTGTTTTTTTTTTAAGTTAGAATTATACCAAGTCTGCATGGAAAGCGAAGACATCTGGACTTGGATTTACTATTCATCTCTCTCTGTCTCTCTCTGTCTTTCTGTCTGTCTGTCTGTCTCTCTCTCTCTCTGTCTCTCTCTCTGTCTCTCTCTCTGTCTCTCCCTCCCCTTCGGCCCCCTCCCCTCCAACAGATCTGGTGTAGCGTACATGAATCTGTATTGACATGCTCTGACACCTCCATGACATGAAACAGAAGCTGAAACCTGCTGGACTGATTGATTGATTGATTGGTGGATTGATTCCTTTTCCTCTTTTTTTTCTGCCCCATCATCTGCACCGTTTTAGTGGCATTACTCCCACGCCGCTCATTTAGATCCCCCCCATGCACGGCCACACCCAGGTTCGTCCGTCATAGCTCCAGCGTCGGCAGTCCGCAGGGAACCATCGATGTTAGTTCGCCAGGAGGCCACACACACCTGAGCAGATCTTGCACTGCTGCTGAGTCACTTCGGTGGTGTTCAGTAGGTGCTTGTTCTGATTTAACGTACTTATGACACCACCTACGAAGCCCCTTACTAACGACAATAGTGGATTAGTCGCGGAGCCAGACTGAGTGAGCGTTCCTCCCAGAGTGGAGACCGCCACCACGTCCCTCCAACAACATCCCCCCCATGAATCTGCCGACACTGAAGACATTGACAGGACTCACCCCAAGCTGGGAAGTGGAGGGGTATCGAAACTAAGGTCACCATGAGAGCGGGGGCATGAAAGGCCACAGTCTTTGAGACTGTTTTGTTTTGATATTGATGATGATGAAGGAGGAGAAGGATGACGATGTTGCTATGGAGGTCCATTTTGATTTGGGACTGCGTGCCAAGGCTGTACTCTGCGCTTCCTGTCATAATGATATCCCGTTTCCATTTTGCTTAATCACTGATTGATCGCGCTTTATTCCTTTCTCTTTTGTTCGATCACTGATTGATCGATTGGTTCATGAATATTGATCTTTTTGCGCGCGTGTGTGTGTGTGTGTGTCCCAACAGATGCTGACGGCCCGAGGTGGAGGAGGAGGTCCAGGCAGTGCCGACGGCCAGGCACCAGCAGGAGTAGGGGGAGAGCACCCGGGCAGTCACGCCAACACCCCCACCCGCCCCCACCCCCAACCCCATCCGTCCACCACCACCACCACCAACAACAACACCACCGCTTTCCCTTACTCCCACCACCACCACCACCTCCCTCAAGGAAGACCACCGCTACCAGGTGCGGGAGGGATGTACGCCCACCCCTACCACCCGGCTAACCACCCCTACCCTCACCCCCACCACCCTCACGCCCTGGGCTCGTGCAGTCTGCCGTCCTCGCCCCCAGCCACCCCCCACCACGCCCTGGGGGGCTATGGGGGTGCGCATCCCCCGAGGGGCGCCTCCCCGGCCCCGTCCTGTGCCAGCTCGCCCCCGCCCAACTCTGCCGCAGTGTCTTTCTTCTACAGGTCAGTGTGTGTGTGTGAGTGTGTGTGTGTGTGTGTGTGTGTGTGTGTGTGTGTGTGGAGGAGGGGCGAGGGGGGAGGTTGATGTATGCGTTGCGCCGTGTGAGAGATTTGTTTTTTTTGTTTTTCGTTGTTGTTCTCTCTCTCTCTCTCTCTCTCTCTCTCTCTCTCTCTCTGTGTGTGTGTGTGTGTGTGTGTGTGTGTGTGTGTGTGTGTGTGTGTGTGTGTGTGTGTGTGTGTGTGTGTGTGTGTGTGTGTGTCGGTGTCTGTGTGAGCATCTGTCGCT
>NC_134879.1:42090460-42100460 GCF_041734735.1 Babylonia areolata | reverse complement strand
GCGCCGGCACAAGGCAAGACAGACAGCGAAATTATGGGGGGGGGGGGGGGGGCGTGGGGGGGAGGGGAGGGGGAGAGTGGCTGTTTCTGTTGATCAATAAATCTTCCCCCCTCCCACCCCCCCTCACCCCCCCTCCATTGAGAATAACTAGCAAGCAGGCGGGCGGGGTGGTTGGGGGGGTACTAAAGGCAAAGCCGCCGATTCTGGCATGTATATGTATACGGACACCAAGAGTGGGATTAAGTTTTGTAGAGAGTCCTGGGAGAAGGGTCCGGGAATTCGGCTGTTTTATTTTAGTCCCGTTTCGCCGTCCTTTTGTTTGTTTTTTGTGTGGGTTTTTTGTTGTTGTTGTTTTTTTGTATATGGATTTGTCCGAACGCAGTGACGCCTCCTTGAGCTACTGAAACTGAAACTGAAACTTTTTTTTGGTTTTTTTTATCGTGTCCTGATGTGCCGCTGTGGTTCAGTGGCCTCTTTTGAGAGTTTGGACTCGTTGTCCATTTCGCCTACCCGCCATTAATTCCTGTTTTGCCTATTCGGTTTCCCCCCCCCCCCACCCTCTCTCTTTGTCTCTGTCTCTCTGCCTCTGTCTCTCGCTCTCTCTCTCTCTCGCTGTCTAACTCTCTCTCTCTAAGGCAAAAAACGTCTGAATTCTGAAGGCCAGTCGTATATACATTTACTTGCTGAACAATGGCTCTGTCTCCAGCACTCGAAAACTCTGTGCGTGTAATTATATTTAATATCCGTGAAGATACGACAGGAATTAAATTGACAGTAATGAAAAAAAAATTAAACGAAGTTTACAATGCATAAGAAGCACTTTTCGTCCTGCGTAGGGTTTTTTTTTTGTTTTTTTTTACATTTTGTTGTCGCTAATCGATCACCATAATTATTGTGTGTTTTTGACCGCTTTCTAGGCCTGGTGATTTAGGTTTTAATTATTGCTCTTGTTCTAGTTCTTGTTCTCTCTCTCTCTCTCCCGCCCTCTCTCTCTCTGTCCTTCTCTCTCTCTCTCTCTCTCTCTCTCTCTCTCTCTCTCTCTCTCTCTCTCTCTCTCTCTCTCTCTCAAAGACATGCACAGAGCAAATGAGTACACAGGCGAACAGGGAACAGACAGTCGGGATCAGCAATTCAGTGTAAGTGTAGGTTGTGTGTGACTGTGTGTGCGTGTGACTGTGTGTGCGTGTGTCTGTGTGTGCGTGTGTTTGTGTGCGTATGGAGGTGCGGGTGTGTGTGGTGGGAGTCATGAGTGGAGGTATTTTGCTGCGCGTTGTGTGTGTGTGTGTGTCTGTGTCTGTGTGTGTCTGTGTGTCTGCCTGCCTGTCTGTGTCTATGTGTTTTTTCTGTGTCTGTGTCTCTGGGTATGTGCGTACTTGAGAGTGCGTGCGTGTGTCTGTCTGTCTGTCTGTCAGTGCAGTTAGTCAGTCAGTCAGTCAGTCTGTTTGTCAGTCAGTCCGCACACACATTGCACCCCCCGCAAAAAAAAAAAAAGAAAAAAAAGAGAGAAAAAAGCCTGCTGACCCCAGAAGATGAAAGCAGCCTCCAACAGGACAGGCAGCAGGACACCGGTTGCACGTGCCTGTGTGCAACGATGTGGTTGAGAATTTCCCCTCACAGTATTCAGAGAGGAAACGTCGGAGAAAGAGAGAGAGAGGGGGGGGGGTGTCCAAGGACTTTGGGGGGTGGAGGTGGTGGTGATGGAAGGGGGAGTTGGTGAGGGGGGGGGGGGGGGGGGCGGGAAGACAAGACACGTGCCCTCAGTACTCAGTGCCCACGACCTGGGGAGGTGGGGGCGGGGATTGAGGGAGGGTGTGGACGGGTGTGTGTGTGTGGGTGGGGGGGGGTGTCCAAGGACTTGCGGGGGTGGGATGGTGATAGAAGGGGGAGTTTGTGACGGGGGGGGGGGGGGTGGGGAGAGAGGAGAGACAAGACACGTGCCCTCAGTACTCAGTGCCCACGACCTGGAGAGGTGGGGGCGGGGATTGAGGGAGGGGGTGGACGGGTGGGAGATGGGGGGGATGGGTGTTGGGGGGGGGGGGGAGGTGGAGGGTCAACAGGTCTGACGAAAACCACGTGTTGGATCTGGCGCCGTTCGATGACGTGTCACCATCCCCGGCAAACCCCTCTCTCCCCTCCCTCCCTCCCTCCCTCCCCTCCCCACCCCGTCTCCCTCTCTGTCTCTCTGTCTCGATCTCTCTCTCTCTCTCTTTCTATCTTTCTCTGGCTCTCTCGCTCAAGGACAGATTGGAAGAATAGGCTATGCCTAAGATCTTTATTCTTGAATGAAAAACAAAATTGAGTTCTCTCTGTTCCTTTACCTCCTTTTGTGTATTTTTCATTTCTTTCTGTCTTTCCTTCTGTTATCTCTCATTCTTTTATTCCTTCTTTCTATCTTTTCTTCTCTTATCTCTTTCTCTCTCCCCCCCCCCCCCCGATCTCTCTCTCTCTTTCTCTCTCTCTCTCTCTCTCTCTCTCTCTCTCTCTCTCTCTCTCTCTTCCTCTCTCTCTCTCTAAGAAAGATTGGAATAATAGGCTGTGAATAAAATCTTAATTCTTGAATAAAAAAAACTTTTTCAGTTCAGAGTTCTTTCTCTCTCTGTCTCTGTCTCTCTCTCTCTTTCTGTGTGTGTGTGTGTGTGTGTGTGTGTGTGTGTGTGCTGACACCGCCCCACCCTCTGTCTCTCTCTCCCTCCCCCTCTCTCCCTCTCTCTCTCCCTCTCTCTCTCAAGGAAAGATTGGAATAATAGGCTGTGCATAAAATCTTAATTCTTGAATAAAAAACTTTTTGAGTTCAGAGTTCTTTCTCTCTCTCTCTTTCTGTGTGTGTGTGTGTGTGTGTGTGTGTGTGTGTGTGTGTGTGTGTGCTGACACCGCCCCACTCTCTCTCTCTCTCCCCCCTCTCTCTCTCTCTCTCCCTCTCCCTCTCCATCTCCTGACACCGTCCTTGCCCACACACACACCCCCACGCCCCCACCCCTCCGCCACTACCCCCCACCTCCACCCACCCACCCCTCCCTGTTGTCTCTTGGGGTTCTGTTCTTGTGCCGCGCTGTCCTGTATTGACAGTGTCCTGCTGAAGGTCTACTCTCTCCTCTCCTCTCTCCTCTCTTTTCCCCTGTCGCCACCCGCCCTTTTCCTCTCGGATTAAAGCATGCTGCTCTTCTTGTGTGGGAGTTCTCGTCGTTTATCCTGTTTGGAAACCTGTTGGGGTCTGTCTGTCTGTCTGTCTGTCTGTCTGTCTCTCCCTGTAGGACTGTGTCTCCGTCATGTCTGTATAAATGTCTGTCTGTCTGTCTGTTTATCTTTGTCTGTCTGTGTGTCTGTATGTCTGTAAGTCTATCACTCTCCTTTCTCTCAGTTTCTCTCATCTACCTCTCTTTGAGTTGATACTCTCTCTCCCCCTTCTCTCTCTCTCTCTCTCTCTCTCTCTCTCTCTCTCCTCTCTCTCTCTCTCTTTCTCTTCCACATCTCTGTCTCTCGCTCTCGCTATCATTTCCTTTGTTTTTTTTCTATGTGTCTCTGCTTATTTGTTTTTTTTTAATCTGTTTTCGTTCTATTTCAGTAACACCCTCTCTCTCTTTTTCTCTCTCTCTCTTTCTCTCCCCTCTCTCTGTGTCATTTCTCTCCTCCCCTCTCTCTCTCTCCCCATCTCCCCCCCTCTCCCCCCCCTCTCTCTCTCTCTCTCTCTCTCCTCTCGCACTATCTCTTGTCCTTCCTCCCTCCCCCCTCTCCTTCTCCTAATCACTCGCTCCCCTTTTTTTTCTCCCAGGCATCTGGTGAAAACCACTGCACCCAACCATTCCACCCACACTCCCTCCCACCCACCCCAAGACCATCTCCCCCCCCGACCCCCCCCCCCCCCCCCGACCCCCCCGTCTTCTCCCTCCCCTCTCTCATTGTTCCAGACCCATGCACTGTCGTTGAGCCAATTGGGAAGCTTTTTTTTTTTTTTTCCTCAAACAACACCCCCACCAGCTACGTGCTTCCTCCTCCTCCACTCCTCCCCCCTCTCTGTCACACGCACGCGCGCACACACACACACATTCTCTCTCTCTCTTTCTCCTCTCTCTTTTTCTTTCTCTCACACTCTCCCCTTCCCAATCTCTCATTCTCCATCTCCCTCTGTCTGTGTCTTTCTCTGTCTCTGTCTGACTGTCTCTTTCTTTCTTTTACACACACACTCTCTCCCCCCCTCCCCATCTCTCTCTCTCCCCCTCTCTCTGTCTCTGTCTCTCCCTCTCTCTCTCTCCCCCTTTCTCTATCTTTGTCTGTCTCTCTCTTTTCACATTCTCCCCCCCCCTCTCTCTCTCCCTTTCTCTCTCCCCCCTCTCTCTACCCCTCTCTCTCTCCCTCTCTCTCTCTACCCCCCTCTCTCTCTCCCCCCTCTCTTTCTACCCCCTCTCTCTCTCCCCCCTCTCTTTCTACCCCCGCTCTCTCTCTCTACCTCTCTCGGTCGCACGCTCGTCCTTCTAATCCATGGAAGAAGAGCAAAAGGGATGAAAAGAAGTCTTCAGCTGGGCTGTTTGGGGAGGAAGGGAGGGAGGGGTGTTGATGGGTGGGCGGGGGGAGGGGGTGTTGGAGGAAGGGCCCTGCCTGAAGTCTCTCTCTCTCTCTCTTCCCCTTACCCCCCCCCTCTTCCCCATCGTTCTCTCTCTCTCTCTCTCTCTCTCTCTCTCTCTCTCTCACCCTTCTCTCTCATTTTTCCCCATCTCTCTCTCTCTCTGTCCCCATCTCTCTCCCTCGCTCTCTCTTTCTCTTCCCCGTCTCTCTCTCTCTCTCCAATATCTATCTCTTTCTTCCCTGTCTCTCCCCCTTTCTTTCTTTTTCTCTCTGTCTCTCCCTTTTCCCCCCATCTCTCCCCCACCCCTCTGTCACTTTCTCTCCCCCCAACACTTGTCTTTCCCCTTTTCTCTTTCTCTACGCAATTTCTCTTCCTCTCCCCCTCTCTCTTTTTCTTCCCCCATTTCTCTCTCTCTCTCACTCTGTCCCTCTCTCCCTCTCGCTCTCTCTCACTCTGTCCCTCTCTCCCTCTCTCTCACTCTGTCCCTCTCTCCCTCTCTCTCTCACTCTGTCCCTCTCTCCCTCTCTCTCTCTCTCACTCCGTCCCTCTCTCCCTCTCTCTCACTCTGTCCCTCTCTCCCTCTCGCTCTCTCTCACTCTGTCCCTCTCTTCCCCCTCTCTCTCTCACTCTGTCCCTCTCTCCCTCTCTCTCTCTCTCACTCTGTCCCTCTCTCTCTCTCTCTCACTCTGTCCCTCTCTCCCTCTCTCTCTCTCTCTCACTCTGTCCCTCTCTCCCTCTCGCTCTCTCTCACTCTGTCTCTCTCTCCCTCCCTCTCTCTCTCTCTCACTCTGTCCCTCTCTCACTCTGTCCCTCTCTCCCCCCTCTCTCTCTCTCTCACTCTGTCCCTCTCTCCCTCTCTCTCTCTCTCACTCTGTCCCTCTCTCCCTCTCTCTCTCTCTCACTCTGTCCCTCTCTCACTCTGTCCCTCTCTCCCCCCTCTCTCTCTCTCACTCTCTCCCTCTCTCCCTCTCGCTCTCTCTCACTCTGTCCCTCTCTCCCTCTCGCTCTCTCTCACTCTGTCCCTCTCTCCCCCCCCCCCTCTCTCTCTCACTCTGTCCCTCTCTCACTCTGTCCCTCTCTCCCCCCTCTCTCTCTCTCACTCTCTCCCTCTCTCCCTCTCGCTCTCTCTCACTCTGTCCCTCTCTCCCTCTCGCTCTCTCTCACTCTGTCCCTCTCTCCCCCCCCTCTCTCTCTCACTCTGTCCCTCTCTCCCTCTCGCTCTCTCTCACTCTGTCCCTCTCTCCCCCCCCTCTCTCTCTCTGTCCCTCCACCCCCATTGAGACCCTCCCTGTTACAGAGATGCTCGGGGGTTGGGGGATGGGGGGTGGGATTGGGGGTGACCTTTTTTTTTGGAGAGGGGGGTTGGGGATGGGTGGGTGGGGAGGAGGAGGATGGTATGTTGTGGTGTGGTGGAGGTTTGAGGGACGGGGGGGTGGGGGTGGGGGGAAGTGATGGTGTACACTGGGGAGGGGTGGTGGTGGTGGGGGGGGGGGGGTTGGGGGATAGTAGTGGGGTGATGATGGTGGTGAGTGGGAAGTGAGGTGACTGCCATTTCAAAAAGAAAGAAAGAAAGAAGAAGCTTGCGAAGGTGGAGGTGGAGGGAGGGAGGGAGGGAGGAAGGGAGGGAAGGATGGAGGCACCAAAGGAGAAGAAGAAAAAATGGTGTTGGGGGTGTTGGGGGTGGGGGGAGTAGGGAGGGGAGGAGTGGGGGGTGGGGGAAGAGAGAGAGAGAGAGAGAGAATGGGTGTGACAAATTAAACGCGCGCCCCTTGAAAGCAGCGAGCGACCCGCAACGCCCATCTGGAGAATTGAGCCCCCGGCGGGTTTTTTTTTGTTTGTTTGTTTTTTTTCTTTGGGTTTTTTCCTTTTTTTCCCCTCTCTCTCTCTTTCTTTTATTCTTCTTTTTATGTGGGAGAAATGATTCAGATCAGCCCTTTGCTTTCTGTGTGAGTGACTCTTTCTTCTTTGTCTCTTGTCTTTGTACGTGTGTGGGTGTGTGCAGCGGATGTAGATATACATACATACATACATACATACATACATATATGTATATATATATATATATATATATATATTTGGTTATGTGTGTGTGTGTGTGTGTGTGTGTGTGTGTGTGCGCGATCGCGCATGCATGCATGCATATACACACGCGCGCTCGCGCACACTCGCACGCAAGTAAGCTTACACAGATTCTCAAGACACTAACATACGCAAACTGTTAGGTCACACGGATTGATACTCCACTCCACTCAGATGACGAGAGAGATAGAGAGGCAACACTTCTTTTTCCAGTCCAGTTCATGTAAAGCGACAACACACAAATAGTAAAGAGTGGTAACTCTCTCCATTCACAAGGTACACAACTTCCAAGTCAGTGCTGCTTACGCTACCGATTCAGCTAGCACACAGGTAAATAAAAAGGTACATTGGAACAAACCCAGACACTTCCTCAAAAAGGAAGCGCCAGGCCTGTCCTTAGAGAGGCACATAACTCACAAAACAAAAATCAATTGATCACCTGTTTAGAAGTGACAACACTCAAATCAAGTCCAAAATTAATTTATTGACCAGCATACAAAACGAAACCAGTCGATCAGTCAGTACAGTAAATCAATGGTCCACCAATCACTGAAGAAAAGAGCGATGGTAATTCTTCCTTGTTACATGTATGTGTCTTCTGTACCAGGAAGGGTTTGTTTGTTTTGTTTTTTTTTGGGGGGGGTTTGGGTGTTGTTTTTTTTTGGGGGGGGGGGGTTGGGGGTTGTTTTTTTTTGAAGGAGTCAAATGAGGAGAAAGATCCATGATAGAACCGGGGCCCTGTTCTAATGGTCCGACTATTTCGTTTTCATCCTCTCTCTCTCTCTCTCTCTCTGTCTCTCTCTCTTTCTCCCCCTCTCTCCCCTCTCTGTGTATGTGTGTGTGTGTGTGTGTGTGTGTGTGTGTGTTTTGTCTATTTGTCTCTGTCTCATTCTTTCCTCCCATCCCTCCCTTCCTCAGTCTCTCTCTCTCTCTCTCTCTCTCTCTGTCTCTCTGTCTGTCTGTCTGTCTCTCTCTCTTTCTCTCTCTCACATGCGCTCGCTATTTTTCTGATAATTCCTTATTTCTTTTTGGTCTTCACATACGCGTGTGTGCGAACACCAACACAACATGGTCGTGTGCTTGTAATTTTTTTATGAGCATTAATGAGATACATTTTTCTTCTTTTTTTTTCTTTTTTTTCAAACTTACGAGGAGCAAAATGGCTAACACGAGCATTAATGAGAGAGTTTTGAACTCTCGCCCCTCCCATCTCCTACCTCTTACCCCAGCATCGCAGATGAGTTGGGGGTTTTTTTGTTGTTTTTTTCTTAAGTTAGAATTATACCAAGAGTGTTTGTTATTACGCTTCTTCCCCTTCTGCATGGAAAGCGAAGACATCTGTGGACTTGGATTTGCCATTCATCTCTCTCTGTCTGTCTCTGTCTCTGACTCTGTCTCTGTCTATCTCTGTCTCTCTCTCTCTCTCACACACACACACACACTCTCTCTCTCTCTCTCTCTCCCTCCCCCCACCCCTCACTCTCTCTCTGTCTGATTTTATTTCGCACGTAAAAGAATACATGTCGTGTATCACCATGCCAGATAGTATTTAAGTTGTTCATTGCACACTGTTCACCCTCCGTCACCCCCCTTATCTTATATATATATATGTATATATATATATATATATATGTGTGTGTGTGTGTGTGTGTGTGTGTGTGTGTGTGGCTGATGAATGTGTGATACATTTATCTATGTATAACTTGGTGGTATATCTATATCTTTCTGCTGTATAAATACACAGTGTATATAAATCTTCATACATACATACATACGCATGCATACAAACAGACAGACAGACAGACTTTTCTGTACACTGTACATGTCTGTATACGAACACACGTGCATGCGTACGAGAGAGAACGTGTATAGTATTATCATGCATGTGCATACATGCATGCTTGGAGGACTAGTGTGGAGAGAAGATGGTGTTCCCATAATCAGTATGCTCTACCACCACCCCCAACCCCCACCCCCACCCCTCCCTCTCTGTCATAATTGTCCGTATATATATATAAAAAAAAAAATGAACATGAATCTCTGGTCCATGTCCCCCACCCTACCACCTCCTCCGTTCCGCCCCCCCTCCCCCTCCCTCTCCCCCTCTCTCTCTCTCTCCGCTACCTCCATCCCCATCCCAGGATCCACCCCCCACCCCCCCACCCCCACCCCGACCCCCCAATTCACCCCTTTCACGCTCAATCCTTTTTTTTCTTTTTTTTTAATTCTTTTTATTTCCGTCTTCATGTTCACTCTGTCTTTCCCTTTTTTTTCTGATATGAAAATGGCCCGAGCATCAGAACAATGAGTCATGACCACCACTCTCTGAATGGTGAGAGGGGGGCTAGTGGGGGGTGGTGGTGGAGGGTGGTGGTGTGGTGGTGGTGATGGAACGGTGGGAATGGGGGGGTGTTCAAGAGGGGTGGGGTGGGGTGGGTGGCGGGAATGGTGTGTGTGGGTGTGGGTGTGTGCGCGAGCGAGTGCGTGTGTGTGTGTGTGTGTGTGCGTGTAGGAAGAGGAGGAGGAGGAGGGCGGTAAACGTTGACAGACCGTGCAACTTTGATTAGCCACACACACACACACACACACACACACACACACACACACACACACACACACACACACACACACACACACACACACACACGCACACACACACACACACACCTCCCCTCCACTTCCCCCTTTTTTTTCGTCCATGCTTCTACTCCTCCTTATGTTTCTCCTTCTCCACCTCCTTCTCCTCGTTATCGCCATCTCTCTCAGTGGGGTCCAGATCTTTTTCTTTCTTTTTTTTTTTTTTGTATATCAGCATGCCATACCCCCCCCCCCCCTTTTTTTTTGGGGGGGGGACCCTCCATCATTCCCCCACCCACCCACCCATCCTCGCCCTCCCCACATCTCTTTCCGGTCATCACCATCACCATCATCATCATCATCATCATCATCAAAGTGATCACAGACAATGATGACGATGTCGATGATGATGATGATGATAAAAAAAAACCATCAAAGAAGGAGAACAGCAACAACAAAAACAGCAGTAGCTGTCGTCGTCGTCGTCGTCGTCGTCGTAATAGTAGTAGTAGAAGTAGCAGTAGTACTAGTAGTAGTAATAATAATAGTAGTAGTAGTAGTAGAATCAATGGTACTAGTACAGGTAATAATAGTAATCATTGGAGAGTTTGTAGAAGTAATTTTATTAGAAGTAGTGGCAGTAGCAGTTGTGATGATGATAATAGAGGTTGAAAAAAAAAAGGGGGAGGGGTGGGGGTGGGGGGGGGGGAATAAGTCGGTGTACTTTTGGTTTCTGGGTACGTGATCTCAATTCAAGACAGAAATAAATATAAAAAAAATAAT
>NC_134879.1:42072960-42082960 GCF_041734735.1 Babylonia areolata | reverse complement strand
TGCTATCAATGAAGTTGTTCAGCCCATTCAGCAATGCGACACACACACAAGCATAAAGAAAACACGACGCGATGAGAGACAGACAGACAGACAGACAGAGACAGACAGACAGGCAGACAAACAGACAGACAGGCAGACAGAGACAGGCAGACAGACAGACAGAGACAGAGAGAGACAGACAGACAGACATAGAGAGACAGAGACAGACAGACAGACAGACACAGAGAGAGACCGAGACAGACAGACAGAGACACAGAGACAGATAGAGACACACACACAGAGACAGACAGACAGAGATAGAGAGAGACAGACACAGAGAGAGAGAGAGAGACCGAGACAGACAGACAGACAGACAGGGACAGAGACAGAGAGAGAGACCGAGACAGACAGACAGAGACAGAGAAAGACAGACAGACAGACAGACAGAGACAGAGAGAGAAAGACAGACAGACAGGTGACGGGTCACACGCAGGGGATTTACAACACGTCTAGCCAAGCATGGAAAGGGGGGGGGGTGATGGAAGGGGGGTGGGTGGTGTAATGGCTTCACGGCTCACTAATGAAATCACGCCTGTCAAATCATCATCATCATCATCATCATCATCGCTGCGCGTGCATGCATGCATGTGCACGCTGGCTGCCGGACTGTGACTATATCTGTGCGTGTGTGTGTGTGTGTGTGTGTGTGTGTGTGTGTGTGTGTGTGTGTGTCTGTTTGAACGCCAACACCAACACCCGCTTCCTGCGCAATCCCCTCCCACCCTCCATCCCTTTTTTCACTCCCCCCCCACCCCCCCGTTTCCCTGCCCCACTACTGATGTAAAAAAAAAAAAAAAAAAAAAGAATGAATATATATTTTTTTTTTAATCGGCTTGATAGAAAAGCAACAACACTAACAACAACAGCATTAACATCCCCTTTCTCACCTCACCTCCTCTCTCTCTCTCTCTGTCTGTCTCTCTCCCTCTCCGTCTCTGTCTCTCTCTCTCTCTCTTTCTCTCCTCTCTCTCTCTCTCTCTCTCTCTCTCTCTTCACCCTCCGTCTCTCTGTTCTCTCTCTCTCTCTTCGCACTCTGTCTGTCTGTCTGTCTGTCTGTCTGTCTGTCTCTCTCTCTCTCTCTCTCTCTCTCTCTCTCTCTCTCTCTCTCTCTCTCCTATTGCTGCTGTAAATGCTCGGCTAGATAGAAAGAAAAAAAAAGGGGGGGGGGGAGGAAAGAAAAAAGAAGTAAATAACTGTTCCACCTTCCCTCCATGAAAACGACAACAGCAACAACAACGACAACAACAACAACAACAACAACAACAACAACACACACACACACACACACACACACACACACACACACACACACACACAGAAGAGAAATAAAAAATGGTTAAATCGGGGAGACGGATAGTTGTCGGAATGTGCAATGGATGTTTGATGCATCTAGTGGCATTAAATATATATATATATATATATATATATATAGAGAGAGAGAGAGAGAGAGAGAGAGAGAGAGAGTTAAAAAAAAATAATTAAGAAGAAAAAAAAAAGCAGTTGAGGAAATGTTCGCCACACGTAAGGCGTTTTTGCTGCTGATGTCCAATCTCCTCTATGTGTGTGTGAGAGAGGAAGGAAGGAAGGAAAGAAAGAAAGAAAGAAAGAAAGAAAGAAAGAAAGAAAGAAACCAGTGCGATAGAGAGGTGGCGGGTGGGGGGGCTGGGGTGGGGGTGGGGAGAGAGAAGTGATGATGATGGGAAGAGGAATAGGAGGAGAGGGTGTATGGGGGGTGAAGGGAAGGAAGGATGTATTATTGGGAGAGTTTTGATTCATATTGGCGGAAATGTGAGCTCGTGTTTCTTTCGGGGTTTTGTGTGTGGCTTTTGTTGTTGTTGTTGTTGTTTTCGTTTTTGTTTGTTTGGTTTTGTTTTGGTTTGGTTTTTTGTGTGTGTTTTTTTAGTTTAGTTTTGTTGCTTTGGGAGATTTTTTGTCCTTGTTTGTTTGTGTGTGTGTGTTGTGTGTGTGTGTGTGTGTGTGTGTGATGTGTGTGTGTGTGTGTGTGTGGGTGGGTGGGTGGGTGGGTGGGTGTGTGTGTGGTGTGTGTGTGTGAGGGGGTTTGGCGGGGTGTGTGTGTGTGTGTGTGTGTGTGTGTGTGTGTGTGTGATGTTGTTTGGAAACCGAGGCAATTGAGCGTTAAACTATTTCAACGGACAAAAGAAGGACGAACGGGTGGTTACTCATTCTCATGCCGTTCACACACACACACACACACACACACACACACACACACACACACACACACACACACACACACACACAAAAGGGGGGAAGGGGGGGAGGGCATGCAACTGAATGCTGCATGTCTTTCATATTCAAATATAATGTTTGTCGGCCCACACAAGATCACGGTTAATCCCTATTTGATTGATATTTGATTTGGTATGTTCTGATGTTGTTGTTTTTTTGTTTTTTTTTGTATGTTGTTGTTTTTTTCGGTTTTTTTTTAATTTGTGTGTGTGTGTGTGTGTGTGTGTGTGTGTGTGTGTGTGTGTGTGTTCGCGCGCTCACGCGCACGTGTTAGTTTTGTTGTTTTGTTGGGTTTTTTTGTGTGTTTTTTTTAATCTTCCTGTCTGTATTGTCCTTTTTTTCTTTTTCTTTTTTTTCGTTTATTTTTCTGCTTTCTTTCTTTCGTTTCTTTTCTTTCTTTCGTTCTGCTCTTTCTTTTAAACACAGCGAGGAGTTGAAATTTGTTATTTCAAAATAAAGCAGAGAAACTAATAAATAGGTGGAAGTAAGTAAATATTTAGTCACAAGATGCCTAAATGAATGGAATATTTGTTTTGTTTTATACCCCATTAATTAATGAGTCATTAAGGGGGGGGGAAGCAAAGAAGTAGATACTGAGAAAGTCAGTAACCTACCCAAATGAATAAACCATTTTAGTACGCTCCATAAATAGATAAGTAGAAAAGCAAGTAGTAAGTATAAACAATAAGTAAGAACCCAAATGACACAAAAATATTTCTTGGTCCGTGAATAAGTCAGTAGATCTAAATAAGTAGAAAAGGAAGTATAAGTGGGTGAGTATAATAAGTGCCTCAATGAATAAATATATATATATATATATATATATATATATATATATATATATATATATATATTATTCACCATGCCACAACGTAGAAAAGCAAGTGATAAGTGGATAAATGTAAGTGCCTCAATGAATAAAAAAAAATATATACAAAAATCTTTATCAATTTCAACACCCTAGGAAAGCACGTATAAGTTGACAAGTCGGTGTATGTGCCTCAATGAATAAAAAAAAAGATATATATACATATATTTTTATCATTCCTACACCGTTGGAAAGCAAGTATAAGTGGATTAGTAGTGGAAGATTCTACTGTTCGTTGTATATTGTTTGTTTCATACTATTCTCTGTATTGTATACATGTTTTTGGAAGAAAAAAAATTTAAGTTAAAAAAAAAAGTATAAGTGGATTAGTGTAAGTGCCTCAGTGACTAAAACAAAAATGTATAGTATATAATGTATTCATCTTTATCATGCTTTTTCCCCTTTCATCAGTGGAGTGATGGCCTAGAGGTAACGCGTCCGCCTATAGGGAAGCGAGAGAATCTGAGTGCGCTGGTTCGAATCACGGCTTAGCCGCCGATATCTTCTCCCCCTCCACTAGACCTTGAGTGCTGGTCTGGACGCTAGTCATTCGGATGAGACGATAAACCGAGGTCCCGTGTGAAGCATGTACTTAGCGCACGTAAAAGAACCCACGGCAACAAAAGGGTTGTTCCTGGCAAAATTCTGTAAAAAAATTCAATGCGATAGGAAGAAACAGATAAAACTGCACGCATGAAAAAAAAAAAAAAAAAAAAAAAATTGGTGGCGCTGTCAGTATAGCGACGCGCTCCCCCTGGGGAGAGCAGCCCGAATTTCACACAGAGAAATCGGTTGTGATAAATAGAAACAGAAATACAAATACAAATATTCATCATCCCACCACCACCACAGCTCACGGGACACCCGACTGACAGCCGGCTGGAATAAAACCTTTTCACCCTCAAGGCTGGCTCTTACCCGTTACTCACTCACTCGCTCGCTCGCCCCCGCTCGCGCTCACGTTCCGGCTATATAATGGGGAGGTTGTACTGGCGGAAAATGGTAATGGCGCTTATGCAAATGAAGGCTGAGGGCGGGGAGAGGCCCCGGAAGTACTCACCAGTCTTGTTAGATGTGTGTGTGTGTGCGTGTGTGTGTGTGACTCTGTGTGTGTGTGTGTGACCGTGTGTTTGTGTGTGTGTGTGTGTGTGTGTGTGTGTGTGTGTGTGTGTGTGACTCTTCTGTGTGTGTGTGTGTGTGTGTGTGTGTGTGTGTGTGTGTGTGTGTGTGTGTGTGTGTGTGTGTGTGTGTGTGTGTGTGTGTGACTCTTCTGTGTGTGTGTGTGTGTGTGTGTGTGTGTGTAATACTGTGTGAGTGTATGTGTGTGTGTTTGTGTGTGTGTGTGTGTGTGACCGTGTGTGTGTGTGTGCGTGCGTGTGCGTGTTTGTGTGACTCTGTGTGTGTGTGTGTGCGCGCGCGCGCGCATGTGTGTGTATGTCTGTGTGTGTGTGTGTGCGTGCGTGCGTGCGTGCGCGTGCGTGTGCGTGCGTGTGTGTGTGTGTGCGTATTAATTTGTGTGTGTGTGCCTAGCGAACGCTCAGTCATGGATCAACGACTATTTGATTATCCTAGGTCTGAATGGAATGTTCTATACACGGGGCTTCTCTTTCCTCCTCCTCCTCCTACTCCTCCTCCTCCTTGCAGTAGTCCTCCCCTCCCCCCCCCACCCCCTTTCTTTCGCACACGCTATGCGCGTGCACATTGATGGCCACAAGGAACAGGTGGAGGGGAGGAGAGGTGTGTGGTGGGTGATGTGGTGGTGGGAAGAGGTGGGAGAGGTGAGGGAGGTGGTGGCGGGGGGGGGTGCGGACGGGGGGGGGGGGGAGTGAAGGCTTGAAAGGACTAGTGCAAAGGGTGTGTGTGGATCGGTGGGGTGCGGGGGGAGGGGAGTTTGGGGTGTGTGACTGGAGGGTAGTGTTGGGTTGGGTGGGGGTAGGGGGGTGGTGGTGAAGGTGAGTAACAGAGAATTTTTTTTTTTTAAGAAGAGAAGATTTTGTTTGTGTGATTTTTTTTTTTCCTTTTCAGACATGAACATTCGCGCGTGCGCGCGCGCGCACACCCACACACACACACACACACACACACACACACACACACACACGTACACGCAAACACACAAACAAACACCCACCCACCCACTCACAGAGACACACAGAGAAAGAAAGAGACAAGACAGACAGGGAGAGACAGAGAGACAGAGACAGAAGATAAAAGGATCATGAGAGAGTGGGAATCGGGAGTGCTTGTCAAGGCACTCAGCCAAGAGACGAGTGTATGCATGTATGTATGTATGTATGTACGTATGTGTGTGTGTGTGTGTGTGTGTGTATGTTAGTTAGTTAATACAGCATCCTGTGTTTTTTTCCCCCGCTGTCGTCGATGGAAGGCTGACAAGAAAGGATGAATGTATAGCAGCACGGATTATTTTCTAGCCGTGCAGCGTTGCCACGAGTGCAGAACCGAACAGCAAACACCACTCCATCATCTGCGACAACAGGTCACCAGAATACGCGACACTGAGCGCTTTACCTGCTTGGGTACACAGTGGTGCCAAAAAAAAAAAAAGAAAAAAAAAAGCCAACTTCGAATTGTTTATCTCTTTTTTTCTTCTCTAAATTCGGGTGTGTTTGAAACCGGAACTTCATATACTAGAATAGAATAAAATATGTCTTTATTACCAAGTGTACCGGGGTCACAAGGAATATTGGGGATGGGGGTGGGGGGGGGGGGTGTTTGGGGGTGGTGGTGGTGGTAGTACATAAAAAGGTACGAACATAAATCGGAAATCACACACAGACACAGATACAGTAAAAATTGGGATACATACATGTGCATATCAATACAAAAAAAAACAACAACAAAAAAAACAACACCTTGTGCATGTTCTTGTTTGAGCACGTAAAAAGCTGCAAGCTTATTGCTGTTGTGTATTTCATATATGTTGTATTATTTTGTACTTCACGACTTTCAGTTCACTAAAAGATTTGTTCAAACCAATACTGACTTTCGTAAGAGCGCATGGAAAAGAATCCAAGATAACAAAAGGGTTGCGACTGGTAAAATTCTATGGAACAATCAACTTTGATAGTAAAACAAAATAAACTTTCACACAGGGGAAAAAAAGGAAAAGAATTCGACACAGAGAAATCTGTTCTGACGAAAAGTAATGCAACACAATCCAATACAACTTAATATAATACAATACAATTACGCAATAATTCGGATGAGACGATAAACCGAGGTCCCGTGCTCAGTATGCACTTACCGCACGTGAAAGAACCCACGGCAACAGAAGGGTTGTCCTCTGGCAAAATCATATAGAAGAATCTACTTCGATAGGAAATCAAGTAAAATTTCATGCAGGAAAAAACAAAAAAAATGCGTGGCGCTCTCAGTGTAGCGACGCGCTCTCCCTGGGGAGAGCAGCCAGAATTTAACACAGAGAAAATCTGTTGTGACAAGAAGTAATACAGTATAACACAATAAAACACAATACAATACAACATTCACACAATGCAATGTAATACACAAAAAAGCACAAATGACACGCTCGATTTTCTCACGGCAGGGCGTCACGAAATTCACGTGCTAAAAGAATTATCTGAATCGAACGAGTGCTCCGAAAAAAAAAACCGCTCTTCCCACAATTCATTCCTGAGAGTTCTCTTTGTACTGATCTTGACAGCCATGATGTGTTGGGGTTGTGGTTTCCCCTGCTCTCTTGGGACGGATAGTTATTCCCCTTTCGGCCTGATAATAGAATGTTGGTTAATATAGACTAAATGAATAACTACACTAATCATGCCAGTAGCGCTGTGTCAGGTTCGTTATTCCTTTCTAGGGATTGCTATTCCCCCCCATTCGGCCCAGCATTTCAATGTCGATTAGTGTTGACCTCAAACAGAGATTATTTACCGTGACAGTTGTACCATGCTAGATTCGTTATTTCCCCCACTCTCTCAGGATGGTTGATCCTCTCCCCTTAGATCCAGCACTTCAAGGGGAATTAGTGTAGACTAAGAGAGATACACTAACCCTGACAATGGTACTGTCTTTGATTCGTTACTCCCAATTGTTTTGGGATGGGGATGATTATTCCCCTTCGGAGCAATATTCCGATGTAGTTTTAGTATAGACTTGAGTAAATGTCTAATGTATCTTTTCCAAGATGGTAATGCGCCTCTTTCCCTTGTGGAGAGCACTGTGATGTGACCGGAGTAAAAGAGGGGTTGTATGGGGCGGGCGGGGATGGGGGTGGGTGGGGGTGGGGGGGGGGTCGTTAATGGGTTTTGTTTTTTGTTGTTTTCTAGCAATTCTGTGCTTGCACTGTCACAAGAGTACGCTTGTTAAACTTGTTCTTGTTTCGTTCAGTGATTTGATATTTAGTGCTGTATTGCATTGTCCCCCCGGAAACGAAGAATAGAATTTGCCTAAAAACCAACTCATGAATACTGGGAATCGAGGAAGGGGTGAGGGACGGGGCGGGGGTCGGGGGGGGGGTCGGGGGGTTGAGGGAGCGAGGATTGTCCCCTCGAATCACAAGCCGGCCACTGATTAGTCCCCCAGGGGACGGAAGCAGCAGTCGAAACGGGTTTCCTGCTTCGTCTGTACAAGACAATGGTAGGTAGGTAGTAGCGTCACCGGCACTTGGCGCTTCTGCGGCATGGCACTGCCCCGAGACAGCTGGTATCTATCTGTGCAGAGGACTTGTGTGCAACAAGAGAGAAAGAGACAGAGAGAGAGACATACAGAGAGAGAGAGATGGCTAATAAGGGGCCTTGGCCGATATGAATAAACCATCTTGAGAGTGAGACAGACAGAAAGTGAGAGAGAGAGAGAGATATGTTTGTAACACAATGCCTGGTAGACAGAGAGAGAGAGAGAGGGAGAGACAGACAGACAGACATATTTATATTTAAAGGGAAGGAGAGAGAGGGGTTGGGGGAGAGGGAGAGATAAAGACAGAGAGAGAGAGAGTGAGAGAGAGAGAGAGAGAGCGAAGGAGGGGTGGAGAATGAGAGAGGAAAAGAGAGTTTTAGAGCTTTATGTTGAAAGAGAAGGAGAGAGGGCAGAGAGAGAGAGAGAGAGAGAGAGAGAGAGCGGAGGGGTGGAGGAAGATAAAGGAAAAGAGTGTTTAAGAGCTTTATGTTGAAAGAGGACAGAGGACAGGTAGAGATTAGAGAGAGAGAGAGCACAGAGAGACAGAGAGAGGGAGAGAGCACAGAGAGACAGAGAGAGAGAGAGTCTCAAAATGCTTGTTTACACATTCCGCGGACAATGTACCATGTATGAAAAAAAAAAAAAAAAAAAAAACACGCATGGTTTCCCCATCATCAACCACCCCAGTCCATTTCCACAGGAGGCGCTGTAGCACAATCTGTGAGGCGTTGGACCTTCTGACCCAGTGTGTTCACCAGTGATCAGGGTTCGAGGCCCCGTTTCGGCATGGTGTTGTGTCCTTAGGGAAGACACTTCACTCTCCACACTCCACACAGGTGTAAATGGGTACCTGACTTCGGTCGGGCGCAATAGCCGAGTGGTTAAAGCGTTGGACTTTCAATCTGAGGGTCCCGGGTTCGAATCTTGGTGACGGCGCCTGGTGTGTAAAAGGGTGGAGATTTTTTCCAATCTCCCAGGTCAGCATATATTGCAGACCTGCTATAGTGCCTGAACCCCCTTCGTGTGTGTATACGCACGCAGAAGATCAAATACGCACGTTAAAGATCCTGTACTCCATGTCAGCGTTCGGTGGGTTATGGAAACAAGAACATGCCCAGCATGCACACCCCTGAAAACGGAGTATGGCTGCATACATACATGGCGGGGTAAATAAACAAAAACGGTCATACACGTAAAATGTTACATGTCTGCCCAAGTGTTGTCTGTGTGCGTGCCTGAAATCTGATTGAACGATACAGGAAACGAATGATGAGCGCCCAGTGGCAGGCCGTCAGTCGGCTCTTACCCAGGTAGGCAGTCTTGTTGTGCAAATGACCCCGAGTTAGTAAAGCGCTTAGAGCTTGGGTCTCCGACCGAGGTTAGGCGCTATGTAAGTATCCGTATCAGATCAAGTATAAAGTATCCAAATGAAAAGGGCGGAAGGATTGGATTGGGTTCCTGCTTTCCTAGTGCCGATAAGTCTGATGAATATTATGTAATGTAATGGGTCCCGTGGGTATAAATTCACTGTCCCGATGTCCACACAAGGCTGTGAGACCTGTTACCTTTTAACCTTTAATAACTATTTATGGGTAAATCCTCGACAAGCGACTTTCTTAAGGCCCCAAAAGTCCACGCTAACACCGTTTAGCTTCACTTGAAACTGAAGTGGACACCTTTTGAAGTGACAGGTGACATTAGTCTGCGACGAGTGTTTTAATTTAAAACGGATGGGAACTTTACGGGGTTTTTTTTTTTTAACGGCTTTAACATGGTGAATGTATGTATCGTCTTCAGTTTCTGTCGTCTCGGAGTTTGGATTGGATGGCAGAGAGATGTTGATTGTCGGCTGGGGGGGGGGGGGGGGATGGATAAACTAGGGGGGATCGGGGGGTGGTGGTGGGGGGGGGGGGGGGGGGGGGCAGAAGAGAAAAGTTGTAGAAGCAGTAGCTGTAGTAGTGATTGAAGTCGCCTTCCATTTGGCTGTCTTTCCACTCACAGTGATAGGGGGTGGGGGTGGGGGAATAGCCCGGGGGGGCGGAGGGAGGAGACGGAGTGGGGGAGAGTGGGAGAGAGAGAGCGGGGAGGGGGGAAGGGGTTGGGGGGGAGAGAGTGTAGAGGGTGAGAGGAATGGGGAAAGGGAGAGGGGATGAAGGAAGGTGTGTGTTTGTGTGTGTGTGGAAG
>NC_134879.1:42057960-42067960 GCF_041734735.1 Babylonia areolata | reverse complement strand
ATCCTATCCTCGCTTAGCGTGCATGGGAGGTAATTCGGAGTGTCAGAGTGAATTGTCTCCCATTGATCAAGAAGAAAGCCATTTCTCCTTTCCTCCTCCGCCGCCGCTACTGCTGCCTGAAGGGTCGGCTGCATGGCTGGTGAACACTCGGTCTTTCTTGTTCTTGTTCTTGTTCTTGTTGTTCTTCTTGTTCTTGTTCTTGTTCTTCTTCTTCTTCTTCTTCTTCTTCTTCATTCTACTACTTCTTCTTCCTCTTCTTCTTCTTCTTCCTTCCTTCCTTCTCTCCCTCTCTCTTTCTCCCTGTGTGTGTATGTGTGTGTGTGTGCGTACGTGCGTGCGTGCGTGCGCGCGCGCGCGTGTGTGTGTGTGTGTGTGTGTGTGTGAGACTAGTTTGCTCTCTCTCTCTCACAGTCTCTCTCTCTGTGTATCTTTCTTTCTCTCTCTCATTCTCTCTCTCTCTCTCTCTCTCTCTCTCTGTAGACTATGGATAAAGCGTGCGTGCGTGTGTGTGTGTGTTTGTGTGCGTGTGTGCGTGCGTGTGGCTGGCTGGCAGGCTGCTCTACCCCTTCGCCACCCCCACCCCCCACACCCCCGCCACCCCTTCTCATCCTTTTCCTGCCACTTTCTTGTCACGCATCAACTGGCCGTGCCAGTCTCGAAGCAGACAGACCAAGCCACGTCTGCCCTAGGAAATGCTGTCATCATAAAAACCTGCTGTGGAGACTGAGAGGGGAACGATCAGGAAAAAAATAATAAGGGGTGTGAAGACTTTTCAGATCGGCGTGTTCCGTGTCTTGCCCGTGTGGGTATTTTGGTAGGCTTGTTTGTGTGGGTCTTATGGGGTCTGTGTACCAGCAGAACAGTTAATCGCATTCATACGCATTATATATGATAGTCAGTCGTGTCCGACTGTGACCATCAGAACAGCAGGGGAGGCAACTGCTGTTCCGACTAGAATTTGATTATAATGGACAGTGTCTTGCCCAAGTTACTATCCCCACTCTCTCGGCCAAGAGGGTTTTAGGACAGTCGGCGTTGGGATGGTTCCCAAAGGCCAGCCAGCCCACAAGGCTGCAGCACTAAGAGCCAGTGCGATTTTGCCTCCTAGTTTGAGAATCATAGTCCTTCACAAAAGACCAAGTTGTAAATGATTTCCCACTGACTGGGGAAACCAGTACACACTGGATAATACAGCTCTCATACGCATTACACATGCAATAAGCAGATGGAAGACTGGCATAGAATATCGTGATGGGATATAGAAACTTTGACACGCAAGTACCAGGGGGACCATTCAACAGTTTATTGGATTAATTAAGGTGTCATATTACGCATGATAATTATGCACAAGCACATATTTTGTGGGGTCACGTTTTCGATTGCAGTTGTTTAAGAGCTGGGTAGCATTTCTACCCCCCACACCCCCCTCCCCACGTTTTGGCCCAACAATTAAAAAACAATTAAAAGCAAAACAAAACAACAACAACAAAAAAGAACCAACAACAAATACTTGATTAATGAACTAATTCTAGAACTGTACATAAAACATTTAGAGAAAGATAATTATATTATATTAAACAGCATTTGCGGACTGGAAACCACACAGATTACATAGTATGATGGATCTAGTTTGTTGTTGTTGCTGTTGTTGTTGTTGTTTTGTTTGTTATTTTAATATGCTCATAATCGTTCAAGAGTTGAATTGACATGTATAGAGTTTTCACGTTTGTCATCGCTCAGTCGTTCAAGTTACCTGAATTAGTGTCGTTTTTGATGCTCTGTGTGTGTGTGTGTGTGTGTGTGTTTGTATGTGTGTGTGTGTGTGTGTGTTTGTATGTGTGTGTGTGTGTGTGTGTTTGTATGTGTGTGTGTGTGTGTGTGTGTTTGTTTGTGTGTGTGTGTGTGTATGTATGTATGTGTGTGTGTGTGTGTGTGTGTGTGTGTGTGTGTGTGTTGCAGTGGTACTGGTAGTGGTAATGTGGGACGAACACATGCATAATAATATACACGCTGACAAGAGGCTAGTTGGAAGGAGAGGCTGGTGGGTGGGTAGAGGGGTTTGGTGCTAGCTATACGAGACCCGCGCGACAGTGGGAGCTGAAGAAGAAGAAGAAGAAGAAGGGGGAGTTCATTTTAATTTGGTCCTCTGTCCTGACTGACAGTCCACGTGAGCTGTGTGGCTGACACACAGCCGACAGGCCGACTTCCAGGGCCCACCACGGAGCAAAGGAGTGTTACCGGGGGCGGGGGGGGGGGGGGGGGTATTTTTGGGGGGTGGGGGTAAATGAGTGGTGGGTCAGATTTTGCTCAGGAAGGCTGTCTGTGGTGGGGGGATGGGTGGTGGTGGTGGTGGTGGTAGTTGGGTTTTGGGTGGAGTGGGGTGGGGAGGATGTGGGCTGGACTTACTGGCAGGTATAGTGTACGTACCAGAAGCGCGCGCCCACACGCGCACACGCACCAAACACGCTCACACGCTCCGCGTGCGCGTCATCACATATACGTGTATTTGTATTACAAATGCACACATATCCATGTACACACGCACACACGCGTATGTACGTACGCACACACACACACACACACACACACACACACACACACACACACACACACACACACACGCTGGCACGCACACCCCCACATACATACGTACTTACGTTTGTGTACACATCTCACATTTGGTGTCACTCAAATGAAAAGACGATAATTTAAAGATAGAACACAGAGAGAAATACTTACACACACACACACACACACACACACACACACACACATGCACGCTAACACACACACACACACACACACACACACACACACACACACACACACACACACTGGTGAAAAGACGCTAAACTAAAGAACGAACGAACGCAAACAAAAACACACACATACATACAGACCGACACAGAGAGAGAGACAGAGAGAGAGAGAGAGAGAGAGAGAGAGAGAGAGAGAGTGGGGTGGTGGGAGTGCGGGAGGGGGGCGCTCGGAGGCGTGGGGGGGGGGGCGAGGGGGGAGGCTCGTTTACTACCCAATCCAGAACATGACCAGCCAGCCAGCCAGCCAGTCACTGATGTTCTGTCTGACTGTGCGAGTTAATTGGCAGAAGTGATTAATTACCCGACTCCCCCCCCCCCCCCCCCCCCCCGCCCGGCTTTCACTAAAGTGACTTGATTCTGCTCCAAGGACTTCACCCCCCCCACCCCCCCAACCCCTCCATCTACCCTTCCCCCCACCCCCAAACCCCCTCCACCACCACCACCACCACTGACCCTCTTCCGCAACCTCCTTCCCCCCCCCAAAAAAAAAATCCTCAACTGTGCTATGACCCAAAAGGGCGCTGTTGCTTCTTCAGTCAGTATGTACTGACGTACACTTCTTACAGGCACGTAGGTACGTTTAAAACCCTTTCACCGCCAGTCAGTTTAGAGTGCAAAATTAAAATTCACTTGTGCTATGAACACAGAAAATATGGCGTCTGCGAACAGCTGGGGCTTGCTTGGGTACCCCTGTGATGTGTGGAAACAATGGCCTATCTTCTTTCCACCGAACATAAAGAGCAGTAGGTTTCATGGATAACAGACCCATGTTCTGGTCACCTTTCTGTGACACTAGCTTGTGCATAAATGCGAGTTTGGCCGTGAAAGGGTTAAAGCCCTGTAGTATTAGTCCAGTGAGCTTCCATACCATTTAGAAGACATACACTGTGGGGTTGTTGGGGTTTTTTTCTTCCGATTATGACCATCAGAACAGCAGAGGAGACAACTTTCTGTGCCAAGTGACTATGTGGGACTAGAATGCCATAGCAGTGGAGAGTGTTGGCCACAAAACAGTTATACTGTGCACGGGCGACTTTTCTCCGCCTGTGTGATATTACCGTGCGTGGTGGGCAACGGTTCGTTCTGATTTCGTGGTAAAAATCCTGAAAGAAAGAAAGAATGTGTGGATTTCTAAATTTGAGCTTCGGCATATCTAACAAAACAGATAAGAGGGTTTCGTCTGTACTGTACTTTGAGGTTATACGAAACACACACACACACACACACACACACACACACACACACACACACACACACACACACACACACACACACACACACACATACACACACACACATACGCGTGCGCGCGCGCACGCATACACACTACACACACACTCTCTCTCTCTCTCACACACACACACACACACACACACACACACACACACACACACACACACACACAGAGTTGGTGAGCTAGACCGATTCAGACAGACAAGTCACAAGATAGGATCAAACTGAATTTCATCAGTTAGATAACCTTCACAGGCTTCTTCGCAAAGCGCACCACGGGAAGAATGCAAGACGGAAATGCAGTGCTTTTGTCGCCCAGACTGGGAAACACTTGAGGGATGTTCTTCCTCTTTCTTTTCTTTTCTCTTCTCTCTAAAGCCAGGAATTTGTTTTCAGCCATCACCCCCCCCCCAAAAAAAACCCAGGAGACAGTATCAGTAAAGAAAGGAGATCACACATGTGTCCACTTTGTCGTTTTGTATCGGGAAGAAACAAAAGTCCTTTCTCCGTTTCCTCCGAACAGATCGCAAGACTCCAACCTGCCCCCCCCTCCCCCCATCCCCCCCTCACCTCTCAACCCGACGCAATTCTCTCCCTTGCATCGATTCGCTTACATACAGGAGTGAAACTGTGAGAACAAGTGGTGGTGGCGGGCTCTGTGGCGAGAGAGAGAGAGAGAGAGAGAGAGAGAGAGAGAGAGAGAGCTCTCCCCCGCCCTTTCCCCATCCATCCTTCCTTCCTTCCTTCCTTCCTTCCTTCCTTCTCTCCTCCCCCTGCTATCCTCTGCCCATCCGGGCCGCTGTTTAGGCTGTGGTGTGGGTGCCGCTGTCGCTGTGACGAGGGCTGAGGGTACAGTGCTACGTAAAGAGAGAGAGAGAGAGGCCGAAGACGAAGAGTTGAGTGAGTGAGTGAGTGAGTGAGAGGCTGGCTTCCACTACTGCAGGCCGTATCGTCCGCGGGACGGGATGAGGAGTGGTAGCGAGGCAGAGAGAGAGGGGGGGAGTCAGAAAGAGAGAGACAGGGGGAATCAACAGGCTTGAACACCACAGCCACAAGAGGCCGGCCGAGAGCAGGGAACAAGGGGAAGAGCCCCCGTGTTGCACGTGCTGTTGTCTTCTTGTGCTGTGCTGCCTTGCTTAGCTCGCTGCTTCGTCGTCTTCTTCTACTTCTTGTTCTTCTTCTCCGCGACTTCTATCTCTCTCTCTCTCACCCTTTCTCCGTTCGACGATAGTTTCTTGGTAACTAGTTTCGCAGCGGTTTGAGTCGGCCGCTTGTTTTGCTTGGTTGGTGGGGTGTTATACGGATACCTCTGTGCTGGCTGCATCTCTCTCTTCTCCGGTCTCTTCTCTTCGCTCTCTCTCTCTCTTTCTCTCTTCACTCGTTCCCTGAACCTACTTATCTTCTCTTTGCCTCGTGTGATCGTCAGTCGCATGTCTTGCCGCTTTGGTCTTTCCCACACCTTTCCGTTTCCAAGTGACAACTCTACCACCACCACCACCACCACCGCCACGACGTTTTTTGCTTTGACAGCTCAGCCCGTGTAGTGTTAAGAGAGAGGAGAGGAAGATATATCACCAGTTTCGCTTTTACAAAAAGTTTGTTTTTTTTTCACCACTGGCAGAGATAAAAAATTAAAAAATAAATAAAAACCCGAGATGCTTTTCCGGGGGACATATTTGAACCAGCTGTCTTATCAACTTCTGGTGGTGGAATAAACGTCGTCATGGCATAAACTTGGAGTAAAAGAAAACCAAACGTGCTGTGTGCGGATTTCCGACGTTTGTTTGTTTGTTATTTCTTTGCTGACTACTGTGACAGCCTTGGCTCCGCGCAAGGATAGACAGACAGGCAGGCAGTCCGGCAAACGAAAGAGAACGATGGATTCATTGTCAGGTGTTTTCTTGTTTCGTTTTTCTCTCTGGCCTCCCTCCCACTGCCTCTTCCAGTCTGTGACAACAGTCGGCTTACAGTGAACTGAGTGGCATGGACAGTGTTTTTTTGTCCACAACCGAAGAAGAAAAAACAAAAAAAACAACAAAAAAAAAACCAAAACCGGCTCGACTGACCTAAAGCGCTACTTTCGATATTTTTGTCACTCGGAAACAATGACTTTGTAGAAGCGGCTCACAAGAGTGGTGATTTTTTTTTTTTTTTAAATCATGGGGAACTTTCGAATGGAAAGCGAAAATAGCTTTTAAACAAACATACAAAACAAACAAACAAAAAAACAAAAACAAAAAAAAAGAAAAGAAAATAATATCTGAGCAATTATGACTTGCTTGACCACAATCGTGTGGATCTATCAGAAGACAAGTCCTGTGGTATTGTGATCGCGCGCCGCCTTCTCATTAGAAGAAGCAGCAGGACACCCGTGACCAAATGAGTTTTAGAACTCGCCAAGGAACCCCCCCATTGCTCAACTGTGCAGCAGCAAACGGGTGTTTTCATTTAATCATTAATTCGCTTGATTGATTGGTTATTTATCATCGTTTCTCATTGAAACAAAAAAAGTACAAGTGTTCTCTTTTTCGTTCGTAGTTGCGCTTAAACAAATCTTCGTAACGTCTTACCCGGGACCTAACTATAAGGGAAAAAAAAATGGCCATCTTAGGCCACCAAGAGTTTTTCGAAGTTCAGCGCCAGTGGACTTTCAGGCAGTGAACAGTGTGTGTGGTGGAGGAAGAGGAGGAGGAGGAGGAAGAGGAGGAGGAGGAGGGGGAGGATGGCGTTGTGTTGGTGTGGGTAAAGAGGGGTGGGGGACAGTGGGCAGGGTGTTGTGTGTGTGTGTGTTTGTGTGGTAAGAAGAACAGGGATTACCTTTTCTACCTACCTGTGTTTGGGATACCTGGAGTGACGTCACCATGAACAGGTGAGTGCAGCGTTTGTATTGGGGTGGTGGGGATTTTGGGAGGGGGTGGAGGGTGGGGTGGGGGGGTAGGAGGAAGGGCTAAGGGTTGAGAGGGGTGGGGATGGAGGAGGAGGAAGGGCTAAGGGTTGAGAGGGGTGGGGATGGAAACGGGAGGAGGAAGGGTAATGAATTTATGGAGGTGGTAGGAGTGGGAGGGGGGATGAGAATTGCTCAGTGATGACAGTTGAAAATCGACCCCATGCTGACCGTGTGTGTGTTGTGTGTGTGTGTGTGTGGTGTGTGTGTGTGTGTTGTGTGTGTGTGTGTGTGTGTGTGTGTGTGTGTGTGTGTGTGTGTGTGTGTGTGCAAAAGCAGTGAAGGACAAGATGCGCAGGTAAAAATTTGATATAAACACACTCACACACACTCCATCTCTCTTCTCTGTCTGTCTGTCTGTCTGTCTCTCTCTCTCTCTCCCTCCCTCCCTCCCTCCCCTCCCTCTTTCTCCTGTCCTTTTCAGAACGACAACATTTGCAACAAGACGCTTAATTAAAGAAATTAGTTTGGAGAGAGAGAGAGCGTCGAGTAGTAGGAGTGTGGTTGAGACAAAATATGTGCGCGTGTGTGCGTGTTTATGTGTGTGTGGGTGCGCGCTTGTGTGTGTGTGAGTGAGTGTGTGTGTGTGTGTGTGTGTGTGTGTGTGTGTGTGTGTGTGTGTGTGTTTTGGGAGGAGGGGCGGGAGAGGAGTGGATCAGAAACGCATAAATATGAAATCCCTCCATGACAGCAGCTCGGTGGTCTAATCTTCTTTTCTCTAATCCAGTCTTTCTCCATCCCACTAAAGCGGGGAGAGAGAGAGAGAGAGAGAGAGAGAGAGAGAGAGAGGGGGGGTGGAGGCGTGTGGGTGTGGGAGCATTTATCATGCCTGGTGTGTTTCTTCGCCTTGTATGTTTCATTTCGTCTCTTGTCTCTTCTCAGTTGACGTTACACCACCCCTCCCTCCTCCTCCTCCTCCTTCTCCTCCTCCTCCTCCTTCTCCTCCTCCTCCTTCTTCTCCCCTAATCATCTGTCCCCTCCTCCTCACCCACCCCCACCCACTCCCTGCCCTTCAAACCCCACACCCCCACCCACCCGCTTCATAATACACGAATTTAGAGTTAACGTTGGTGTGTTTTTGTTGTGTCAGCAATACCAGCCTTCTGTTTTGGGGGGATAAACGACAACACACAAATCCAGTAAGTTCACAAAACACACCTGTGACGACGGGTATTTCTGAAGTGGAGGGGTGGGGTGGGTTGGGTTTGAAAGAGATATAGGGAAGGGAGGGTGGGGTGGGAATGTATTGGTGGGTGGGTGGGTGGGTGGGTGTGGAAAATGAAAAGCAAGTTCAGAGAATGTAGGTTTGCTGCATCTGACATTTAAGGCGAAGTGAGAATTTTGTATTGTAATCTTTACTTGCATGTGAAACTTGAACCGAAAAGAAAAAAAATCCTTCACACCTTGATCCTACACCATACTCTCTCCACAGATACCACACACACACACACACACACACACACACACACACACACACACACACACACACACACACACACACGAGTATATCCAGCAGACAAACCACACAGAAGGGGGTAGCATTGTCCATTTCCCAAACGACCGGTGAGGTGAGGAGTAGCGCATATGTAGCGTAGCCTTGCTTGGTCATCCTTCCTCACCTCCCGTGTTAATTGCCCTCTGACCACCACCACCACCACCACCACCACCACCACCACCATCATCATCATCATCATCATCATCATCATCATCGTCATTCTCTCTCCCAATCCCTCCAGTCTCGCACTCAGTGCATGGAGGAAGATGGCAGAATGGTGAAGAAGCTCAGCTGCCAGTGCAAGAGAGTCTCTCTTCTTCTTCTTCTTCTTCTTCTGCGTTCGTGGGCTGCAACTCCCACGTTCACTCGTATGCACACGAGTGGGCTTTTACGTGTATGACCGTTTTTAACCCCGCCATGTAGGCAGCCATACTCCGTTTTCGGGGGTGTGCATGCTGGGTATGTTCTTGTTTCCATAACCCACCGAACGCTGACATGGATTACGGGATCTTTAACGTGCGTATTTGATCTTCTGCTTGCATATATACACACGAAGGGGGTTCAGGCACTAGCAGGTCTGCACATATGTTGACCTGGGAGATCGTAAAAATCTCCACCCTTCACCCACCAGGCGCCGTCACCGTGATTCGAACCCGGGACCCTCAGATTGACAGTCCAACGCTTTAACCACTTGGCTATTGCGCCAGTGCAAGAGAGTCTGTTCGAATCCCGCTGTCTCTCTCTCTCGCACCTTTCTCCCAAGTTTTGACTGGAAAAAAACAAAACTGGGCTTCTAGTCATTCGGATGATTACGATAAACCGAGGTCCCGTGTGCAGCACGCACTTGACACACTGAAAAAAGAACCCATGGCAACGAGAGTGTTTGGCCTCTGGGAACATTCTGCAGAAGAAATCCACTCAATTCAGTTCAATTCAAATTCAATTCAATTCAATTCAAAAACACTTTATTAACACACATGAAAATTAACGTGTGCGATCACAGGCTCGTTGCAGACACCAACATAAAAATGAACATATGTACCATACAATACACTAAAACAAGTCAGATAAAAACTCACAGTAGCTGACTAAAACAACCCCCTCCGCCCCCCTCCCCCTCCTCCCTGACACACACACACACCTGTGCACACATTAAGACAATAAGGTATTGCACAACAATGTTTACCAATAGAAAACGTCCAACAAATAAAATATAAATATTTAACCCTCACCCCCACCCGCACCCCCATACATGTTAAAACAAGGTAGTATGCAACATGCAACAATGTAAAAAAAAAAAAAATCCAACAAATAGATCGTATATGAATACACACACACACACACACACACACACACACACACACACACTGTAAAACCTCCTGGAAAGCCATGCTGGGCTTACACATACACAGACACACACACACACACACACACACACACACACACACACACACACACACACACACACACACACACACACACACACACACACACACACACACACACACA
>NC_134879.1:42045460-42050460 GCF_041734735.1 Babylonia areolata | reverse complement strand
CACTTTTTTTCCACATAAATGTTGATGGCGTTCTTTATTATAAAAGGGTCGTTTGTGGCTTCGATAATGTTTCGATAACAGTATCAGTTCCAGAGACCAACTTTATTGATTTTTTTTTTTTTTCACCCCAGTCAAGACACCGAGTCTTTTATTAAGTGAACAAATTTTGCACGTGCACAGATGCACGAAATATACGCATAAGGGTGTACATTAGCATCACACGCACGCGCACACACACACACACGCACACACACGCGCACACACACACACACACAGACACACACCACACCACACCACACCACACTCCACTCCACACAACACCGTCCACGCACACGAAAAGAAAGAATAGTGGAGAAAAGTGTAATATTTATGCTGTATACATAAGGCAGTTAATTATTTGGAGCACGTTTTCCTTCTCAAACACAGTATGCATAGCACGCGTTTGATCTTCCTTATAACCCATACAACAACATCAACACGATTGCAATTCAAACACACACACACACACACACACACACACACACACACACACACACACACACACACACACAAAAGGAATATTCGGCAAGGAATATTCGGCTGCACAGGGTTTCTTTGCCTTTTCTTTGAGTTGAAAGAGATTAATTATAACGTGTGCTATAATAATTATAACGTGTGCTATTCATTACTGGCACTTTTCACTTTCATCAGAATCAGTGCAGTGAGGTTGTTTGTGGTCCAAAAAAAAAATAAATAAAATAAAATAAAATAAATAAATAAATAAAATAAAAATAAGGCAACCGAGGTAGAATTAAGACAGATTGCGTACAGTGTTTTTTTCCAGAAACTTGTTTGAATACTGAGTGAGCTGATTTTTATTTGTTGCTTCGCTTTACGCCAACGGATGAAAAAGCTTTCCATTTGACAGAACAGAGACAGATATTGTTTGTCTGATTGAACTTGTAAAGCAGGTGTAGTTTTTTGTCCGTCATTTTGTCCGTCCGTAAATAGCCCTGCTCCGTTCATTAGATGATAATAATAATGATAATAATAAGAATGATAATTATAGTACTTATAATAATTGTAGTTATTATCATAATAATCATGATAATAAATTAGGTAAAGGGATGATAAAGTGCTAAATCTTGTGCGGAACCAAATTGTCCTTCCGTAAATAACACGGTTCCAATCATTAGCGATGCTGTTCCAGTGAGATAACATAATGATAATGATGATTCCAACTGCAAGGATTTTGTTCATGCATTTAGAACAAAAGAGCACAGCTTATTATGCAACCGCTCCAAGTTATAGCTTTACTCCGGTCGCCATCGTGTTATTACAGTAACTTCTTCTTCTTCTTCTTCTTCTTCTTCTTCTTCTTCTTCTTCTTCGTTCGTTCGTTCGTTGGCTGCAACTCCCACGTTCACTCATATGTACACGAGTGGGCTTTTACTGTGTATGACAGTTTTGACCCCGCCATGTAGTAGGCAGCCGTACTCCGTTTTCAGGAGTATTCCAGTAACACCATCCCGTTCGCCATGTTGTTATCACCAGACGAGCAGCGCTACTCTCTCATCGTCGTCAGAGCTATTCCAACTAACGTCGGCCAGTCGCTGGCTATCATCAATTTATTCCACGTAGTTGAAAAAGTCGCCTATATTGCCCGTCGGTCGGTCGGTCGGTCGGTCGTTCCAACAGCAGCAGGCAGCGGTCCCAAGTCTGCCCCGTTTTGCAACAGGCAGGGCCATTCCAGTGATGCCCGCTCCACTGGTCCTGTCTCTCTGTGACAGTCTTGAAGGGGTTCCAATAGCCTCCGTCCCTCTGTCTGTCTCTGTCTCTCTGTATCTCTGTCTCTCTTTCTGTCTCTCTCCCTCCCTCTCTCTCTCTCTCTCGCTGTCTCGTTTCCAGTCTTCTTCGTCTTCTTCAGCTCAAGCAAGCTCTGCTGCTGCTGCTGGCACGCGTTATAGACGCTCTGAAAATGTTGGTACATCAATGAGTGCATGCAGTGGGTGCGTGTGTAGCGGGGTTGGGGTGTGTGGTGGTTGTGTGTGTGTGTGTGTGTGTGTGTGTGTGTGTGTGTGTGTGAGCGTGGGCACGTATATGGTGTGTGTGTGTGTGTGCGTGTGTGTGTGTGTTTTTTCTTTCTTTCTTTCTTTCTTTAATGTAACGTCTTTTCACTTTCAGTGGTGTTAGACGTGTAATGTGGTGTGTGTGTGTGTGTGTGTGTGTGTGTGTGTGTGTGTGTGTGTGTGTGTGGTGTCCGTATGTGTCAGCATGCGCACGTATGTGATGTGTGTGTGTGTGTGTGTGTGTGTGTGTGTGTGTGTGTGTGTGTGTACACGCGCGCACGCGGTGCACTCCTTGCATTGGTGGACAAGGATAGCGAACGAAAAGCGGACGGCTTGTGATAGGAAAAAGAAAAAGAGAAAAAAAAAAAAAAAACGGAAAAAAACCCTGGGGACACAAACGAGGTATTGAAGGGACGGTGCAGCAGACAGAAGAACTCTCAGGGACCTGCTTTCTCGGCCTGCCGGGGTCAGCTCCCCCCCAGAAGAAGAAGAAGAAGAGGAGGAGGAGGAGAGGAATTTCACACGGAAAGCGGGCCAAGGAGCTGAGGCAAGGGTCTCCTCTGTCGAGTGGCCTCAACATGCACGGGCAAAAGTAGTTTTGAAGAAAAAAAAAGGGGTGGGTGGGGTGGGGTGGAGGGGTGTGGGGGTGTTGAGGGGTGGGAGTGGGGTGTTGAGGGCTGTGGTGGAGGGATGTGGGGGTGTTGAGAGGTGGAGTGGGGTGTGTGTGCAGTTTGTTGTTCCTCTCAGCGCAGTGGCATGAAGTCATCAGCACGAGAGAGAGGGAGAGAGAGGGAGTGTGTGTGTGTGTGTGTGTGTGTGTGTGTGTGTGTGTGTGTGTGTGTGTGTGTGTGTGAAAGAAGGGAGGGAGTGTCAGAGAGTTAGAGAGACCGGAGAGTGGGGAGAGAGAGAGAGAGAGAGAGAGACGGTGAAGAGATAGAGAGATGGGATAAAGCGAGAGAGAGAGGGGGGGACAGAGAGAGTGAGAGAGAGGGAGGAAGAGAGACGGGGAAGAGATAGATGGGATAAAACGAGAGAGAGAGAGAGACAGAGAGAAAAAGAAAATGAGAGAGACGGGATAGAGCGAGAGACAGATAGAGACAGAGAGTAGAGAGAGAGAGAGAGAGAGAGAGAGAGAGAGAGAGACGGGATGCAGACAGACAGACAGACAGAGAGTTTGAGAGGTAATTTGGGTGAAAGCAGACTGGGGCAGTAAGACGACGAATCTATGTCAGTGCTTGAGGCTGGCCAAAGATGCAGGGCAGTCGTGTCTGTGGCCGCTGAAGAGTCGGTGGCTGTGTGTACTGTTTGCTCTGGTACTGCAGTTGGAGAGAAAGACATTAACTCATCAGCTGCGTTCTGCAGGGGTGGGTAACCGAAGTCGAAGACTTCAATATTGCTCTGGTACTGCAGTTGAGAACCAGAGAAAACAACCCCCCCTTCAAAAAAAAACATTACCCACCTGCTTCATATTGCAGAGGTGGGTTACCGAATTTTCGGAGTTTCATTTTACTCCGATACCACCGTTGAAATCTCCATTGCCCATCTCATTCTCGTTGCTGAGTTAACATAAGTGCCCCAGTTTTAATATTGTTCTGGTTCTGCAGCTTCATATTGCAGGGATTGGAAACCGAATTCTTTCAGTTGAAAAAAAGAAGAAAAATGGGGGAAAAAAAAGATAGTAACCATGTTCGTTTGTATTGCAGTAGATGGGTAAATCGATTTCTTGGAGTTTAATACTGCCCTTCTATCGCATTTGAAAACACCATTGCCCACCACTCTGCCTGACGTTGAAGAGATGGGGTAACCAAATCATTTGATTTTAGTTAAGATTTAAAGCTATTGGGACTGTATTTTGTCAGAGAGCCATCATTGTGGTGCCTCTACAACCCCACCCAGGGTTCCGAGACCTTCGACGATGACGGGAACTGCAGTCGAAAAAAAAAATAAATAAATAAATAAACGCAAAATATGACTCATCGTCTTCATATTGCAAGAGCTGGGTAGTTTAGTTCTTGGGGTTTAATTGTGATAGCGTTAGTGGTGGGGTGGTTGTGGTTTATTATCAGAGATTTAAAGCACGGGAACCTGCTATCTACTGCTACTATTCCTAATCCCTCATTCCATTCCTGCACCCTTATCCCCTATCTTACCTATCCCAACTCCACTCCAACCCTACCTTTACTCCGACACCACCAGATGATATGTCTCTGGTACCACCGTTGAAAACATCACTGGCCTTTCCCCCTCTTATTTCAGAGAGTGGATTATCGAATTCTTGGGAACCCAAGCCTTCTAGGGTCGGTGTGTGCATTGGGTTTAGACAAGCTCAGCAAAACATTTTCAAATTTGTATCCGCCAGTTAATGAATATTTTGAAGCTGTGTGGCTTTTGATGGGACATGAAGTATCATAATGATTATGAAATTACTCACCAAATCCTGCCGGCAGAATTTTTTTTTTTTTTTTTTTTTTTTTTTTTTTTTTTTTTTTTTGTAATTCAGGAGGAAAAGCTTGGCGTTATGACAGACCCGTTGACCTGTATACTGAACATAAACATGCCTCTTGGTGGGCAGACGTGAGATTGCAGCTGTTTCGTCTTTGAAGACTTTGTCAGGTCTGGGCATGCGTCCAGCAAGAGACCGACACTGCCCTGGGGAGTGGACAGCATTCATACAGTGACCAGGGTGAGAGAGAGAGAGAGAGAGAGGGCGTAAAAAATAAAGGTAGGGTTTTCAGAATACAGTTGCAAGAAGAGGGAAAGGCTGTTATCTTGGAAGTCTACATCTTTCACACCATACTAACCCCCCCCCCCCACACACACACATACACACACACACACACACACACACACACGTGCGCGCGCGCACACACATATACACACAGACACGCACACACTCACACAACACACACACACACACACACACACACACACACACGACGCGCTCACGCACAC
>NC_134879.1:42020460-42022960 GCF_041734735.1 Babylonia areolata | reverse complement strand
TCTCTCTCTCCTGTGTCTCCCACCCCACCTCCCAAACCATGCATTCAATGAGATGTCTTCCTTTCTACCCGGCACTAGCAGAAAACAAAGAAGAAATTTAGAAAAAAAAAATAATTAAAAGAGAAAGAAGAAAAAGGAGGGAAAGGAGATGATTTTTTTTTAAATGTGTTTTTAAAAGGGGAGATAAACAGAAAGACTGAATGGGGGGGGGGGAGAAATAAAACAAGGAAGGAAAGAAGGAGTGGAAGAACGAACGAAAGGAAGACACAGACAAGAGAGAGAAAGAAAGAAAGATAAAAAAAAGAAAGAAGGAAAAAGTAAAGGAAAAAAAAAAACGAAAACGGAAATCCACTCTCACTCCGAAACAATCTAAAATAACACCCCCTGCTTTTTTTTTTTTTTTTTTTTTTTTTTAGACACGTGGTCACCTGTGTCAAGTTTGAATTAAACACAAGGGGAAAAACAGGAAAGACAATCAATATTGAACAAAGAAAACTTCAACAACAACAACAAAAAACATTAAAATAAACAACAAACAAACAAAAGAACAACACAGGAGGCAAAACAAAAAAAGACAAAAAGATCGGAAAATTCCCGGATTTTAACTCACTCAGTACGGCCAGTCCTCTCTTCTCCTCTACACAGACCCCTCGGATGTCCAGTGGGTGTCCGAATGACCCAACCTTTAGCTTCCGTCGTCAGAATTGTGGTATTCTTTGTCAACATTCACCTCTTCAGTATAAGAGCCTTCCGCTGGCACTATTTTGATGATGGTAATTGGGGTGAAACGCTGTTAACGTCGTCTCTTTCGCCGTTCGTATGGAAAGAGTTAAACTCGGTAGTTCCTGCATATGCATTGATGATCCGCAGATGTGTGGAAATGCAGCTAATGCGATTAGCACAAACTCTCTGGCATTCAGCCCCCCTCCTCACCCCCCCCCCCCCCCCACCCCCCCATCAATGCACGAATGCACGCACGCATGCATGCATGCGCGCACACGCAGACACAAACTCTCTCTCACTCACAGACACACAGACACGCACACACACACACACACACAAACTCAGCCTGATCTTATCTCCTTCACTCCCGTTTCCAAAGGGGAAATTGAAAAAGCGTCGTACAGGAAACAAAGAGAGAAGTGGAACTGGGCAGGAGAGAAAGAATGAGGGAAAGAAGGGATGGAGGGGGCAGTGGGGGGGAGGGGAGGGAGCGAGGGCAGGAGGGGATGGGGGAGGGGCAGAGTGGGTGGGGGTGGGGGGGGGGAGGGCGGGGAAGACACAGTAGTAGCGCCAGACGTGAAAACGGTGGTCGCAAAATCGGTCGGGACTAAAAGAGAGAATCCGTGGGTGTCGTTTCCCTTTCACTCCTAAAGTCTGTCGCAAATCCTGTCGGATTTTCCCCCCTTGCCCCACCAGCTCCTTGGGTGGTGCAGAGACAGAGAGAGAGACAGAGAGTGATAGAGAGAGAGAGGCAGGGAGGGAGAGAGAGACAGAGAGAGAGAGAGTCTTGGCGTGAGGATGTCACAGCAGTTGTAGTGAAGCTCAGTCTTCTTCCGTTTTTTTTTCCCCCCCCGCTGGACTTAATGCCTTCAGACTTCAGTTCACTTTGTTATAATCTCTTCTTTTCTTTTACTTGTTCTGTACCGAGACAACCCTCTCTCTCTCTCTCTCTCTCTCTCTCTCTCTCTCTTTCGCTCGCTCGCTCTCTGTTTTTGGCGTGGTAAAAGTTTCACTCTTGGGCTATTATGGGGTCCCACCTGAATTTTTAAAGGTACTTTGTGACCTCCGCGAAACCACTGACTTTACTTTCGCCATCACCTGCAACCCGACCCCCCACCCTTACCTCCCCCCTTAAAAGAAAAAGAAAAGAAAAAAGAAAATTTCCTATGACCTCCTCTCCCCCTCCCACCCCCACTTCCTCCCCCCAACACCCCCCCCCCTCCAACTACTGTGAATTCCTATTCAGCCCCCCTTTTTTTCCGAAATGCAAGACATGTTCTAGGGGGTTTTTTCTTCTTATTTTTAAAACAATCATTGTCGTGTGTGTGTGTGTGTGTGTGTGTGTGTGTGTGTGTGTGTGTGTGTGTGAGTTTTTTTGCTTTTTGTTGCTGTTGTTGTTGCATTTTTTTTTTCAGGCTTAAAATGTTGGGTGTTTAATTCTGATCGACAATGGTCCTCTGTCATTGTCTCAACGTGTGGGTTTTGGGTGTGCGTCTCTCTTTCTCTCTCTATGTGTGTTACTCAGTTTTGTTTGTTTGTTTGTTTGTTTGTCATGTTTTCCGCTCACACTTTCGCACTGTGTGTGCGCGTTGGGTAACGCTGCTGGTCAGGCATCTGCTTGGCAGATGTGGTGTAGCGTATATGGAATTGACCGAGCGCAGTGACGCCTCCTTGAGCTCACACTGTGTTTTTGTTTTGTTTTGTTTTGTGTCCTCTGCTTGTGTGTGCGTGTGCGTGTGTTTATGTAAGTTTGTGCCTGCCTATGTGTGCGTATGTG
>NC_134879.1:42012960-42015460 GCF_041734735.1 Babylonia areolata | reverse complement strand
TTGTATTTTGTATTTTTTTCTCTCTTTTTTTGTCACAACAGATTTCTCTGTGTGAAATTCTGGCTGCTCTCCCCAGGGAGAGTGCGTCGCTACACTGAGAGCGCCACCTTATTTTTCCTTCTTTTTTTTTTTTTTTTTTGTATTTTTTCCTGCGTGCAGTTTTATTTGTTTTTCCTATCGAAGTGGATTTTTCTACAGAATTTTGCCAGGGATAACCCTTTTCTTGCCATGGGTTCTTTTACGTGCGCTGAGTGCATGCTGCACACGGGGCCTCGGTTTATCGTCTCATCCGAATGACTAGCGTCCAGACCACCACTCAAGGTCTAGAGGAGGGGGAGAAAATACTGGCGACTGAGCCGTGATTCGAACCAGTGCGCCCAGGTTCTCTCGTTTCCTGGGTGGACGTGTTACGTCTACGCCGTCACTCCACTTGTAGGAACCCTGTCCGGAGCTTTCCATACCGTTCGTTCTTTCAGTGCTTGAAGTCTGTGCACTCGTGTGTCTTCCTCGTGCCAATGATTTGTTGTTGTTGTTGCTGTTGTTGTTGTTGTTCTTGTTGTTGTGTGTATGTGTGTTCACTATAAGGTGGTGTAGACAGGTACATAAGTGTTCACACATCCCAGCAGGTATTTACACACTCATGGGTGTGGAGAGTAGGTGGAGGGTCGGCCGCGGGGAGGGAAGAAGGAGGTGGGGGGGAGGATTGAGGGGGAGGGGGAGGAGGAAGCTGTGAGTGGAATGGTTTGAGTGCTGGGTAGAGGAGTCATTAGTCATAGTTACCATTGAAGAAATATGTACAAGTTGCTTATTAGAGAATGGTATTATGAACTGAGCCATTGGTTTCAGATTGCTGGAAGTAATAATGATAATGAAAATGATAATAATAATAATAATAATAGAAACACCCAGAGTACAGTCGTATCTTGTGCTCATATCTATGTCCGGCCCCTGTTCTTTCATTGGACAGTGAGAATCGTGTGTCTTCTGCGTGGGCAGAAGTAGTATAGAAACAGTAATGATGCTTGTCAGAGGCAGGGGAGGGGGGGGGGTTGCAGACCTCTCTTTGGACCGCTGGCCAAAGGAGCATTTATTCATGTCTTAAGGGTTATGGGTCTGTTTTCGTCGGCATCGTCCTTTTGAACGAAGCCCAGGGATACTGAAAGACTCCACCCCCACCCACCCATACCCACACCAACTCCAAAACCCCTACTCCCGCACCCATTTACCTGGTCATCTTTCATGTCCGCCCGCTGAGGTGAAGAGTCGTTGAAGTGTCTGCAGCTGCCTTCCAAATCAATGCAGAATGACCGCGGACCTCTATTCCCGAAAATAAACATCCTCAACTTTTCTTTCTTCTTCTTCTTCTCTCTCTCTCTCTCTCTCCTTTACACATCCGTTTCCATCTCGCTTCAGCCTCCTCATCTCTCTCGCTCTCTCTCTCTCTCTCCCCTCCATTCCCCTTTCATCCTGTGTCCGTTCTTGACCAATCCTGCTCCGGTAGCCACTCTCGGACAGAGGACAATGGTGCTGGTTCACAGTGGACAGAGCGGAAGGGGTGGGCGCGGGACTGTGATTGATTAACCCAGCTCTCTCTCTCTCTCTCTCTCTCTCTCTCTCTCTCTCTCTCTCTCTCTCTCTCTCTCTCTCTCTCTCTTCTGCTGCTGCTGCCGCCGCCGCTGCTCTTGTTGTGGGGGCTGTTTGGCTTTGTACGTACGGGCTCCTCGCTCTGCTCTGTACTGGTGAAGCTGGAACTCCGAACAGCAGTGAACGTCGGAAGGAAGGGAGATAGATGCTTGAAGAAATGGGAGTGAATTTAGAGTGAAGCGTTATCCGGTGAAGAGAGAAGTGAACGTATTGTGATGCAGCACAGAGAGAGGGGGGCAGGGGGGGGGAGGGGGAGGTCAAGCGAGGCAGTGACCTGAATGTCCACATCACAGTGACTCGGAGAACCCAGAGAATAAATACTTTGAGACGATACAAAGAGATCAGCCAGCAGCTGTGGAGCCGTATTCCCAATCCATTCTGGTTTCCCGTAGATATCTCATGTTGTAAAACAGGATGAAACATCCTCATTATAAGCATCATAGATTTCTTTCGACAATTAGTCATACCCCACCTTTTTTCTCCAGTACACTCGAAAGATAAAATCAAAAGTACGATATGTTTGTACTTGTAAGGTGTACTTACTCAGCGAAAACAAATTGCGAAGATTACGATACTGGTTTCAGAATTAGCTCATCCGATTGTATGTGTGAATATGTCGCAAATGTTGGTTGGTCCTCTTTATTGAATCAGTCAGTGCACGGTGATGAAAACAACATCAACATCAACATCAACATCAACGGAAGTTCACTTTTTTGTTAAAGTATAAATCATCATCATCCTTATCATCCACAATAAGCGAATCTTTTTTTAAGATACCGTATATTTCCTTTGTTAACTTCTAAAACGTAGTACTGTCCGAATGTTGATTCTGTGTTCATTTCCACAGCAAATATGC
>NC_134879.1:41987960-41990460 GCF_041734735.1 Babylonia areolata | reverse complement strand
TATCTTCCAACACAAGGTATTGCGATCCTTATGGATTTCAACTTAAATAAATAAATAGATAGATAAATAAATAAATAAACAAACAAATGAATGAATGAATAAATAAAACTGGATAGAGATATTGAATAAATTGATAAATAAATGAACTGATAGATAAACAAATATTTTAAAACATTGAAAAAAAACCCCAGCCTAGTCGATTGATAAATATAAAATGCGTTCAAAATAATGAATGAATAAAACAGTTAAACAAACAAACCAAAAATGATTATAGATAAAACCTGGATAAACAAATAATGAATACGTAAATGAAAAAAACCCAATGAAACCTTGACAGGTAAAAGACAGGGATTTCCGCATAATCTCGCCGCCCCCCCCCCCCCCCCCCCCCCCCCCCCCCCCCCCCTCTCTCTCTCTCTCTCTCTCTCTCTCTGACAAATAAAATAAAACCGTGACAGATGAAAGACCGGAATTTCCGTAACCTTCCCCCTCTCTCTCTCTGTCTCTGTCTCTCTCTCTCTGTGTCTCTCTCGCATGGCTTATTTTCTGGCTCACATATTATGCTAAGTCTAAAGGGGGGGGGGGGGGAGGAATATTCATTGACACGGATTCTTCAAAACTAAATCAGAAAAAAAAGAAAGGAAAGAAAAGGTAAATTGGGATGAAGTGTGGGTGGAGGGTGGTTGGGGGGTGGGAGTGGAAGGGATGGGTTCGGAAAAGGAGAACGTTGGCCTGGGGTTAACTATCTAGGATTTACCCTCTCTCTCTCTCCCCACCCCCCACACACCTCCTCCCCACCCGCCCCCCACCCCCATCCCGCCTTCTTGGGCCCTGTTCTTTTAAATCACATTTTCTCCAGCAGTGACAGATTAAAACTGGTGGGCTCTTGCGACCCTACCTCCCCCCTCCCCCCCCCACACTCTCTCTCTCTCCCTCTCTCTCTATCTTTCCTCCCTTCTCCCCACTCCCGCCCCTGCACCCATCACTCTCCCCCCTCCCCCTTGCCCCACCTCTTGCCCCCTCCACTCTCCACTCTCCCTCCGCCCTTGCACCACCTCATCCCCCGCTCCCCACCACTCACCCCTCCTCAGCGCAAGAGACATTGTGCAGCAGTGTGTGTGTTGGGCGATGTATGGACGGTCCTGCTCTTCCCTGTCCTGTCCTGCCCTGTCCTCCTATTCCTGCCCTGCCTTGCCCTGCCCTGCCCTGTCCTGCCCTGCCCTGCCTTGCCCTGCCCTGTCCTGCCCTGCCCTGTCCTGCCCTGCCTTGCCCTGTCCTCGCCCTGCCCTGTTCTGCCCTGCCCTGTCCTGGCCTGCTCTGCCCTGTCCTGTCCTGCCCTGTCCTGTCCTACCCTTCCCTGGCCTGCCCTGGCCTGTCTTGCCCTGCCCTGCCCTACCTGCCCTGGCCTTTCTTTTTTTTTTTTTTTTTTTTTTTTTTACTGATTTCTTGTTTTCCCTGGGAGTCTGGAATGAATCCCATGGGCACCCTGTCTACTTCTTTGTACCATTCCACATTGTTTGAGGGTCAGTGGCCTGGCGATGTATGGACGGTCCTGCTCTTCCCTGTCCTGCCCTGTCCTCCTATTCCTGCCCTGCCTTGCCCTGCCCTGTCCTGCCCTGCCCTGCCTTGCCCTGCCCTGTCCTGCCCTGCCCTGTCCTGCCCTGCCTTGCCCTGCCCTGCCCTGCCTTGCCCTGTCCTCGCCCTGCCCTGTTCTGCCCTGCCCTGTCCTGGCCTGCCCTGCCCTGTCCTGTCCTGCCCTGTCCTGTCCTACCCTTCCCTGGCCTGCCCTGGCCTGTCTTGCCCTGCCCTGCCCTACCTGCCCTGGCCTTTCTTTTTTTTTCTTTTTTTTTTTTTTTTTTTACTGATTTCTTGTTTTCCCTGCGAGTCTGGAATGAATCCCATGGGCACCCTGTCTACTTCTTTGTACCATTCCACATTGTTTGAGGGTCAGTGGCCTGGCACAAAGGATGGTGTCCTTTAGCTAGCTTTAGCGAGGAAAGGCTTCGCCAATGCAAAGGCTATGCTTGCTGGTGCTCAATACAATACAACACTGCACTGTACAGATACGATACACTATGTCGCAATACAACGCACCACACAACACTGCACTGCACTGCACTGCACTGCAAGGCAGGATAATACAGTACAACAAAATACAATATCACTTTATTGATCCATAGCAGGGCACTATGGAATTTATTGGCATTCTTTTCTGGCAAGGTAAAAAAAAAAAGAAAAAAAGAAAAGTTATGATTTAACCAGATAATTCCCTGGGCCAATCCGTTGTCATTTCTTTCTTTCTTTCCCCCCTCTCTCATCTTGGCCAAGTCATTTTCATAAGGGACAGAAAGATTGATTGATTTTTTTTTCTTCTTCAATGGTTTCTTCTTTTCTTCAGTACTTTTTTTTTTTTTTTACTCTGTGCCGTACACCCTTCGTGTTCCACTCCCCAAACCCTCACCCTCACCCCCCCTACACCCCCACCCCCCACCCTACCGCT
>NC_134879.1:41970460-41982960 GCF_041734735.1 Babylonia areolata | reverse complement strand
GCTGGACGATAAACATCATTATTTGATTCGATTTCAATGTCAGAGCATCAATGTGGCGACTGGTATTGCAGCGATTACAGACGTGATCGTGTTAACAACGCTAACTGTCTCTCAAATGATGCCTTAAAGTTATTCACAGGTAGTACGAGACACATGGACGCGTCTCTTTCCGAAACAATCAATGTCGCAATCACTGCATGGCTGTTTTCCACAGAGATAATCTGGTAGATGTTTTAAACGAGACTTACCCGTAACTTGAAGTGTGATCGAAGTTCTACCTTGTAGAAGAAGGGGGCCGGAGTGGGCGGAAAAAAATTACGGTTTGTTTATTAAATGACAGAGAGAGAGAGAGAGAGAGAGAGAGAGAGAGAGAGAGAGAGCTTTTAAGGCAGTATCAGTATCAGTAGCTCAAGGAGGCGTCACTGCGTTCGGTCAAATCCATATACGCTACACCACATCTGCCATGCAGATGCCTGACCAGCAGCGTAACCCAACGCGCTTAGTGAGGCCTTGAGAAAAAAAAAGAATAAATAAATAAATAATGAAAAATAATAAATAAAATAAAATAACAAAAATAAAAAATGAATTAATAAATAAATAAATAAATAAATAATAGATAAATACATAAAAAAATTAAAAATAATAATAATATTTTATAAGGGGCAAAATCTTGATGAAGTCAACTCTATGCGAAACAAACAACAACAACAACAACAATATCAATATAAATATATATATATATATATATATATATCTCCACAAGAGCATTCAGTGACCTCCAACGACCCAATATGTCTCGCTGCTGACAGCGGTGGAAGCGAGAAGGAAAGGGGAGACGTCTTGTCTCTTCCCCCCCGCCCCCTCCTCCCCTCCGCCCCCCACCCCCTCCCCCTCTCAACTGCTATCCCAGACATTTGCATCCCCGCGGCGGGTGTTTGACTGAAATTTGTTGTGGTTGCGGTGTCAAGTCTCTTAGCTTATCATTCTGTCGAGAGGGGGAAGTCGAGAGGAGCGTGGCAAGCGCGTGCCCCTCGCCTGACGTCACCCGCAGGCAGTGAGATATACGTTCCCATTGGCTGATGTTCGCTTGCTGTTCCAAGAGCAGCTCCCCCCTTCGCCTTCATTACCTGCCCACTACTGCTACCCTAAAAACGACGGAGTCTAATTATCACAAACTGCTGCTACAAACAGCGTCTAATTACCGAAAGGCGAGCATACACACAGCCGCGGGCAGCCATCGGCTCGTGTTGCCAACACCTGGTGTTGGCTGTTTTGTACACATTTCGGTCCGAAGTCACGGTGGTGGGCTGCAGCACTGATGGTGGGGGGGGGGGGGGGGGGGGGGGGCTGGGTAGGGGGGGGGGGGAATGGAGGAGAAGGGGCAGAGAGATGGGTAGAGAAGGTCACTGGGACTTCATCTGGTCAGAAGGTCTTTAGCTCTATACTCATTATTTAGTTATTAATTTATTTATTTATTTATTGATCTATCTAGCTATCTAGCTATCTGTGTATTTGTTATTTATTTGTTTGTTTGCATGTGTGTTTGTTTATTCATTTATTGAGTTAGCTATCTGTCTGTCTGTTTACTTGTTTTTTTTGCTCCGTTTTTATCTAATTTGATTTTATTTCATTATTTTCTCTCATTCACTATCTTCTTTTCGCTCCGTTCGTCAGTGTGCAATGTTGTTTATTTAATCTATTTATGTTATTTCGTCTTATCGTTTCTTCCCTTTGTGTATTCTTTTTTTTTACCGCGACTTTTATGATGTGAAAGAGAGATGGTGACGAATATATATATATATATATATATATATATATATATTGTTTATTTCTTGGTTAATTTTTTCATGGCTTCGTGAAGAGATGCGAATAATGTGATGATGTGAAAATACACGGTTAACTCAATCAGACGCAGATAGATTCAAAAACAAAACAAAAACAAAAAAAGAAAGAAGAAAAAGGCACACTGATTGGTAAACGAAATTCAAGAAAACAAAATAGGTTGAAAGAAAAGTAGATAAGAAGGAAGGCAGGCAGGCAGGAAGGAAGGAATGAAAAAGATATGATACAAAAAAAAAATGGAAAAAAACTCCAAACAGAGCGATGGATCCAACAAACTAACTGAAAAGAAACAAGAAGAGGGCAGGGGGAGGAACCCCACCTCCACCTCCACCTCCATCGCCCACCACCTCACATACCCCCCCCCCCCCCCCCCCCCCCCCCCCCCCACACACACACACACAAAAAAAGAAAGGGTTTAGTTAACAGAGTTCTAAATGCAGTGGTCGTGTTTTAACTCCACTGTGGCCGAGTGGTCCATAGATTTGGCAAGAAAGGAACTGGATGACTGTGTTCAGAACCTCAGACAACCGGCACAGAATTGCTTGTGTTTGATTTGTGCGTGCGTGCGTGCGTGCGTGCGTGTGTGTGTGTGTGTGTGTGTGTGTGTTGGGATAGTAGGAGTCTTCTCCTCCTCCTCCTCCTCCTCCTCCTCCTCCTCCCTTCTTCTTCTTCTTCTCCTCTTCCTTCTCCTCCTCCTCCTCCTTCTTCTTCTTCTTCTTCTTCTGCTTCTCCTCCTCCTCCCTTCTTCTTCTTCTCCTTCTTCTTCTCCTTCTCCTCCTCCTCCTTCTCCTCCTCCTTCTTCTTCTTCTTCTTCTTCTCCTCCTCCTCCTTCTTTTCTTCATCTTCTCCTTCTCCTCCTCCCTTCTTCTTCTTCTTCTCCTTCTCCTCCTCCCTTCTTCTTCTTCTTCTCCTTCTCCTCCTCCTCCTCCTCCTTCTCCTCCTCCTCCTCCTTCTCCTCCTCCTCCTCCTCTTCCTCCTTCTTCTTCTGCTTCTTCTTCTCCTACTTCTGTTCTGTTTTATTCCACAGTCTGTCTTTGTCTCTGCCTTCATTCTTATTTTCTGTCATGTTTCACGTCCTCTTCTGTGTTGTTGTCAGACTGCATCGGGCCATGGAAGTGGTAGGATGTTTTCTAGCTCTCCAATCTTTCCTTGCGCACTGATTCTGGGAGCACTTCATAGTTGTTGGTGGGTTTTTTTTCTGCAATGAGGTGCTGACTGTGTGTAACTTGTGACTTGTGACTTGGCCCCCTTACGGCGGTCCGTTTGTCGTGTCACCTGAAAGACAAGCACCCTGGCCATCATCAGCTAGACTGGAGGACACAGATGGAAAGTAGATTGGTGGACACAGGTGGAAACTATGATATACAACGTACGACGATCAAATCAGATATGACTGCTCAGTCTTCAAAAAAATAAATAAATAAATAAATAAAGATACACACAGTTGACGCTGGATAAAGAAAATTATATCTTCTTTACAGACCAGCCCTCAAGGATGTGTTGGACGTGGAGAGAGTTCTGGTCAAAGTAACACATGTATATAATTATGTCAGTCAGTCGTGTCCGACAATGACTATCAGAACAGCAGAGGAGGCAACTGCTGTCCCGACTATCTGGGTTAGAAATTGATTGCAGTGGAGAGTGTCCTTGCCCATGTCACATCCCCAGCTCTCTTGGCCAGGAGGGGTGTAGAACAGTCGGCGTTGGGGATGGTTCCCAAAGGCCATCTAGCCCCCAAGGCTGCAGCACTAAGAGCCAGTGCAATCTTGCCTTCTAGTTCAGGGGTCGGGGTCACAGTCCTTCACAAGAGACTAAGCTGTAAATGACTTCCCATCGCAGTGGAGAAACCATTGATCATACAGCTCTCAATTTGCTGTTGGCCCTACAACTGTAAGCAACAGCAGTGGAGTGGAAATGCCTGGCAGTTAGCGACAGACGAACGCTGTTAAAAATTCGTAGTGGAAGCAAGAGGAGTGGAGTGCGAGTAGGGGATGGGGGGAAGTAAGGTTTGGGCAGAGAGACAGAGAGAGAGGGAGAAGGTGAGCTAGAAGGGTGGAGGTGTGCATTGGTACTCTTACTTCACCCACCCCCCCCCACTCATACCTTCAAGCCTTCTTCACCCACACCCACACCCCCGTATAACCTCCGACTCCCACCCACCACCGCCACCAGAGGTACACAGGAGAGAAGGGCTGGAAGCAGCCAGACGGGTACAGTCAGACAGCGGTGGTGCCAAGTTCTCCCCAGACAGACAACGGCTTGCACGTGCTCTTGCACAGCTAATGTGGTCACGCTTCGCCGCCCTCTCTGATAGCTTAGGTGTGCTTCAGCCCCTTGGCCCTAGGGTAATAAAGGGTGTGTGTGTGTGTGTGTGTGTGTGTGTGTGTGTGTGTGTGTGTGTGTGAGTGCGCGCGCGCGCCCAGAAAGTGCCGGAGCCAGAGATTGCAGCCACATGGTGGAACCGGGGCCAGGGTCTTCCGGGGGATGTAGTGGGCGGACGGGGGCGGAAGGCGGGGGTGAGGAAAATGGGGCAAGCATGCGGGTGGAGGGGGGATCAAGGGGGGGGGGGGCGTGGTGGGGGTAGGAGAAGAATTGTGCCTAGGGGAGAAGATACAGAGACAGGAGGTTACGACAGAGGCCGGCCAAAGCAACATAAGGCGAAGAAGGAGCCAAGAGGGTGACGGGTTGAGTGAGGCGGATTAGCTTTAGCTGGGGGGTGGAGAGCGGTTGTTGCCCAGTGGTAAACCCCAGTGTCCAATGGTTCGAGTCCTGATTCATGGACCGGAAGTTTGAAACCCTCTCTCTCTCTCTCTCTCTCTCTCTCACACACACACACACACACACACACCCTCTATCTCCCCCTCTCTCTAGTCTGTGTGTGTGTGTGTGTGTGTGTGTGTGTTCTCTCCCCCTCTCTCTCTCTCTTGGCCAATATCTCCACCGTTGACAAATAAAGATGCTGTCTCTCGGTCTCGGTCTCTGTCTCTCTGTCTCTGTTTCTCTGTCTCTCTGTCTCTGTCTCTCTCTCTCTCTCTGTCCCTCCTTCCCTCTCTCTCTCCACCAGACCTTGAGTGGGTTGGCTGGGTACTAGTCTTCTTTTAGGATGAGACAATAAACCGGAGTTCCTTATGCAGCATGTACACCAAGCGCACGGGGGGAAAAAAAAACCACGGCAACAAAATGGTTGTCCCTGGCAAAATTCTATAGAAATATAACACAAAATTAGAGGTGGCGCAGCGCTGTGGAGACGAGCTCTCCCCCCACCCCCACCCCCCCACCCCCACCCCCCATCCACGCCCCTTCTGGTGCCAGTTGCATTGCTTGGTTCTAACTTTTTGACAGTTACACGTGACTAAATGCCTACGTTGACCGAACTACGCCATTGGTCAGTTCCAAACTACACGCACAGTTAGTAGCGGGTTACGACCATACTCGGCTCTTCCGTCCGAGCAATGCAACTGGCTTCAGGTGGAGAGCAGCGCGAGTTTCACACAAAGAAATGTGCTACGGCAAAAAAGTAAGAAATACAACACAATACCATACAGTACAAGTACGATGCGATACAATACAGTGTGATATAGTACAGTTCAATACAAAACAGTACAGTTCAATACAATACAATAGAAGCGCTAGTAATGCAGCGTAGGTAGTCGTACCAAAAATGCCGGTACCAACGGAGGTGTATGAACAACTACATGTAAGCTCTTTGATCGTACACAGGACATCATCTTCTTTTCTCGCCAGTCCGCTGTGTTCGACGATGACATACATACATACATACATACATAAATATATATATATATATATATATATATATATATATATATATATATATATATATGCCTTTCAGTCTTGTTTGGTGTGGACTCGCATATTACGGCGATGGAGTTCAGAGTTCGAATATGCATGGGACGTCCACAGTGTGGGCAGCAGGGAGACTTTTCTTCTGGTACTGCTGGTACTGCCAACCTCTTCTCGCAAGCTGTAGTAAATATAATGCTGAATGGCGTGGATACTTCAAACAAAAGCGCCTGTCTTCGGTTGCTTACCTCTTCTCGCAAGACGTAATAGATATATTTGTATTTGTATTTCTTTTTATCAAAACAGATTCCTGTGTGTGGAATTCGGGCTGCTCTCCCCAGGGAGAGTGCGTCGCCACAATACAGCGCCACCCCTTTTTTTTCTTTTTTTTTTTTGTTTGTTTGTTTGTTTGTTTTTGTATTTTTTCATGCGTGCAGTTTTATTTGTTTTTCCTATCGAAGTGGATTTTTCTACAGGATTTTGCCAGGAACAACCCTTTTGTTGCCGTCGGTTCTTTTACGTGCGCTAAGTGCATGCTGCACACGGGACCTCGGTTTATCGTCTCATCCGAATGACTAACGTCCAGACCACCACTCAAGGTCTAGTGGAGGGGGAGAAAATATCGGCGGCTGAGCCGTGATTCGAACCAGGGCGCTCAGATTCTCTCGCTTCGTAGGCGGACGCGTTACATCTAGGCCATCACTCCACTTATATAATGATGAATGATATGGATACTTCTATAGCGCCTGTTCTCGGTCGGAGACTTAAACTCTAAGCGCTTTACAAACGCGGGGCCATTTGTATTGAAAGACAGGCTGCCTACCTAGTAGAAGGAAGGGCCAACTGATGGTATAGAAGTAGTGTTAGCAGTACACAAGACGTTCGATGCATGCGTGCCTGACTGGTGCTGTCGGTACTGCAGGATCGCGAGACCTTTAGGTACCCGAAAGGTCAGCAGTTCGAGTCCCCCAGTGCCCTGCATTGTTTGTCAGCCCCCTCAGGGGCCCCCTTTCTCCCCGTCGTGCTGCTGGTTGGTGTCAGCGCTTCGTTGGACTGGTCCCTCCCTACCTTGTGGGTGGGTGGGTATCTCCCCCATAGGGTCCACGTCTTCTGAGGAGGGAAGGTAGGCGTCGGGGGTTAATCTGTAATGTAAACACTAGGCAGGTACCAAGCATTGTGAGGTTGCCAGCCCAGCCACCCCCCCCCCCCTTGTCTGCTGCAAAGGGCAGCGGGAAGGGGGAGGGGGTGTGTGGTGGGTGTGGTACGTGGGCCTGGGGCAAAGGGGGGGGGGTGGTGTGGGGGGAGGGGGTCAGGTCTGTCGGGACACAGCGTTGGTTTGTTTCTGTGGAGCGGTGAACTTGTGGTTTGTTCCAAAATGTCGTGAGTTCCAGTACCCCCCGTCCCAACCCCCCACCCCGCCCCCCTAGCGCACGCGCGCACACACACACACGAGCGCGCACATACATACACACACAATCGCGCTGCAACGCGCACACGCACACACACACCTACACACGCACAGTTTCTCTCTCTCACACACACACACACTCACGTATCACACACACACATGTATCACACACACACGCACACATATCACACACACACACACACACACACACACACACACACACACACACGTAACACACACACACACACACGTATCACACACACACACACACATGTAACACACACACACACATGTATCACACACACACACACATGTATCACACACACACACTCGCGTATCACACACACACACACACACACACACACACACACACACTCACGTATCACACACACACACACACACACTTAAGGTCCTCAGTCTTTGTCCAGTCAGTCCGAATCTTTCCTCCCTTTCCTCCCCCCCCCCCCCTCCCCCCCCCCCCCCCGACCCATGCCCCCCCCCCCACCCACCCCCCATCCAACCCGAACGGAAGTCTGACTAAAGCCCAGTCCTGGAGGACAGAGCTGAAGGGGGTTAAGCCAGGGCGGAACAGACGGCGCCTCGGAAGAACAGCTCCGAGCAGTAACTGTTGATCATCAGTGAGAACGAACGGCCACAGTCTCTTCACCTTCCCATACCCTCGTGCTGCCCCAACCCCCACACCTTCCCCACCTCCCTCAGCGTCGGTCCTTCCCCTTAGTCGTCCTCACTTTGTCTGTGTCTCTCTGCCTGTCTGTCTGCCTGCCTCTCTCTCTATCTCTCTGTCTGTCTGTCTATCTGTTTGTCTGTCTGTCCTCTCTCTCTCTCTCTCTCTCTCTCTCTCTCTCTCTCTCTCTCTCTCTCTCGTTAATGTTGTTATTGTTATTTGTTGTCACAAGGACAGATTGGAAGACTGGGCGATGCCTAAAATCTTTATCCTTGAGTAATAAAGTTTTTGAATCTCTCTCTCTCTCTCTCTCTCTCTCTCTCTCTCTCTCTCTCTCTCTCTCTCTCTCTCTCTCTCTCTCTCTCTCTTCAAGTGTTCTGCATTGTTCTGGAATGTGACAGTTTGTGTTCACTGATCCCCTTCATGAGGGGCCACGGCTTTTAATGAATAAAAATTGTTCGTTCGTTCCTTCCCTCTCTCTGCCTCCCTCTGTGTCTCCAAACTCTTCTCCTCTCTCTCTCTCTCTCTCTCTCTCTCTCTCTCTCTATCTATCTATCTATCTATCTCCCTCACTGTCTCAGTACTCTCTCTCTCTCTCACTCTCTCTCTTTCTCTCTTAGTATCTCTCTCTCTCTCTGTCTCTCTCTCTCTCACTCACTCCCTCCCTCCCTCGTCTCTCTCTCTCGTCTCTCTTTCTCTCTCTTAGTATCTCTCTCTCTCTCCCTCTCTCTCTTAGTATCTCTCTCTCTGTCTCTCTCTCTCTCTCCCTCTCTCTCTCTTAGTATCTCTCTGTCTCTCTAAGTCTCTCTCTCCCTCCCTCCCTCCCTCGTCTCTCTCTCTCTCTCTCGTCTCTCTTTCTCTCTCTTAGTATCTCTCTCTCCCTCTCTCTCTCTCCCTCCCTCCCTCCCTCCCTCCCTCGTCTCTCTCTCTCTCTCTCTCTCTCTCTCTCTCGTCTCTCTTTCTCTCTCTTAGTATCCCTCTCTCCCTCTCTCTCTCTCTCTCTGTCTCTCTCTCTCTCGTCTCTCTTTCTCTCTCTCTCTCTCTCCCTCTCTCTCTCTCCCTCCCTCGTCTCTCTCCCTGCCTCGTCTCTCTGTCTGTCTGTCTCTCTCTCACTCACTCACTCACTCACTCTTTCTCTCTCTCTCCCTCTCTGTCTCAGTACTCTCTCTCTCTCTCTCTCTCTCTCTCTCTCTCATCCTCTCCCTCCCTCAGTCTCCTCCCCTATCGATCATCATCAGCAGTACCAGGGAAGAGGGGTTAAGTAAACTGCAGACTACTAACGACTAACCCCCCCCCCCCCCCCATGCCCCCCTCCCCCCCACACACACCACCCTCCCGCCCTATTCCTCCCCCTCCGCCCCCTCCTCCTCCTCCTCCCTCTTCCAGCATCAGCGGCCTGGGACCGCTTGAGCCCCTCGCCCATGCATACTTGATGAAGGGAATTAGTTAGCAGCGCTGGCACGAAATAGTCCAGCCAGCAAATAACAACGAACGGTTTGTCTGCTGGTTTGTTTCGTGGTGGTGAAGACAGGGGTGGTGGGTGGTAGGGAATGGTGGTGGGGGAGGGAGGGGTGCCCGGGGGGGTGGGGGTGGGGCGTATGTTTGTTGTTAGTGATGCACGTGCGCTACGACGTTCTTTGTTGTCTGCATGTGACTTTCCCAGTCGCCTTCACCGTTTCATCAACTTCTTGTTTCGGAGAGAGAGAGTGTTTTCTATTTGCAATGAAAGTCTTCACAGATTAGGACTGATCTGATAGGTTATCATTCTGATGGCACTTAAAGGTATACGCTGGGAGAGAGATTTTTCTTTTTTTCTTTTTCTTTTTTTTTTTTCTTTTTTTTTTTTTTTTTAAAGATGACAGTCTTAACAGATTAGGACTGACCTGATAGTTTAGCATTTTTTTGAGAGACTGTTTTATGAAAGTCTTTACAGATAAGGACTGATCTGATAGGTTATCATTCTGATGGCACTTAAAGGTATACGCTGGGAGAGAGGTTTTTTTTTTTGTTTTGTTGTTGTTGTTTTTAAGATGAGAGACTGAACACATTAGGACTGACCTGATAGTTTAGCATTTTTGACCGCACATAAAGGTATCGCTGTACGTGAAAGTTGATCATATTCTATCTGCGAATCGTGGGCAAAAATCAGATTCGCATTTACGAGTGGAGCTTTAGGTGAACGACAGTTTCTTCCCATGCCAGGATTACGGGATCTTTAACGTGCGTATTTGATGTTCAGCAAGACACACCAGAATCAGAATCAGAGAAACGTTGTTATCTCAGTGGAGAAATTAAATGTTGCGAATTCTGTAATGCATACAGATTACAAGCAACAATAAAAAATGGTAGAACTGGCACACAACGTAATTATTTATCAAATCACGCCCAGCAGTCATAGGAAAGTCTTACTCACGAAAACGATTCAGGCAGACACTACTAGCAGGTCTGCACAGTCATTATGCTGACAAGTGTTCGGGAACAAAAGCTAAACTATACCCAACAGGGCAACAACTGGGATTGGAACCCAGTGCTCGCAGATTGAAAGTCTAATGCTCAAACCACTCGGGCTATCGCGCACGTTCGAAAAGTAGACTTGAACTGCAGAGACAAAAGACCTGGGCTTTGTTACAGTTGAGTTTAACGACCTAATTTGGGGTCACGTTTATTCTTTGTTCCTTTTTATATACCTGGGAGGCGGTTGGCAGCAATGGTTTGAAATTGTTTGTCTCACAGCGAGCAGGAGACTTTTTTAAGAAGAGGAGAAAAAGACTGACTAATTTTGATGGTGTTCTTTTGGATTTTTCATTATCTGATGCTGTACAGTCATATTCATAACACCGTGGACTCTTCTTCTTTTTTTCTCTTTTTTTCATGTTAAAGTGTTATGCTATTATTGGTTTATTAATTTTGATGGTTACATCGAATGCCAAGAACAACGTTATTTGCCTTTTGCGTTAAGTGCATGTCTGTGAGTGGGTACGGTGTGTGTGTGTGTGTGTGTGTGTGTGTGTGTGTGTGTGTGTGTGTGTGGGTGCGTGGGTGCGTGTGTATGTATGTGTGTGTGTACGTATGTGTGTGTGCGTGCGTACGTACGTGGGTGCGTGTGTATGTATATATGTGTGTGTGTATATGTGTGTGCCTGTTTGTGTGTGTGTGTGTGTGTGTGTTTGCGCCCACATGCGCCTTCTTCATTCATTCATTCATTCATACGTGTAGTTAAAAGTACGCGAAGTTGGCGAAGGGGATGGACTTTGGAGGTGAACACCATTATGAGTTCAGCTGACAGAACTGCGGTGTCCACAGAATATATAGACAGGCAAAGGTGAAACAGGTCCAGAGGCAAAGAGAGAGAGAGAGAGAGAGAGAGATGCAGTATGGGGGTAGGTGTGTGTGTGTGCTAGTGTGTGCAGGAGGGGGTTTGTCTGTGTGGAGGATGTAGGGCAGGCCGTGAGGGTGTATGCGTGGGGGGGGGGGGGGGAGGCGGGGGGTTAGCATCATCAATGATGTATAGCAGCGAGGAGGTTTTGGCCCCAGTCCCGAGGAGAGTTGACTCTTGATCGGTTCAGACGATTCGTGGCTGTCAGGGCCCTCGCTTACCTCCCTTATCTAGCCGCCGCCATCTTGGGGGAGGGTTTGGGGGGTGGCGGGGAGGACGGGGGAGGGAGAGAAGATGTATGGTCCCTCGAGGTTGTCCATCATTCCACTTATCAGCCCCGCGCTCTACCTCTTTTGTTTTGGAGGGACCAGATAAACGGCGCAACGTTACGTATCGCAGTACGTTCTCTGCTGCTTCTGCTTCTGCTGTTGCTGTTTAGTTGTGGTGGTTCTCCAGTTCCCTCCCTTCCCTCTTTGTTTTCTTCTTCTTCTTCTCTCCCTTGGGGGGATGCGGCCGGGTGACGAGTCATCAGTATTCTTTATCTCCGCTCCGGCTCTGCTGGTCTGGATCAAAATGGTAGAGTACGAACAAGCTTCATGAAAAATTGCGATAAGGGGGAGGGTGGTGGGGGGTGGTTGTTCGTTTGTTTTTTTTCTTTTTCTTTTTTTTTTTTCTTTTTTTTTTTTTTTTGTCTGGATCAAAATGGTAGAGTACGAACAAGCTTCATGAAAAAGTGCGATAAGAGGGGAGGGGCCAGGGGAGGGGGTGGTGGTGGTTTTTATTTGTTCGTTTGTTTCTTTGTTTTCTGGTCTGGATCGAAATGGTACGAACAATGGGTTCATGCATGAAAAATTGCGAGGAGGGGAGGTTGTTTTTTTTTGGGGGAGGGGGTTTTCTTTTGGTTTTGTTTGTTCATTTATCTCTTTGTTTTTTTTACGCAACGTGCGTGGTTTATCTCCCATAAACTGGCGATTAGAGTTCTCGGATTTTTTCCCCAATGCTGTTGCAATTGAGCGCAAAAACAACATCGGAAAAAAACAACAACAAAAAAAACAGGTTTGTAATGAATGGGTTTGTTCCTGTGACTGCGTTCAAAACCTTGTGTGAGAGAGAGAGTGCGTGTGTTTGTGTGCGCCTTTGAACGTGTGCGCGCATATTATGTGCAAATGCGTGAAAGTCTGGACTGATAGATTTGACCAAAAAATGTAACAGTGGAAACCATTAATATGTTCATTGGTTGCAATAGAAACACTAATGGGTGAATCGATCAGCTGTTAGAGAAAAGGACCAGGCGAAAAAAAGAAGAAGAAAAACAGGTAGGCAATGAAGACAAAGATAGGCCGAACTCTGCTGATTTAAGAAGATCTCTGCTGGATTTAAGATCGTTC
>NC_134879.1:41957960-41962960 GCF_041734735.1 Babylonia areolata | reverse complement strand
TACCAGCCGTCAATGAAGCCAACGAATTTAATCACATTCCTGAGCATGATATAAGCTGTTAGCTTATTGTTGCTCCGCTGTCTTTGTGTGCAAGTGAAACATGTTTTCTGAAGAAAGTTTCGTTTAAACCAAACAGGCCTTAGACTCCTTGGGTGCGAATTCACTTCACCGATGGCCAGAAAAGGCAATGATACCTTTAATTTCTTCTTTTGACGGAGAGTACACATGCGTACACATTGTGAACTTCCGTTGCAAAACTACACAGTCTGTTTGTTCATAATCGTTCATGTCCTATTCATGATTTGTTATGAATATGATGCCTTGATACAATGTTTTTTTCTCTCTTTTTTTTTCTTGCCTTTCTATGATTTCAGTGCTTTGATATGATTTTTCTTCTTTTGTTTTTCTTTTTACGATTTTGTTACTGAATTCCTTTCTTGTGGTCTTTCTTCATATTTTTTTTCCAATTTCTCTTTTGGGGGCTCGATGATGAAAAGCTCTTGTTTGCTTATTCTGTTACCTCCGAAGTAAAATTCATTTGAAAATTCATTCATTCATAGTTTCCCTCTCTTCTCTCCCCCCCTCTCTCTCTCTCTCTCTCCGCTGTGTATCACACGCACACACACACACACACATACGCGAGAGAGGGGGGGGGCATTTTCGGTACGCCAGTCTCTGTTCTTTTTTATATACATTTGTTTAGAGGAGAGAAAAACAAGTGTGAACAAATATAACAACAGCAAGAAAGAAAAAAAAGAGCTGAACTTGCAACATGACCCCCAACAAATCAGCAAAGCTTGGTACTGCCCCCCAAAAAGTGCAGAGTGCAGTCTTTGAAAGCAGTCAACGGAATAAAGAGGGCGAGGGGAGAGGGGTTAGGGGGAATAGCAAGCAGAAAGAATGCGATGCTTCACCTCATTTGTTTCATTATGAGTAGCGGGCAGACCCTCATGGTTCGCTTCCCGCTTAACTCACTGCTGTCTGTCACCCAGGGGTGGTGGTGGTGGGGGGGGCGGGGGGGGGGGGGTGAGATGAGGGGGGGGGGCTTCCGTGGCCAATGCTTCGCGCTAACACCTCCCTTCCTTCCTTCCTGTACTTGTCAGTCCGGTGGTAATCTCTGTCCGTTGGTGGCAGTACATACCTCTCTCTTGACTTGTTCGCACGTCCTTCAAAAATGTTCGTCTTTCCACTCCACTTTTTTTTCTTTTTTTTTTTTTTTTTTTTGGTCTTTTCTTTTTGAAAGCACCAGGCAACCAACTCGGGGATGACAAGATACAATCGAATTACCGCCTGGTCGTCGCCTGAGCATTACGACCCGTCTCTACCCACCCACCAGCCCCACTCTCCGATCTCCCGTCTCTCTCCCCCCCACACCCTCACACACACCCCATCTCTTCTAGTCACCAGAAAGGGTAGGGACTCTACACCATCGGTTGATTTGGCTGCGTCTCAAATACTGGTTGTGGTGACTTTGTCGAGGAGTGGGTTTGGGGATGGGATGGGGTGTGGGGGGGGGGAGGGGAAGGGTGTAGTCGCCAGCGACAAACTAAATTACTGACTGCTGGCTTACCAATTAGGATCACACTCCCTGCTTCTGTTGCTGTGTTGAAAATAAAAGGGGGAAACGGGAGGGGATGGAGAGGTTTGGAGGACAGAGGGAGGGGGTTTACAAGGCGACAGACCGATAATCAGAAGCGTTAGTTGTGGGGGGGGTGGCAGGCGGATGGGAGTGTGGTCGTGGGTGGAGTGGAAGATCCGCGTCCAGGCTGAACTCGCACGGAAATCCGTCCAGAGATTTTTTTTTTCACAGCGAGTGAGGAGGTACTGACTGATGATAGTCGGCTAGCCGTGTCCGACTATGACCATCAGAACGCCAGAGGAGGCATAAGCTGTCCTGACTATCTGGGCTAGAATTTGATTACAGTGGAGAGTGTCTTGCTCACGTCACATCCCCGCTCTCTCCACCAAGAGGGTTTTAGGACAGGTCGGCGTTGGGGATGGTTCCCCAAAGGCCAGCTAGCCCCCAAGGCTGCAGCACTAAGAGCCAGTGCAATATTGCCTCCTTATTTCAGTCACAGTCCTTCACGAAAGACTAAGCTGTAAATGACTTCCCGTCGCAGTGGAGAAACCATTGATCATACAGCTCTCACTTCGCTCTTGGCCCAACTGTAGGTTTCTGTCAATCTGTGATATAAACCGAGCGTCAGGCCTGTCTATGCTGACGGAACAGAAGTGGTAGCTTTACGTAAGCTCATGCTCATGGCCCGTGTGGTGAGCAAGAAGTGTCGAGTTTTGAAAGAGAAGTACAACCCCCGAAATCGTAGAATGGCTGCCTTTAAGATGGTGGTGTTTGATAACGAGCATACTTGCATTTGAAGCCCGCTCGTACATAGCAGTGACCGTGGGAGTTGTGGCCGACGAACGCAGAAAGAAAGAAAGAAGAAGGGGAGGTATGATGGTGATGATGATGAGGAGGAGGAGGAGGAGGAGGAGGAGGATGGCGACCGATGTTGGCTCACGTAACAGAAAATGTGGCAACAAAGGGGTTTGTTGTCCCTGGCAAAATTATGTAGAAAAAAAACCGACTCTCGTAATAAACCAAATACACTTGCAGGCATAAAACGTTGTTTGAAACGCAAGTGATCGGATTTCCATTTACTCCCCTTCTGCTTTTGGCGTGTTGTGTGACAGGTTAGGAAATGTCAAAGGACAGGGAATACTGTATGAACCAGGAAACGTGACTTTTGTTGGATATTTGTAATCGGAGGGTGCAGTGTACACTGACAAACAAGTGCAAGAAAGACAGAGAGAGAGGGTGACTTGACACTCACACACACACACACACACACACACACACACACACACACACACACAGGGAGAGAGAGAGAGAGAGAGAGAGAGATGGACAAAGGGAAGGATTTTGAATATAATCTTTTGTAACAAAAATACCGTGAGACTTGATGTGCTGACAAAGAAATGAACAGTGCGCTCGTACGAACGTGTGTGTATGTGTGTGTGTTGTGTGTGTGGTGTGTGTGTGTGTGTGTGTGTGTGATGTCGGCTGATGGCCCCGCAATGAATTAATTATTGATTCTGATTTGTCGTCTACGCATACCATACACCACCTACCTTCTCACTCTTCCGTTCCATCAGACCCTTTGCCCTTGACCTGCCGCATTCCATCGCGCTCTCCCCCCCCCCCTCTCTCTCTCTCTCTCTCTCTCTCTCTCTCTCTCTCTCTGACATTTAAGAGGCGCCGTAATATCATTTGTCACCTCGATATGTGATTTTTATATCTTATAATGACCAGTGCATCCATACGATGCCTTTTTTTGTCTCTTATTATTGTTCACATCCCCAGAGAAAAAGGCCAAGGCCTTTTGAATGAATAAAACATTCAGAACCCTTCCACCCCCCCCCCCCACCCCCATCCTCTCCCAACCCCCTCCCCCCCCCCCCCCCTTCTCTCTCTCTCTCTTCTCTCTCCGTTTCTCCTGCTTCAGCAGACAATGCCCTGTTGCTCCATTGGCAGCCGGCAGTCAGTCATTTGCAGGAGTCGTTGCAGAAGAACCGGAGGAATGAGCGCCATGATTCTGGCACCAAGAGCCCGAGGGGGAAGGGGAGGGGGGGGGGGGACTTGGCTCCCAGTGTGAATGATGAGGCGCACCCACCCACCCACCCACACCCACACCCACACCCACCCTTCCATCCACCCACCCACCCACCCACTACCCACTGCATGCAGCCCTCGCTGCCCTTCCTCCGCCCACCCCCACCCCCACCCTCTTCACACACACACACCAACGGTGCTCGCTTGCAATCTAGTTAGTCCATGATTATGAGCAGCTATTGAGAACGGCGGGCTAAGGCCTCTCATGAGGGAGGAGGGTACAAAACCCGGACACAATGGGCTCCATAGCCCTCTTGGGGAACTTTGGGGTTCGGGGGGAGAGGGGGGGGGGAGAAAAGCTGGCGGAGAGTTCTCGCCCAAAATGGCACCCCCGGGGGGGTCAAAGGAAAAGAGAAAAGAAAGAAAAAGTTCCAGCAAGTTCTGAAGCAGTCAGAATAGTGAAGGGAAGGTTTGGAGGTGCAAGGTTTTTTTTTTTTTTTTTTTTTTTTGTTTTTTTTTAATTCCTTTATGCAGATCGCTTGACTTGGTACTTAACGGTTGGCAGGGAGTTGATGGCCTTATCTTTCTCCTCTTCTGCTCTCTGATTGGCTACTGCATGAATGAATGAAACGGGCCTTTCTATTGGACCCCCGCTCCCCCTCTGGCACCACCTCCCCCCTCCCCTCGCGCTCCCTCATCCTCCTCCCCCCCCCTCCCCCACACCTCCCACCCCTCGTGTGGCTTTTCACTCCGATGATCGAAACTGATGAGAAATGTAAACATCTATGTGAGGGAGGATCGGTTTTGGTTGCATGCCTGTGATTGATACATTTCCGTTTCCGGTCACAGATCAGTCGCTTTTTTTTTCTTTTTTTTTTTTTTTTTTTTTTCCAGCATGCAGTCAACAACATCCTCACCCTATTCAATCTCAACGCCCGATCGTCAAAAGGATTTCCTGAACTCTTGTCTTGGCTTGGTAATACAGCGCATAATCGCATCGTTTCTGAGATCAGAAAAAAGTTTTCTGCTTAACAGCAACAGCCTTGAGATGGCCTTAGTGGTCGGCGAGGCTCTAAGCACCATAATTTGCTTTGATTTGCTTTACTGTTAAAAGTATTTGGTTGTGTCTAAAAACAACTTTTTGACAGTAATGGAAGTAAGGAAAAACATTGCAGCCAAGTGCTGTTTGGCCGGAAAAAACGTGCTTTAAAAGTTAAGGGGTTAGGAAAAACACAGCGAAAGTCATCTACAAAACCGCGTTGATGACCAAAAAACAGCATCCAACTGACTTTTTTTTGTTTTTTCTTTTTTTTTTTTTTACTAGTAGATATTAAATTTTCAGCAACCATCACCTTCGGGTATAACTTCGGGTATCTCTCTCTCTCTCTCT
>NC_134879.1:41940460-41950460 GCF_041734735.1 Babylonia areolata | reverse complement strand
GAAGGGCTGGGGGTGGTGTTGGAGAAGGGTTGAGTCACACTGCTCAACGCTGTTGGGATGGATGGCAGGCAATACAGTGTGAGAGTTTTGGTGTGGTGAGTGAGTGAGTTGAGTGAGTGAGTGGTGTTTGCAGGGGCGGTACTTTTTTTTTTTTTTTTTTTTTTTCCTGTTTACTTTTGTTGGCTGTGGTGGCGTGAGTGGAGGTTCATGTATTGGGGAGGTTTTAAGAGAGAGGGGTTTCGGGGGTGGATGGTTCTTGTGTGTGTGTGTGTGTGTGCGCGTATGTGTGTGTGTGTGTGTGTGTGTGAGCACACATACACACGCGCGCCCGCGCGCGAACACACATTTTGAGACGAAGGGATACTAGAGAAAATGTGGCCAATATCCGCAATAATTATTTTTCCCTCTCAGACGGAATGAACAGTGTTCACGACAAGGCGTTCACTCCGTCAGTCACACATTGGAGTGGGGGGGGTGGGGGTGGGGAGAAGAACTATGCGCGCGTGCGTGCGCGCGTGTGTGTGTGTGTGTGTGAGTGAGTGTGTGTGCGTGTATGTGTGTGTGTGTGTGTGTCCATGAGAGAAACAGACAAACAGAGACACAGACACATTTGATCTTGTCAATGAGGAGCACACACTCACGAAAAAAAAAAATCTCTTTTTTTTTCTTTTTTTTTTATATTTCTTTAGGACTTTGCAGCGAATCCCAAAACTGGAATCACAACTAATTGTGGGGTGTTTTTTTTATATTCAGGGGGGGGGGGTGGGGGGGGGAGAGGAGACGACATGGGAACGACGGATTAAAAGAGATCGCTGGCGGGGGATTGTAAAAGAAAAGGGTGGGGAGGGAGTGGGGGGGGGGAGGAGGAGGGGGAGGAGTTGGATGGAGGAGGAAGGAGAGTCGGAAAAGAGGGGTGTGTGTGTGGGGGGGGGGGAGAGGTGGATCGGTGGGTGAGTGGGTGGGGGGGAGGGAGGGTTAGAGGAGAGCTTGAAGAGCTAACAAGAGGATTGGATTGGGGCCGCGACTAGCTTGCCATGCAGCGGAGATGGACTCTTGGATCAAGCTTTTGGCAGACACCAGCGGAAAGAAGAAAAAGAAAGAAGAAGACACCCTTGCAGTCTGATTCTCTGAAAAAAGGACCCTCCGATCTGCGAGTCGTTCGTTCGTTCGTGCGTGATGCAACATAAGCCCTTTAGGGGCTTTTCCTCCCCTCGGGGGGGGAGGGGGGACGGAGGGGGCGTGGGGAGGGGAAGAATGGCGGTGGGAGGGGGGAGGGAGGGGTGAATTGGGGGAGGGGGGGGGGTGAGAGAGGAAGGGCACGCTACTCCAAATTATCACGACCCCTACTTAAAGTCTTGTTTGGGCAGCGGCAAAGTGGTGATCTTTGTTGTTTGTGGGAGGAGCGACTGGAGGGGAGCAAGGGTGGGGTTTTGAAGGGGTGTGTGTGTGGGGGGTGGGGGGGGGGGGGGGGGGGGGGGGGTTCTTTATATAATATTTCTGTTTTAGTGGGGCTCTTTTCTTGTATTGCTTGCACGAGAGTGCTTGTTGCTTGCTTCACTGTGGATGCGCTTGTGGGTATGAGTTCTCCCCCTGCCCCCCCCCCCCCCCCCCAACCCCCCGCCCCCCTTTTTTTATTATATATTTTATTTGCTGACTCACTAACGGCAGGCAAACACACACACACACACACACACACACACACACACACATACACGCACACACACACATACGCACGCACATACACACACACATACACGCACGCACACACATACACACAAACACACACACACGCACACACACACACTTGATGTCAGTTGATGCGTCTGTTAATGTGAGTTGTTGTTTTCGGTTTTTTTCAAAAAAAATATTTTTCTGGAATTTTTATTAAATTTTATTGGCGGAGTACTTATGAGTCACTCTGTTTCAACATTCTTTGGGACTGTGGAAGAAATACCGCTGCGATTTGTATGGATAATATGTCCTTGAGCTTGGGTTTGGGGTTAAAAAAAAAAACAAAAACAACAACAACATTCTGAATGGTTGCCAGATTCAGTTATCGTAAAAGAAGTTGAGGAGTATTTCTACGGAAGCACTAGCGATATTGTTGGGTTTTTTGTTTCGTGTCATGATTTTTCCATCATCTTCTTAGTTATCGTTATCGTAATCATCGTCGTAATCATCGCCATCGTCAGCATCAATCTGAATTCTTATTTCGCTTTTTTTTTTATGTTTACTGTTGTTACCTCCCGTTCCCCCAGTCTTGTTATTTATTACTTGTGCTGTTATTGCTATTGCCTCTGCAGCGACTACTACTGCTGCTGCTATTGCTGCTGCTATTGCTGGTGCTATTGCTGCCGTTACCCACGTAGTGCGACCAGTGCTAGCTGCTATTACTGATGTTATGACTGTTGTCAGCGACAACTACTACTGCTACTGCTACTAGCTGGTGCTACTGGGTTTTGCCGATGACGCGAACTGTTTTTCTTTTCACGACTGTTCTGGCTCCTGCAGAGATGCTCTGTTGCTATCGTCGTTTTCCTCTTGTCTGTCTGTCTGTCTGTCTGTCTGTCTCTCTCTCTCTCTCTCTCTCTCTCTCTATCTATCTATCTATCTATCTATCTATCTATCTATTTTCTTTTTGCATCTTTACATTCATTCTTCTTTGTCTGATATGCCATCCTCATTTTCTTCAGTTTTTTTTCATTTTTTTCTCTCTTCCTGTTTCTCTTTATCCTTCTTCTTCTCCTCCTCCCGCCTCTCTCCCCCCCCCCCCCCCTCCTTTCTCTCTCTGTCTCTTTCTTTTGTCTCTCTTTCCCCTCTCTCTCTCTCTCGCTCTCGCTCTCTCTCGTTCTCTCTCCGCTGTTATCAATTGTGAGGCTGATTTGTTTCGAAATGCAACACTCTCATATTCGTCATCCTCATTTTCGTTGTTTTATTTTATTTTATTAGATCGTTTTTTCTCTCCATCTCTCATTTTCCCATGTTCTCATTTTTTTCACCCTGCTTGATTGTTGATGCTGCTGTTTTTGTTTTTGTTTTTCCTCCTCCATCTCCTCCTCTTCTTCCTCTTCCTCCTCCTCCTCCTCCTCCTCCTCCTCTTGTGTTTTTCAAAGAAACGAAGGGTGACGATAAAATGGCGTTGATGACGAGAACGTGTCACCAAGCACCCCCCCCCCCCACCCCCCTACTTGTCTTGTGTCCTCCCCACCCCTACCCAACCCCCAACCCCCGACCCCCCGACCCCGCAAGCCCCCCCAAGGCTGCTTGCTGTTGTTGGTGGTGGTTTTGAAATACGATTCCCACTTCTTCTCCTTGGCCTTCGCTCCTTGCAAGAAGGGCTCAACAGTTGTGAAATCTTATCCCCTCGGGGGGTGGGGTTTGGGGGTGGGGGGGGGTAGAAGAAGATGGAGGTCTAGGGTGGAGAGATCGTGAATGGAGTGGGGGAGGGGGGTGCGAGGTGGGGGGGTGGGGAAGGGGACGGGGGACGCCTCATGCTATGTGATACTCAAGGGGAAGGTTTTGGGGGGTGGGTGGGGGGGGGGGGTGGGGGGAGGAGGAGGGGGAAGGGGGGAGCAATCATGACTCATATCCTGCAATCAAGATCATAATTGGACGGGGCTGGTGTTCAAATCCCTGTCCGCGCTACTCCTGTGTATTGGAGAATGGGGGGGGGGGGTGGGGGGGTGGATGGGCGAGTCTTGAGAGCCGCAACTGGTCCATTGAGAATCTGACACGAAAGGGGTGATGGATTGGGTGAGGGAGGGGGGGGGCGGGTAGGAGGGGAGGTGTGTGTGGGGGTGGAGGTTGTGCGTGATGGGTGTGGGATGGTGGTGGTGGTGGTGGTGGTGGATGGAGAAGGGGGACGGCGGAGGGGGGGGGTGTTGGGGGTGGGGGGGTGGGGGCAGTTGGTGTAGGAATGTTGTGCGTGTGTGTGTGAGGTTTTGAAGAAAAAACGTCTTCGGTTTGTGTTCGCGTCTGTCTGTCTGTGTTCGTCAGACTCTTGTCTTTGTCTCTTTCTGTTGTCTCCATTGTCTGTTGTGTGTCTCTGTCTCTCTCTTTTCTCTCTCTCTCTATGTCTCTCTCTCTCTCTCTCTCTCTGTCTCTCTCTCTCTCTGTCTGTCTCCGTCTCTGTTTCTGTTTCTCTGTGTCTTTATTTCTGTCAATCTGTGTGTCTATATCATTCTCTCTCTCTCTCTCTCTCTCTCTCTCTCTCTCTCTCTCTCTCTCTCTCTCTCTCCTCTCCCCACTCCCTCCTCTCTCTCACCACCTTTCTTTCTCTCCCCCCCCCCCCCCCCCCCCCCCCCCCCCCCCCCCTCCCCCCCCCCCCCCACACACACACATCGTTCACACCGCTTCCCTCCTGTATCTAATCCATCACCATTATTTCATCGATATCATGTGAGCTTGTTTGTTTGTTTTTCTTTTTTTTTTCTTTTTTTTGTCAAGGTTTTTTTTCTTCTTCCTTGGTAACCGACGTGTAAAATGTGTGTATGTGTGTTGTGATTTTTTTTCTCTGTGTGTGTGTGTGTGTACGTGTGTGTGAGTGAGAGAGAGAGAGAGAGAGAGTGAGAGAGAGAGAGAGTAGCTCGTTGTGTATGCCATTCAATTAGTGATGCTGTGGAAGCAGAGAGACGGAACGTTCGCCTGACTGCTTTTGTTGTTGGTGGGGGGGGGGTGCGGGGGGGGGGGGGGGGGGGGGGGGTCAGAGAATTTAAATGTCAGTGTGTCTGTTCGATCGTGTGCACACGTTCGTTCGTTTGTGTGCGCGTGTATGCATGCATGTAGTGCGAATGTGTGTGTGTGTGTGTGTGTGTGTGTGTGTGTGCGTGTGTGTGTGTGTGTGTGTGTGTGACACAGAGGGAAAGAGAGAGAGAGAGGTGGGTGGAAGGGCATACTGGTTCGCTAACAAATGGAAATACACAGATTCACGAACGCATTTTAAACATATATTTTGATGCATTTTCCTCCGCGTATTATTATTTGACGACCAAAAAAATTCATTCAGATGATGACTAGTTCTCTGATTCTCTCTGTCTCTGTCTGTCTGTCTGTCTGTCTGTCTGTCTCTCTCTCTCTCTCTCTCTCTCTCTCTCTCTCTCTCTCTATATATATATATATATATATATATATATATATACATATGTGTGTGTATGTATGTATGTATGTATGTATGTATGTATACATGTGTGTGTGTGTGTGTGTATACATGTATGTGTATGTATGTATGTATGTGTGTGTGTGTATACATGTGTGTGTGTGTGTGTGTGTGTGTGTGTGTACATGTGTGTGTATACATGTGTGTGTGTATGTATGTATGTATACATGTGTGTGTGTGTGTGTGTGTGTACATGTGTGTGTGTATACATGTGTGAGTATACATGTGTGTGTGTGTGTGTGTGTGTGTGTGTGTATATATGTGTGTGTGTGTGTGTGTGTGTGTGTGTGTGCGTGTGTGTGTGTGTGTTTGTGTGTGTGTGTGTGTGTTTCGTGTCGCTTCCACGACGGCTGATTGCAGTTTATCATTATTTAGATCGCTTGTTTCGCCTCTTGTCGTGCAGGTGAAGGTGATGCTGCGGGTGTCGGCAGTGCCGGGCACCCAGGGGGACGCGGGGTCGCGCTTCCTCTCCATCGACCCGCACCGGAAGCAGATCACCATCTTTGACCCCTCCGCCAGCGGCTACGTCACTTCCGCCAACCGCCGCACGGGGATTGCCGCCCCTAAAATGTTTGCCTTCGACGCCGTGTTCTCGCCGGACGATTCTTTGGTGAGATGGGAGGAGGTTTTTTTTTTGTGGGGGGCCGGGGGGGTGGGGGGGTGGGGTGGGCGGGGAGGGATTGTGTGTCGTGTTTTGGGGGGACTGGGGTCCTGTGAGGAAAAGGTGTTTTTTTTTTGGAGGGTGTGTGTGTGGGTGTGTGTGGATGTTTGTCGTGTTGGGAATTCTTTGTGTGTGTGTGTGTGTGTGTGTTTGTGTCTGCTACTGACCGTGTGTCTGTTTCTGTCTGTCTGTCTGTCTCCCTCTCTCTCTCTCTCTCCCACGCTCTCACTCTATCGATCTGTCTCTGTCTGTTGTGTCTGTGTGTATGTATGTGAGTCTGTCTGTCTGTTTGTCTGTTTCTCTCTCTCTCTCTCTCTCTCTCTCTCTCTCTCTCTCTCTCTCTCTCTCTCTTTATTTCTCTCCCACGCTCTCGCTCTGTCGATCTGTCTCTGTCTGTCTGTGTGTATGTGTGTGAGTCTGTCTGTCTGTCTGTCTGTCTGTCTGTCTCTCTCTGTACAGGCGAACATCCTCAAAGACAAAACATTGAAGAGAAACTTCCTTAAAAACCCTGTACAGGTAAACACAAAGTTACAAGAGAAACATCCTATACAACCTCGATTAGGAAAACAAAAAATATAAATATACAGGCGAGCATCCTTATAGATAAAACATTGAAGAGTAACTTCCTCAAAAACCTTGTACAGGTAAAGACAAAACACACACAAAAAAAGTCCTATAAAACCCTGTACAGGTAAACACAAAGTTACAAGAGAAACATTCTATACAACTTCGTACAGGAAAACAAAAAAAGTACAGGCGAACATCCTCCAAGACAAAACATTGAAGAGAAACTTCCTCAAAACCCCTGTACAGATCAACACAAAGTTAAAAGAGAAACATCCTATACAACCTCGATTAGGAAAACAAAAATGTACAAGCGAGCATCCTTAAAGACAAAACATTGAAGAGTGACTTCCTCAAAAACCCTGTACAGGTAAACGCAAAACACACACAAAAATAGTCCTGTAAAACCTTGTACAGCTAAACACAAAGTTATAAGAGAAATATCCTATACAACCTCGCACAGGAAAATTAAAAACATATACAGGCGAGCATACTTAAAGACAAAACATTGAAGAGTAACTTCCTCAAAACCCTGTATAGGTAAACGCAAAACACACACAAAAATAGTCCTGTAAAACCTTGTACAGCTAAACACAAAGTTATAAGAGAAATATCCTATACAACCTCGCACAGGAAAATTAAAAACATATACAGGCGAGCATACTTAAAGACAAAACATTGAAGAGTAACTTCCTCAAAAACCCTGTACAGGTCAACACAAAACACACAAAAAAGTCCTATAAAACCTTGTACAGGTAAACACAAAGTTACAAGAGAAACATCCTGTACAACCTCGCACAGGAAAAACAAAAAATATACAGGCGAGCATCCTTAAAGACAAAACATTGAAGAGTAACTTCCTCAAAAACCCTGTACAGATCAACACAAAACACACAAAAAAGTCCTATAAAACTTTGTACAGGTAAACACAAAGTTACAAGAGAAACATCCTATACAAACCTCGTACAGGAACAAAAAAAATATATATATACAGGCGAAATCCTCAAAGATAAAACGTAAAGGATAAACTTCCTCAAAACCTTGCACAGGTAATCAAAACACACACACACACAAAAAAAACATCCTATAAAACCTTTACACAAAGTAACTAGAGAAACATCCTATACAAACCCCGTACAGGAAAAACAAAACAAAACAAAAACAAAAATATACAGGCGAAATCCTCAAAGACAAAACGTAGAGGATAAACTTCCTCAAAAACATTGTACAAGTAAACACAAAACACACACACAAAAAAAACATCCTATTAAACCTTGTACAGGTAAACACAATGTTACAAGAGAAGCAACCTATACAAACCTCGTACAGGAAAAAAAAAACAATATAAAAATATACAGGCGAAATCCTCAAAGATAAAACGTAAAGGATAAACTTCCTCAAAACCTTGCACAGGTAATCACAAAACACACCACAAAAAAAAACATCCTATAAAACCTTTACACAAAGTTACTAGAGAAACATCCCATACAACCTCGCACAGGAAAAAAAAAAAAAACAAACAAACAAAAATACAGGCGAACATCCTCAAAGACAAAACGTAGAGGAGAAACTTCCTCAAAAACCCTGTACAGGTAAACACAAAACACACACACACACACACACACACACACACACACACACACACACACAAATCCTATAAAACCTCTACACAAAGTAGCTAGAGAAACATCCTATACAAACCTCGTACAGGAAAAAACAAAACAAAAGAATATATACAGGCGAAATCCTCAAAGATAAAACGTAGAGGAAAAACTTCCTCATAACATTGTACAGGTAATCACAAAACACACACAAAAAAACAACATCCTATAAAACCTTGTACAGGTAATCACAAAACACACACACACACACACACACACACACACACACACACACACACACACAAAACAAAAACAACCCCATCCTATAAAACCTTGTTCAGGTAAACACACAAAGTTACAAGGGAAACATCCTATACAACATCTTTCAGGATTACAACAACCAAACAAAAGTACAGGCGAGGAGAACTTCCTCAAAGACATGATGTCAATCTTCCTAACTCCCCCCCCCCCCCCCCCCCCCCCCCCCCCCCCCATCCCCAATGCAAACTGGACCCACAGTCGACTGCTTGCGCACAGTTACGTGCACATGTGTTTGCACCTTGCGCGAGCGCGCACGCACAACATTGCGGGTGAAAACAAGGTGAAAGTATGACGAGTGGAGTGGAGGGGGGGGGGGGGTGGGGTGATGGTGGGGGAGGGGAGAGAGAGAGAGAGGAGGCGTCTGATTAGCGTACAGCATGTGCCCCGGGGGTTTTACAGCTTAGTTTGTGACGCCAGGATGGTGTGTGTGTGTGTGTGAGGGGAGGGGGGAGAACCTCCCTGTGATGTTCTGAGAGAGAAAGGGTGGGTGTGTGTGGGGGGGTGGGGGGGCGTTTCTTTCTTCTTTTTTTTTTTTTTAAACCCTACCATACGGTAAGTGATTTTTTTTAAAATCATTATTAAAGAGTCCTTCACCACCAAACAACAAAACAAGTATGATATGAAGTTTTGCCCATGACGCACGCGCGGTAACTTACACTCAAAAACAGAAACACACAGACACCCCACACCCACAGACACACACACACACACACACACACACACACACACACACACACACACACACACACACACACACACAACCACCACTACCACCACCACCACCGCCGCCAAAAACATCACACACACACAAAAAAAAAAAAAATTAAAAAAAAACGATCACAAAACATACACACATACAGCAGACCAACCCACTCCTACATGTATATTTATATAGTTCTCACACACACACACACACACACACACACACACACACACACACACACACCCAGACAGACCCTCCACTTCATGCATTCGAGCATCCCTACAATGGTTTGGACAGTGAAAGACAGAAAAGAAGAAGAAAAAGAAGAAGAAGAAGAAAGAAGAGTGGGTCTTAGCAGCAACTGACGCAGCCGGTACAAGTGACACACTTGTGGACAAGTGTCAGCCACTGTCCCTTCACCTCCCCCCCCCACTCCATTCTCCCCCCCCCCCTTCTCAATCACCCCAGTAAGGAAGGAAGTACGGAGGAAGGGAGAGAAGAGACCAGCCCCTGTCCCGCTGTCCCTCCCCCCCCCCCAACAACCACTCACTCCATGGTTCTGTGTGTGTGTGTGTGTGTGTGTGTGTGACACAGCATATCCTGGTGTTTGACCAAACAACGTTTGGAGTGGTGGACCAGAAAAAAAGAAAAGAAAAGAAAAAGACAAAAAAAAAAAGACACGATCTCGAGAATGGAGAGAGAGAGAGGATGAGAGGTGAAAGAGAGAGAGAGAGAGTGAGGATGAGTAGTGGAGGACAGTAGAAATGGAGAGAGAGGGGTGGGGGTGGGGATGAGACAGATAGACAGACACATGGACAGAGAGAGAGAGAGAGAGAGAGAGAGAGAGAGAGACAGAGAGAGAGGTGGTTGGAAGAGAGAGAGGGACTGAGAAAACGCCCGAGTGTGTGTGTGTGTGTGTGTGTGTGTGTGTGTGTGTGTGTGTGTGTGTGTATTATGGAGAGGAAGGGTGTGGGGTGTGAGAGATAAAGAGAGCG
>NC_134879.1:41932960-41937960 GCF_041734735.1 Babylonia areolata | reverse complement strand
CCTCTCAATCCCCCTCTCATCTCTCTCCAATCTCAGGAGCACATGTTTTTCAGCCCCCCCACCCCACCCCCCACACCCCCTCCACACACACACACACACTCCCACTCCAGGCCGTGTTTTGGTCAAACACCAGAAGATGTTTGGCACACAACATGAGCACAGAGAGCTGATCTTTTCTCTTTCTCTCCTCCTCCTCCTCCTCCTCCTCCTCTGTCTCCTCCCCCTCCTCCTCCCCCTCCTCCTCCTCTTATCCCTCCTCCTAGTCGGGATGATGATTGGGGTTTGGTTGGGAGGAGGGAGGAGGAAGAGAGAGAGGGGGGGTGGGGGAGGGGAACAGTGGCTGACACTTGTCCACAAGTGTGTCACTTGTCCGGCAGAAGCGCCATGGCCAATTGATGCGGAGTCCCCCCCCACCCCCACCCCACCCACCCCTACTCTCTTTTTCATTTTGTTTGTGGGGGAAGGGGGTGATGGGGGAAGGGTAGGGAGGGGGGAAAGGGGGAGGGGTGTGGATGGGAGGAGGCTTTAAAAAAAAAAATCCTGGACAGTTTAATGGCCAAAAGAGCGGGATACACAGTGTGAAAGCGATGTGGTGGGTTTGCGAAAGTTTTGTTGTTGCTGCTGTTGCTGCTGCTACTACTGCTGCCGCTGCTGCTGCTGTTGTTGTTGTTGTTGTTGTTGTATAGGAGTGATTGGACAACAGTAGATGTGGAGGTGGAGGTGGTGGTGGTGGTGGTGGTCGCGCAGGAACGCTTGCGCTAGAGCGTGTGCGTGCGTCTGCATGGATGTTTATGTTTGTGTTCGTTCGTTCTTTTTGCTTGAACGTCTCTATCCACATGTGTGATTTTAGACACAAATCCATCATCTTCCGCACCCACCCATGCCTTAAATCATCACTAATTTCCATGTTCCTCTCTCCTCTATTAGCATTTTAAAAAAAAGGGGGGGGGGTATATAAACGAAATAAATCAAACAAACCAGTCAACCTGTAGAATCACAACAAAGAGCCAATTGAGTTCTAAATCAAACTCTGAATTATTTCAAACATATGTTGATTATCATATAAGACATTTCTAATGGAAGCAGATGGGACTGCAGATTTTGTGAAGGACATAGTTAAATATGGTTTTAACTGTTCACATTTTTATGGATGATATGTACGGGGGTTTATTTCATTGCCGCAAATGCAAGTCACATTAGAAGTATATATGTGTGTTTATATATATATATATATATATATATATATATATGTGTGTGTGTGTGTGTGTGTGTGTGTGTGTGTGTGTGTGTGTGTGTGTGTGTGTGATGCATACGTGTTATGGGTACTTGTATGTAGTATTTCAGTTTACTCGCGTATCCATTTTAATGGTTAGCACACTCAAAACAAAATGTCAAGAAATGATTACAATACAAATGAAAATCCGGTGTCGTCTGTTGGTAATACTGTGCAATGGTTAACTAGTTTCGTACGCGAACACCGATTTAGACAAAACGATACTCTCATTTCAAGACGACGTTGTTAAGTTGGGGAAACTAGACTCTCCGCGCTATTCCCCCCCCCCCCCCCACCCCCATCCCTCGTCCTTGTCTGATGTCACTTGCAAATAGGTCTGTGTCCGTCTTAATTTGGCTTATGAAAATCGGGTCTTGGTCATCGACATTGTTTTGGGTACTGACCATCGTATGCTAGCTTTGCCATTTTCGATAAAAGAGTGAATGAATGAATGAACGATTCAATGAATGAATGAATGAATGAATGAACGAACGAACGAATGAATAAATGAACGAATGAATGAACTAATGAATGAATGAATGAATGAAGCACTATGAAAGAGATAAATCTTACTATCGATAAAATAGACCTGTCCGTCTTGCCTTTATTTTGCTATCTCCATTCAATAATAATAATAATAATAATAATAATAATGTACATTTAATCCATACATACGATTAGATGAATATGCTTATCAATTAACAAACAAACCAACAAACACACAAATAGATGATGAAAATGAATGAATGAATAAATAAATAAATAGATAAACTTTTGTTTTATTAAGTGAAGAAAGAAACAGGAAGAAACGAAGGTTTTCGTATTCGCAATTCGAACAGATCCAGACACACTCTTGTCCATCTGCTTCTCTTCAATACCCCCCACCCCCTCACCCTCACTCCCCCCCTCTCCTCCACCCCCCTCGCCCCTCCACCCCCACCCCCACCCCCACCACCACCACCACGCCCCCCTCCCCCCCAAGCAACATCCTCCCGATCCCCGTATCTTGTGATGTGCCGTCTGATCTCTGTTGTTCCAGACAATTTAACTGTTGTCGCAGACATTGGCGCTTCTGTTGTGGACGCAGACACTCAATGACATTAATCTTTATTCCCGGTTCCGACTGTCAACGGAGTTCTTCCTGCTTTGATGGCTTTGTTTTTTTGGGGGGTCGTTGATGTGTGTGACCTTTTGTGCTTTGTTTTTTTACATTATTTTGTGCTTCTCTTTTCACTTTCTTTTTCTTTGTTCGTCAATTCGTTCCTTAAAAAAAAAAAAAACAACCTTTTTTGTTGTTGTTTTTTTGTTGTTTTTTGGGGTGTGTGTGTGTGTTTTTTTTTATATTCTATTTCAATTTATTGCTGTAACAACAGTGGATTTCAAAGAATTGCTCTCATAACACATTCCTTTCTCCACTCGAACATTCGTTTCATTTTTAGAGCTCTGTTTGTCTGTGTGTTTGTGTGAGTGTCTGGGTTGTTTTGGTTTTTTTTCGTTTCTTTTTATGTGTCTGACTGTCTGCCTCTCTAATCTCTCGCTCTTTCAGGCTCTCTCTCTCTCTCTCTCTCTCTCTCGCTCGCTCCTCTCTCTATCTCCCCTCTCTCTCTCTCTTGCTCTCACTCACTCTCTCTCACTCTCTCTCTCACTCTCACTTTCACTCTCACACTCTCTCTCGCTCTTTCACTCTCTCTCGCTCTCGCTCTCTCTCACTCTCTCTCTCTCTCTCTGTCTCTCTCTCCAACCCTCTGAATCTGAATCATCTGAATCTCTCCAACCCTCCTCATCTTCTTTCTGCGCTTCTTTCAGTTTTTCTTTGTCTCCCTGTCTCTATCTCTGTTTCTCCGTCTCTGTCACTGTCTCTCTCTCTCCCTCTCTCTCTCTCTTTCTCTCTTTCTTTCTCTCTCTCTCAGTCTCTCTCTCTCACAGTCTCTCTCTTTCTCACTCTCTTTCTCTCTCCCTCTCTCTCACCATCCCTGTCATACATTTACGCACGCGCACGCACGCACTAAACACGCATGTATGCATATTACACACACACACACACACACACACACACACACACACAGAGCTGCGCGCGCACTCAGAGACAGACAGACAGACAGACATATACAGACTGGGGAATTCAGAGAATGGCAGACAGGGGGACGGGAGGGTGGGGGGGGGAAAGAAAGAAAGAGAGAGAGAGAGAGAGAGAGAGAGACCTTTTAAGCAGTTCCGTCACGGCTGTTTCAAAAAAAACAAACAGAAGCGATTGTGACAAAACAAACTAAACGGAAAAGCCGAAAGCATACAAAAAAGCCATTCTGAATTATACGCTGCTTTCCCTCATAACAGAGTGTTTAACCTCCCTGGACAAAAAAAAAAAAAAAAACCCAACAAACAAAAGAACACAACCGTCAACCGCTTTCATACGCAAACAAACAAGACAACAGGGGGAAAAATGCTGAATAACAAAGACACAAAATAAAGAAAAAAAGAAGAAAAAAAAAAGACAGAATTAAAACTACGGAAACAGAAAGACAGAATTTCAGAAGCAGAGCGGAGAAGAAAAAAAAAAAAAAGGAAAAGAAAAGAAGAAGAAAAAAAGACGAAGACAGAGAAAGAATATATGTATAGGAAGAAACACGGTTTTCTCGGATTAAACTTGGCATTCGAGGGTGTGTGTGTGTGTGTGTGGGGGGGAGGGAGGGTGCGGGGGGGGGGGGGGGGGTCTTTATGTTTTTTTCGTCCGATGTTATTGTTCTGGAATATATGGATCGCGAAAATAAATGTAGAAGACGTAAAGGAGCGGCAAGCAGTGTCTAAGCTTATTTTCTGATTGTGGGTAGGGAGGGCGGGGGGGTGGGGGGGGAATGAAGGGGTAGAGGGGGTGGAGGGGGCGGGGCTATGGGTAGGGGGGGAAGGTTTTCTTGTCACAACAAATTGTCGGCAACAGGTTTATCTTGGAGAGAGGGTGGGTGGGGTGGGAGATGGAGGTGTGTGTGTGGGGAGTGGGGGTTGGGGGGGGGGGGGGGCGGTTAGGAAGGAGGAATGTTCGATGGCAATTTTGCATAATGCTCTTGGAAGCGGAACCGAATACTTGCGCTTTTTCTTTTGCGTGACATGAAGAATTTTTTTTTTTAACTTTTGTCTTCTCTCTCTCTCTCTCTCTCTCTCTCTCTCTCTCTCTCTCTCTCTCTCTCTCTCTCTGTCTGTCTGTCTGTCTGTCTCTCTCTCTCTCTGTGTCTCTGTCTCCGTGTCTCTGTCTCCTCTCCTCTCTCTGTCTCTCTGTGTCTTCCATCTCTCTGCCTCTTCTCTTTCCTATTCTGTCTCTGTCTCTTTGTCTGTTTCTCTCAGTCTGTCTCTGTCTCTCTGTCTCTGTCTCTCTGTCTCTCCCCCGTCTCTCTTTGTCTCTCTCTCTCTCTCTCCCTGTTTCTGCCTCTGTGTCTGTCTCTTTTCTCTCTTTCTTTCTTACTCTCTCTCTCTCTCTCTCTCTCTCTCTCTCCGTCTCTCTCCCCCTCTCTCTCTCTCGCCATCCCTCTCTCTTTCTCTCTCTCCCTCTCGCCATCCCCCCCCTCTCTCTCTCTCTCCCCTCTCCCCCCTCTCTCCCTCTCGCCATCCCCCCCCTCTCTCTCTCTCTCTCTCCCCTCTCCCCCCTCTCACCCTCCCTCTCTCTCCCTCTCTCTCTCTCTCCCCCCCCCTCAACAGACAGTGATACTGAATTCTTAACTCGCATGGCACTCGGAAC
>NC_134879.1:41917960-41922960 GCF_041734735.1 Babylonia areolata | reverse complement strand
TCTATGTCTCTCCACTCGTCCCATCCTTCACCTCTCTCTTTCTCCTCTCCCTCTCTCCCCCCTCCTCTCCCTCTCTCTCTCCTCTTTCCTCTCTCTCTCATCTCTGTCTCCCTCTCTCCCCCTCCTCTCCCTCTCTCTCTCCTCTTTCTCTCCTCCCTCTCTGTCTCCCCCTCTCTCTCCCCTTTTCTCTCTCCTCTCTCTCTCCTCTCCCCCCCTCTCTCTCTCTCTCTCTGTCTCCCCGCCCTCTCTCTCTGTCTCCCCCTCCATCCTGTGTGTCTTTCCTTCCCTGTCTTTTTCATCTACAGACAACTTTCTCTTTTGACATTTACCCATGTCACAACGACCTCAGGCCCAATGACAAAGTGTTTAAAGTGTTTATTAGTTTCAAGCGTAGCTATCGTTCTTCGTCTCTCTGTCTCTGTCTCTGTCTTTGTATCTGTCTCTCCCTCTCTCTTCGTCTGCCTGTCCCTTTGACAGAGGATAGGGGCTGTAGCCTATATGAATAAACCATCTCAATCTCAATCTCTGCCTGCCTGTCTGTCTGTCTGTCTGTCTCTCTCTCTCTCTCTCTCTGTCTTTTTGTCTCTGTCCATTTCTACCATATCCATCATTCTCTCTCTCTCTCTCTCCCTTCTCTCTGTCTCTCTCTCTCTCTCTCTCTCTCTCTCTCTCTCCCCTTCTCTCTCTGTCTCTTGTCTCTCTCTCTCTCTCTGTCTCTCTCTCTCTCTCTCTCTCTCTCTCTCTCTCTCTCTCTCTCCTTCAGTCTCTCTTCTTTTATCACAGACACCCCATCCACTTATCCACTTTCTCCTCTTTCTTGATGCTGATGCTTAATCGTTATCGTGGCCTTTGAAGTATTTTGAATCGCCTTGACATTTTTCAACACATTCACAAAGTCCTCCTAAAAAAAAAAAAAAAAAAAAAAATGTTGTTCAGCGTTCGTCTCCAAGTTTATCGCGTAAGGGGAAAAAAAAACAAAATCAGGGGAGCGACACAGCGGTGGTTGTGGAGATGGTGGTGGTGGTGGGGGGGGGGGGTGTTGTCGTGGTGATGATGGTTAGTGGTGGTGAATGAATGGTGGGTGGATGTGGCGGTGGTGATATAACTGTCGGTATGTGAACCGCTCCTCTGGAAGAGGTTATCAAGAAAGCGATGTTGCAGAAGAAGAAGAAGACGAAGAGGGGGAGGAGGGGGAGGAAGGACTAGATAATAGGGAGTAAAAGAGGGGTAGGAGGAGTGTGTGTGGGGGGGGGGGGGGGTAGGCCAAAATAAAGGTTTAAAAAACAAACAAATAAAGTGAAAAATACATTATGGTGGCGCTACAATTTGGCGACACGTTCTCCCTAAGGAGAAGAGCAGCACGAATTTCATTCAGGGAAATCTGTCTTGATAACCACCACCACCACCACCACAACAACAACAACAACAACAACAACAACAACAACAACAACAAGAGAAGTAATACAAAACGAACACAAAAAAAAGAAACTTAAGAATTGTTTTGGGGCCAACGGAGAAAGCATTATGAAGCACTAATTTTTTTTTTTTTTTAAACAACGAAAGCAGAAACAAAAATATTGCTTCAAGGACTGCATGCAACTGAAACCCGCACACAGACAGACAGACAGACAGACAGACACACACACACACACACACACACACACACACACACACACACACACACACGCACGCACGCACGCACACACACTCACACACACGCACACACGCACGCACGCGCGCACACGCGCGCACACACACACACACACACACACACACACACACACACACACACACACACACACACACACACACGCACGCACGCACGCACGCATCAACAACAACAACGAGAACAGAAAACAAAACAAGATTGGAAAAAACAAAAAGATAACAGTGGGAAGTGTTGGAAGGAGGGGGGATGGAGGTGAGGGAGGCAGGGAGAGTGGTGGGTGAGCATTGAGCGAGGATGCTCTTGGAGGTTTGATGATGAAGATGATGATGAGGAGGAGGATGATGATGATAATGAATTATTATGGGTACTGATATTGCGCGCGCTTATCCTCCTCGGTCGGTCGGAGACCCCAAGCTCTAAGCGCTTTACAGACACGGGGAGTCCTTATTAATTTGCTTGTACAACAGGCTGCCTACCTACCTGTCTGCCTGCCTTACCTGGGGAGAGCTGGCTGACAGCTACTGGTTGCCGTTTGGGCGCTCATCATTCGTTTATCTGCCTGTGTCGTTCAGTCGCGGTTTCAGTCACGCATACATACACACACACACACTCTTTTACATTTTACGTGTATGACCGTGTTGTTGTTGTTGTTTTGTGTGTATTTTTGATGTTGTTGTTGTGTGTGTGTGTGTGTGTGTGTGTGTGTGTGAATCCCCCCCCCCCCTTAACCCCCCGGCTATGTACGCATCCATACTCTGTTTTCGGGTGGGTGTGTGCATGCTGCTGGATATGGTCTTGTTGTTTCCATAACTCCACCATCAAACGCTGACGTACATGAATTACGGGGGGGATCTTTAACGTGCTGTATTTTTGATACTTCTGTGTGTGCGCGTATCCACACGAAAGGGGGCTTGGGGGGCGGGGTTCAGGCACTTCTTTTTCGTTGGGCCAGCAGTCTGGAAGGCAGATGGTCCGAGAGATTGGGTAGGGTAGGGGGTGCGGTGGGTGGATGAGTGGGGATGGTGGGGTTGGAGGAGGAGGGGGGGGGCAGTGAGTCTGGTTCCTGCGTATGAAAAAACAACAACAACAAAAAAAAACTGACAAACTGTTCGGAGGACCCTGATGCTGTGTGTGTGTGTGTGTGTGTGTTACAGAACGTCTCGTGGTGCATGCAGATTAGGACACCAGGGAATAGTTGGAGGAAGAGGGGTGTGTGTGGGGGGGGGGGGGGGGCGAGGGGGGGGGAGTGGGCGGGGGATGTCTGTCTGGTGGGGGTGGAGGGGGGTGGTTCGGAGGGGTACGAGGGAGCAGGGTGGGTGCGTTAGATCTCTTGTGGAATCAAAGAAATACAAATGGAAGAAGTTTTCTCTCTTAGTTATCGCTTTTTTTTTTTTTTTTTTTGCTTTTTTTTTTTTTTTTAAAGCTATAACTGGAGAGAAAACTTCTTTTAAAAATATCATTTCCTTTGTGACCAGTTTTTGTTTGTCTGTTTCTGTTTCTGTTTCTGTCTCTTTTTGTCTCTGTGTCTGTCTCACTGTCTGTTCGTCTGTCTCACTGTCTGTCTGTCTGTCTTTCAGTCTCTCTCTTCCTCCTCTCTCTCTCTCTCTCTCTCTCTCTCTCTCTCTCTCTCTCATAGTGGCCTGGGGCCGATGTACAATAAACCATTTGTCTTGTCTTCTCTCTCTCTCTCTCTCTCTCTCTCTCTCTCTCTCTCTCTGTCTCCCTCTCTCTCTGTCTCTCTGTCTCTCCCTCTCTCTTTCTCTCTCTCTCTCTCTCTCATAATGGCCTGGGGCCGATGTACAATAAACCATTTGTCTTGTCTTCTCTCTCTCTCTCTCTCTCTCTCTCTCTCTCTCTCTCTCTCTAACACACACACACATACACACACACACACACACACACACACACACACACACAATCACTCACTCACTCACTGACTTCCCGACCCAAAAGGACTATAAACATCCCCATTCCACCACAAGCTCTCCTCGTGCAAGCCTCTGGGGGGGGGGGGGGGGCGGAGGGGGCGGGAGGGTACTTGATGTAAAACATGGAAATGCTCTTTAAAAAAAACTATCACACACTTGTGCAGCTCACCACCTCTGACAACAGACTTTTCATTCTCTTTTCCGAAATCTAGAAGCAACCAATAAAAAAAAAATTAAAAAATCCCTATCTTCCAGTACTCCCGATGGAAATTTGGTGGAGTATTTTTGTTCCAGTGAAGTTTTAGAAACTGTTACGAAAAAGGGTCTCTCTGTTAAAGAATTCATGATAGCTCCACCTCTAAAAGTTGGTTTGAAAATATAAGTATTCACATAATATGTAGACTGAGAAGCGGCCAGTTGATTTTACTTTTCTTTTGATTTACTGTTTGTTGTCATTACGTGTGAAACGCTTTGAACTTGTGTGTCTTGCGTAATGTTCAGTGTGTGTGTGTGTGTGTGTGTGTGTGCGCGCGCGCGCGCGCGTATGTGTACGTGTGTGTGTGTGTGTGTGTGTACGGATCTATTTGGAGACTTGTTGTTAATGGCACAACTACTACTACCACCACTAATAATAATAATACTAATGATAATAATAATGATGTATGTCATGATGATAACAACAACAACAATAATAATAATAAATTATGATCCACAAAGCCCTCATCATACAAAAGCCCTGAAAAGGTCTATCGGTCATTTTCGTTTTTTGTGTTCATGATTTGGAAGGGGGTGGGGGGTCAGCTTTGAAGTTTTGTTGTTTTTTTTATTCCAGTAAATAATTTTAACTTTATTTGTTGTTGCTTTTTTCTTCTTTTCTTTTTTTTTTTTTTTTTTAAGCGTGCATTTAACCCAAATGCGGCCTTGCGAGGTCAGGTGAGCGATAAAGAAGATGAAGTGGATTGGATTTCGTTTTATACCCTCTGAACCGAAGCACATGCAATGACATACATTTCCGTCACAAGCTTTTGCTGAGATGTAGCCTAGAGGGTCGTTAAGAGGAACTGCCAGTCTCTTGTGTCTTGTTGTTTTGGGGAGTGGTTTTTTTGTTGTTTTTTTTTTTTTTTCGTGGTCAGGAAATCAACTTTCTTTTTTTTTTTCTTTTTTTTAAAATACCTTTTTTCTTATATGGTTCGTGTCCTCGTACATAAACTTCAGATTACCTTCCAATTTTATGCATTCCTATTCTTCTTTTCGGTTGTAGTTTTGTTGTTTTCTGTTTTGTGTCTGTGTTTCCTTCCTTCCTTCCTTCCTTCCTTCCTTCCTTCCTTCCTTTTCTCAACTGCGGCCATTACCATGTGGAATGTATTTATTACTACAAGTTTCCCCCCACCTCCCACCCCACT
>NC_134879.1:41905460-41910460 GCF_041734735.1 Babylonia areolata | reverse complement strand
GAGAGAGAGAGTGAGAGAGAGGCTGACAGACGGAGACAGGCAAGGTGCATCTTGCCCCATCTCTCTCTCTTCCATCATCACACTAATGAAATGTGTCCTGCTGTGGTTTCTCTCCTTGCTGCCTGCTCCGCGGATGGATGGATGGGTGGGTGGGTGGGTGGGTGGATGGATGGATGGATGGATAGGTGGGTGGGTGGGTGGATGGATGAATGGATGGATAGGTGGGTGGGTGGATGGATGGATGGATCGGATCGGTGGGTGGGTGGGTGGGTGGATGAATGGATGGATGGATGGATGGATAGGTGGGTGGATGGATGGATGGATAGGTGGGTGGGTGGGTGGATGGATGGAATGATAGATGGGTGGGTGGGTGGATGGATGGATGGATGGATAACTGGGTGGGTGGGTGGATAAATGGATGGATGGATAACTGGGTGGGTGGGTGGATGGATGGGTGGGTGGGTCAATGGGTTGATCAATAAATGAATAAGTCAACCAATAAATAATTCGATCAGCGATTTTGAGTTTGACGAATAAAAACGTTGTGAGCAGTTTGTCAAGTCTTTGAAAACGATGGGCGGGTTGCGTGCGCTTGACATCGGAAACGTTCCGAAAAGTAAAAGTTTGGAGAGAGAGAGAGGGGGGGGGTAGGGAAGGGGGGAGGGAGACAGACACAGAGAGACACAGAGATAGACACAGAGAGAGAGAGAGAGAGAGAGAGAGAGAGAAAGACTTTGGAAGGTAGATTACATGGGGGGAAAAGAGAAAAGGTTTATGTAAAACGTGCTGGTTACATTGAACTCCCAAAACAACGGTAAGGCAGGAAACAAAGCACTGGAACTGCCGAGCACAACGGGTATGAACTGATGATGGACAGAGTGTCTACGGAGCAAGGTTAGTATTTATTAGGCCACTTCTAAAATCATATTAGATCATATAACCTTCCCGAAAAAATCTGAGTGTGATTTTTTTTTTTTTTTTAAACAGATATGCAATTTGTTTAAGTCATATATATGGAGTAGTTTTTGTCTGGGTTTTTTTCTGCACCCAGAAAAAAGCTGTTTGGTGGGAAATTTCCGGTCTTGTTTAGTACTGTTTCCGTTTTGACGTTTTAATTAATAATGATAATAGTGTTCTGAATACTGGTTTTTCGATGGTTTTATTTTTGGTTTAGGGGTTGGGGTTTTTGTTGGGTTTTTGTTGTTGTTATTGTTTTGTTTTGGTTTGAGTGTTGTTGTTTTTTTTACTTGTGATGGACCCCCGAAAACGGAGTATGGTTGCCTACATGGCGGGCTAAAAGCGGTCATGTACGTCAAAGCCCACTCGTGTACATACGAGTGAACGTGAGAGTTGCAGCCCACGAACGAAGAAGAAGTACCTCAAGGAAACACTCGTTCCTGCAATTCCAGACACAGGAAGAGAGAGAGAGAGAGCTAGCGGAGGTGGTGGAACCAACAGAATGTTTTGAGTTCCAACTAGATGTGTTGAGAACTATGCTTTTTATTTCCCCCACACACACTGACACACGCTTTCTGTGAACCTGCTCACAGCGAAAAAAACAAATAAAAGAAAAAAGGAGTGTGACGGACGGAAACGTTGCAAGCCGGAGCCGTTATGACGGAATCAATAACGTTCACTTTCACCCCTCCCCCCTCCCCCCTCCTTCCCAACTGCCCTATGGTCGGTCGGTTAGTGGCCCGTTTGAATTAATCACGCGTCTGTGGCAGATCAGCGCGCGCCGCGTGTGTTTCAATCAAGGTATGAAATCAGAAGACCAGTTCGTTCATTTCCTGCCCAGGGTGGAGTAGGGAGGGAGAGTGAGGGTAGTAAGGGGCGGTGGGGGTGGCGAGGGTATAGGGCTGGGTAGGGGTGGGGGGGGGGGGGCAGGGCGTGACAGTCTCATGTCCCGGTTTTGTCTGGATGCTGGTTCTTCTTCTGCTTCGTTCGTGGGGTGCAACTCCCACGTTCACTCGTATGTACACGAGTGGGCTCTTACATCACCAAGTAGGCAGCCATACTCAGTTTGTCGGGGGGGGGCGGGGGGTTGGGGGGGGGGGGGGTATCTGGCTGTAAATGCAGAAGAAGGGATGTGCTGTGCTGTTCGCCAGTATTTTGTGTAGCATTAACTCTTTCCATACGAACGGCGAAAGAGACGACGTTAACAGCGTTTCACCCCAGTTACCATCATCAAAATATTGCAAGCGGAAGGCTCTTATACTGAAGAGGCGAATGTTGACAAAGAATACCACAATTCTGACGACGGAAGCTAAAGGTTGGGTCATTCAGACACCCACTGGACATCCGAGGGGTCCGTGTAGAGGAGAAGAGAGGACTGGCCGTACTGAGTGAGTTAAACAGTGATTATTGCAAATTGCCACGCGGCAGAGAAATTGTGTCTTGAATAATCATGACGCTACATGCGTTTTCTCCATTGTTGTAATTGCCTTCGAGTGTTTGGTTAGATGTATATGCAGGGTTATGCACGTAAGTTGCAATTTTAGTGTTTGAATACAGGTTTTTGCTCTTTTTGTTTGTTTGTTGTTGTTGATTTTTGTTGTTGTTGTTGTTGATTGTTGTTGTTGTTGTTGTTGTTTATTCGCACGTCAGTGTTTGAAGTTCACATTGCATATCGCTGTTTAGCATGTTTGACATGGAAAAGGTGCCGTGTTACTAATTAGATAATGATAAAGAAGACAAACTTCGCGGCCTTGAAGAATCCTGAGTCCGTAACAGTGTCCCAACGTTTTATTCCACGTGATGATCACAGCTCCAGCCACGAGTTAATACCCCCACAACACCCCCCCCGCCCCACCCCTTGTGGGCGAACGTTGACCCGGGCTTCCTTTTAACCTCTCACCCTTCCCCCCCTTCCTCCTCTCCCCCCCCCCCCCCCCCTTCCCCCACCCACACTCCTGCTGATTATTCATCTTCGTGTTTCCCCCCTTAACACGCCTAACCCTCATGCCGACTAAATACCAGGATCGGTGTTTCAATCAACATAGCCTTTTCTCGTTAGCTTCCCATGATTTATCGGAAGGCCCGAGTTTCGTTTTGCACCACCCATCGTCTCTCTCTGTCTCTCTGTCTCTGTCTCTCTCTCTCTCCCCGCTCTCGCTAGTCCCTACTCTGCCTGGCCATGAAAATGGGAGACGTGTGAGTTATGGGACTTGTGGCACTCTTTCTGTTGGGAGAGAAGCGAACAGTCATGGTCTCGTATCTCCCCCCCCCCCTCCCCCCACCCCCACACCCACGCCCTGCCCACCACCCCATCCTCCCGCCATCACCTCCTCCCCGCTCTGTTCGGTTTGCCCCCCCTTGTTAATCGATACGTGGTTGAATGGTGGTGGAGGCTGGTTGGGAAGGGTTTGGCCGATAAAGGCGTCCGTCCGTCCGTCCGTCTGTCCGCCCGTCCGCCCGTGGGTCTGTCCGTCCGGCGATTCAGCCTCTCTCTCTCTCTCTCTCTCTCTCTCTCTCTCTCTCTCTCTCTCTCTCTCTCTCTCTCTCTCTCTCCGATAGGCTCTGAGCCTTCGGCTTGAGATCCGTCGTTAACTTGCAGATCTTGGGCCGGAATCTGTGGATGAGCGTGCCGGTGAATGGTTATCGACTTGGTGATCTGCAGGTACAGAGTCCGTTTATGACGGAGGATGTTGCTGCTGATGTTGCTGCTGCTGCTGCTGCTGCTGCTGCTACTGCTGTTGCTGCGACGGCACAAACGTTACCATCGTGTCTTCGAGAAAGGCGAAGTTTAATATGAGGTCATGAGGGAGAGGGGGTGGGAGGATGGAAGGGGCCGGTGGGTTTTGCTGAGTGCAGGTCAGATAGAGAGAAAGTGGTTTGGTCTGGGGTGATGTAATAATTATTCGAATGGTTACTTTCAGAGTGATGAGAGTGCACACCTGGGGTTGGTAACTCAATGAAACAACAGACTGCTACAATTTTTTTTTTTTTTTTAGGAGAAATCAGTGGATGCCTAAAAGTTCTGCAAATGAGCAGGATAGTTTCAGCATCCCTGGAAGGTTCTTTTTTTTCTTGTTCTTTTTTTTTTTTTGTCTTTTGTGTCTTTTTTTTTCTTTTGGTCTTTTTTTTTCCCTTCCATCATCATTTTTCTCCTTTCTGTTGTCTTTTCTTTTCTTTTTTTTCCCTCATGTTTTTAATCTGTCATCTTCCCAATGGCATGTTCAAACACTTACAAGACCATGCAACATATATTACACATACATGATGGCTTCACACAAAATCATATTCCCTGAAAGAGAAGCATGATATACATACACACACACACCCTCTCACTCTCTCTGTGTGTCTCCTTTACTCACTAATTCCCCTCCCCTCTCCACAAGCTCTACACCTAAGTACAATAATATGTATGTGCACACTGAATGCTACCCTCAGGATGACTGCTACAATGTTAAGTGTCTGAATAATCATTATGTCCGGGTTTCCAAACAGTCGCCAATGTGTGATCCATAATTTATTATAATATTGTAAGGAGGAAAAAACAAACAAACAAACATTATAAAGAAAGAACCTATCCATATTTTATTATGCCCTCATAAAATAAGAAACTTATTTGCTAGCACGTGAACACACAGAATACAAACGCAAAGATATACCCGCAAATGCCCCAACCCCCTACACTCACCCCCCACACCCCCTGCCCGACCATTGCCAATCCACCACCACCACCCATATTCCCCCCACCTCCCGCCCCCCGCATGTACAAATGCAGACACTGCGCACTGCGCTAAAGAGTGTCAGCATCCAGATTTTTTTTTCTTCTTCTTCTTCTTCTTCTTTTCTTTTTTTAAAGAAACGTCACCGTAATTTCTCTCCTTGACGAACTCCGCAAGTGGCCACAGAATGACGTCATCCCCTCAGTGACGTCGTAGCTCCCTCAGAGAGAGAGAGAGCTTGCTTTTGTCACTCCTGTCAGCGCTTTCCACTAATCTGGCTCGCGTCTGATTCTCTCCATCTGCACACGACACTGCCCACTGCCCCCC
>NC_134879.1:41892960-41900460 GCF_041734735.1 Babylonia areolata | reverse complement strand
AGTGGAGGAGGGCCCAGCACTGTACTGCTGCTTGTGTTATCAGCTTCATCAACCCGTGCGTGGCCTGCATCCCTGCTGCAGGGAGCTGTCAAAGCATGTACTAACTGACCACAGGCCTGTTACCTCTTACAATCCACCTTACCCCCCTCACCTCTCACCCAACTCCCGCCACCCCCCACCCCCCACCCCCCAACCCCTCACCTACTCCTGCCTACCCCCTTCTCCCTCCCTCCCTTCTCTCTCCGCATGAATTCGGATGAGACGATAAACCGAGGTCCCGTGTGCAGCATGCACCTGGCGCACATAAAAGAACCCAAGGCAACATAAGGGTTGTTTGTCCCTGGCAAAATTTCTGTTTGTCCTTGTCTGTTTGTATATATCTGTCTGTCTCTGTCTCTCTCTGTCTCTGTCTGTTTCTCTCTGTCTCTCTGTCTCTGTCTTTCTCTATCTCTGTCTCTCTCTCTCTGTCTCTCTCTCTCTCTCTCTCTGTCTTGATGATGGCCATAGGCCGATGTACAATAAACCATTTGTCTTGTCTCTCTGAATGTTCACTTAAGTAGGAGAAGAAAAAAAAAGACACACACACACACACACACACACACACACACACACACACCAAAAAAACAAAACAAAAAAACCCGATGTTCGCGCGAGAGAGGTAACATACTTTGTCATAATCTGTCGGCCACATGCGGGCCTCGCCTCCCTTGCATGCCCTCGCCTGACCCCTGACCTTGCATTGGGAGTTGTCTGTCCCTGACGGCAGGGGTAGCGACGGCATGTGACGGGCCTAGCCATTGGACATGTTAAGAGCACTGTACAGGCTATCTGATTGGACAGTAAGAGTTCGTGTTTTGACTCCACTGCCTTCCCTTTTACCATCATTACGTCCAGGTTGTGTTCAGTCACCGAGTCAGCAACTGTTCGGGTTCGGCTGGCAAATGTGGTTTAAGTTACCATCTGTGTAGTCAAGTTTGTGATGTAATTGTGACAGACTCAGCGGGGGGTTTGGGTACTGTTATAATTCAGAGCAGCTGTCTTGTGGGTTTTTTTGTTTGTTTGTTTGTTTGTGGTTTGGGGGGGTGGGGGGGGGGGTTAAAGCTTCCCACGTTTTGGGGGTTTTTTTGTTTTTGTTTTTTTTAATGCCTACACTGGGAAGGACGGAAAAAGTACTTGATGTTTTTTGTTCTGTTTTTTTTTCTTCCTGAACGTTCTTCCAATGTCACAGAAATGTGTACATGTTGTTTTACTTGCTGACCTTTAAGTTAATCCCTTTTTTCGTGTTTACGTGTGCGTCAGACTTACTCACCCGTGAGCTACCAGCCTTTTCGATGCACACATAATTTTTGATAGGATTGATAAAGATGCGTGTAATGGCATTGTATTGTATTGTATTGTATTGTATTGTATTGTATTGCATTGCATTGCATTGCGTTGCATTGTTATTGCTGCCAGTCGTAGACTTGCATCAGGATCCTTGTAAAATGTGTGTGCGTGTGTGTGTTTGTGTGTGTGTGTGTGTGTGTGTGTGTGTGTGTGTGTGTCGGAAAATGAAAATTATTCACCAACACCACTTTAACTCTGTGTGTGTGGTGTGTGTGTGTCTGTGTCTGTCGTAAAATGAGAATTATTCACCAACACCACTTTAACTCTGTGTGTGTGTGTTGTGTGTGTGTCTGTGTCTGTCGTAAAATGAGAATTATTCACCAACACCACGTTAACTCTGTGTGTGGTGTGTGTGTGTGTGTGTGTGTGTGTGTGTGTGTGTGTGTGTGTGTGTGTGTGTGTGTGTGTGTGTGTGTGTGTGTGTGCAAAATAGTACCAGTTGATGATTATCACCATTCCCTCAGCCTACCGTGTCTTTTCTTCTTTAATTGAACCCGAGAAAGAAAAAAAAAACCACGTATAACTAAATGATGTGGTGCACGAGGGAATTATTACAGCAAAGAACTGGGGTTTGTTTAAAAGAATCGAGGGGTGCCATAAAAGTATATTTCACTCTACATACTTTACCGTGGCCCACTAGTGCAGACTCCGACTGGGAGTCCGATTCCTGTCCTGTGCAAACTACTGTCCGCGGAGAAACGAAAGTAGCTACGGCCGATAACCTCGCTATAAAGTTACAGTCGAAATATATCAGCTGTTTGATGCATAAGGGTATATCCAGAGTGAAAATAAAGGACTGAGATTTGGTGTGGATGTTACATAAAATTAATGTAAAATACATTCAGATGAAAATATATAACATATCTAAATACGGCATCAACGCGTCCGTCGAGAGAAAGCTGCAATAAATGTGGGTTTTCACGGTTAAGTGTGTGTGCGAGCGCGTGTATGTGTGTGTGTGCGTGCGCGCGCGCGCCTGTGTGTCTGTGTGTGCATGCGTGCGTGTGTATTTCGTGTGTGTGTGTGTGTGTCACTCTGTGTGTGTGTGTGTGTCTGTGTCTGTGTGTGTGTGTGAATGTACGGAGATCATTGCACCCAGTGGCCACATGAAAAATGCACTGAGATCACAAACAGAAGTGCAGACCCATGTGGAAGTTATGGCACGCACGGTAAACGCAAAAGGGGGGTTATAACCACGCAAAGAGAATCATAAAAAAAAGACACTGAACAAACGTTCAGGCATGACCTCATTGTGGCAGAAGCCCCGCATATGGGTATTCCTTTGACCGCGGAGGAGGCAAGACACGTCCATAGTGTGACCCATCACTGAATCGAAAAAAAAAATTAAAACAGATAAATATATATATATATATATAATCAAATAGAATATGTCTTTATTAAGAAGTGTACCGGGGTCACAAGGAATATTGGGAGGGGATAGTACATAACAAGGTACGAACATAAATCGAAAATCCTACACAAACGCAGATACAGTAGAAATACGATACATACAAGTGCATATCGATATAAAAAAAACAACACAACTTTCTTTGCTGGGTTTTTGTCCTAGAGACCTGCAAAAGATTGATTTCGTTCTGTGAGTTACGCATGTGAAGAAGTTCTGCTAGTAGCTGAAGTTACTTCAAAATATGGTCCTTCAAACCTTGTGTGGTGATGACGCTGGTTTTGACCTCCCAGAACAAGGTGTGGTTCATGATGTGTTTTCACCGGGGTTTTTTTACGGAAATGACATGCCACGTTTGTTCCCCCGCCTTCTTTACTTGCTTCCTTCCTTTCTTCCTTCATGTCTTCTTCCCTCTCTCCGTCTTTCATGCCTTCATTCCTTCCTCCCTTCCTTCTTTCCTTCCTTACTTTCTCTCTTCCTTCATTCTTTCCTTCTGTTTTATTTCCCTGCTTTCCGTCTTTCCTCCCTTCCTGCCTTTCTGCCTTCCCTGCTTATTACCCTACTTCCTCTTCTTCTCTTTGTCTCTTCTTTGCTTCCTCCCTCCCTTCGTTCCTTCCTTCCTCCTCCCTCCTTCCCTCCCTCCCTTACGTATTACCCCAATTCCTTCCTTCCTCCCTTCCATCCTTCCTTCTGTCCTTACTCCCTCCCTTACTTATTACCCCGCTTCCTACCTTCCTTCCTTCCCTCCTTCCCTCCCTCCTTCCTTCCTTCTGTCCTTCCTCCCTCCCTTACTTATTATCCCACTTCCTTCCCTTCTTCCTTCCTTCCTTCCGTCCTTCCTTACTTCCTTATCACCCAATTTTCCCTCTTTCCTTCCCCTCTTTCTTTCTTCCTTCCTTCCTGCCTTCCTTCCTTCCTTATTCCTGCGTTCCTATTTTCTTTTTCTTTTTTTTCTTTTTTTTTCCCCACTTTTGCCGCTTTCTCACCCTGTACCCAAGATAACGTCGATAGTGCTTGTTTGCACAGAGCACCGTACCGGCGGAGCATCAATCAGGGTTCGTTCGAAGCGCACGTGCACCAAACGAACCGCTTGAATAATACAGTAAACCTCCGGGGCGCCCTTACTGTGTGTGTGTGTGAAAAGAGCGGTTGTTTGCATGTGTGTGCCGGCGAACAAGGACAGGGAAGAACTGGACAGTCCAAAGTTATCGGGGGGGTTCTTCTTCTTCTTCGCCATTGTGTCAGCAAAGACGCGCATACACGTAATATTGAAAGGGCGTGGTTTGTTTGGCTCTGTTGTCGGGTGACGGGGGGGGGGGGGGGGGGGGGGGGGGGGGGTGAGGGGGGACGAGACGTAGGGATAGAGTTCTTTGCAGTGGACTATGCAAAGCGTTGCCACTTTTTTTTTTTTTAATGTGTTTGTTTGTGTTCCTTATCGTCATAATCACCATCGTCATCATCAGCATCATCGTCATCATCAATAGCATCATCATCATTATCGACATATCATCATTTACATCATCATCATCATGATAATCATATTCAACAACAGCAACAGTATCATCGTCATCATTGATGTTAATGTTTTTAAGGGATATTGTTTTGTTGTTGGTTTTTTTTCGATTTTCCTCACTCCATCATGATGCGAATCAGTAACTGACTTAGGTCGGGGGGCGAGGCGGGTGAGGGGGGATTGGTGGGGGGGGGGGGGGGGTTAAAACGGCGGAAGGAGAGGACTGGGCCTCGCCTTCCTATGCCGAGCACGAAACACGGTGGATATGTAATCCACTAAGAGTGGGAGCTGTGGTTTAGTGGTAATATTTTGTCCGACTGGGAAGCCAGTGTCCACGAGTTTGATTCCCACCGCCCCCCCCCCCCCCCTCCCCGTCCCCTCTCTGCTATGCAGTACAATGCAATGCAGTACGATATGAAACGATGCAATACAATACAATGCAACACAACACAATACAATGCGATGTCGTGCGATGCGATGCGATACGATACTATACGATACAAATCAGTACAATACAATACAGAACAGCACAATGCAGTGGAATACAATACAATTCATACAATACAATGCAATGCAATGTAATACGATATGATACGATGCGATGCGATACGATACAGTACAATACAGTGCACAGAGAATTCTGTTGTGACAAAAGTAATGCAATGCAATGCAAAACAGCACCATGCAATACAGTACAATACATACAATATAATACGATGCAATACAATATAACATAACACAAGACAACAGTATGACGCATCCTCTGTATATGTCTGTGCACCTCCTCCACAGGGAAGACCCAGACGATGCTGGGGAGTGACGGCAGCGGCCTGACCCTGGGCGTGATGCCCTGTGCCATCGCCTGGCTCTTCAAGCTCATCAACGAGCAGAAAGACAAGACCGGGGCACGTTTCTCGGTGAGGGTGTCGGCCGTGGAGGTCACCGGCAAGAACGAGACGCTACGGGACCTGCTGACTGACATCGCTCAAGGTGAGTAAAAAAGCATAGAGGGGGGTCTCGTTTTTGGGGGGTGGGAGATTTTTTTGTTTTGTTTTTTGTTGTTGTTGTTGTTGTTTTTGTTTGTGTTTTCTCTTGTTGCATTGGAAATTTGTATGTTGTTGTTGTTTTGCTTTGTTCCCATGTTTATTGTTTGTCGAGATGAAAGAAAAACGACAGTATGAGGGGGAATTTAATGATAAACAAGTAATAAAGAGTGGTAACTATGTTCATACACAACAGGGCGCACAACTGCAAGTCAGTGTTGTTTTTGCTTACGTTTGTTTGGGGGATTTTTTTTATATATATATATTTTTTTTTTATGGGGATGTGGCGGAAAAGGGAGGGAGGGAGGGGGTAGGCTTGCAGGGGGTGGGGAAAGATGGGATGGGGTTTGTTGGGGATTGGTGGTGGTGGTGGTGGGGGTGGGGGTGGCGGGTTTGCTTTGTTGTTTCTGTGAATGTTGACCTGGCTTCTTTTTTTTTTTTTTTTTTTTTTTGGTTGTTCTATTTTGCAAGTCTCGGTACTTTGTGAGTATGATTGTGTTTGTGTCTGTCTTAATGTCTCCGTCTTTCCATCTCTCTGTCTCTCTATCTCTCTCAATATCTATATATATATATATATATATATATACCTCTCTCTCTCTCTCTCTCTCTCTCTCTCTCTCTCTCTCTCTCTCTCTCTCTCGTCTACTTCTTCTTCTTCTTCTTTTCAGTCTCACCATCTCAAAAACCATTTCGAAAACAGGGTGTTGGAATTAAGAAGACAGAAAGATAAATAAATAAATAAGAAAAAAAAATCGTAAACAATAGTCCTACACAAGACAACCGGGTTTGCAAAACATTGCGCTTTGTGGTTAAGATGTTGTGTGTGGCGGGGGAGGGGAGGTGGGGTGTGGTGGGGTGAGAGAGAGAATTGCAGAAACAGTAATGAGGGATGTGGTTGGGGGCGTGGTGAAGGGTTGGGGGGGGGGGTGCGGGGGGGGCTGGGGGTGTGAGTGGAGACAAGCAAAGAAAACTGTTTGAAAAACACGTCCACGGGGGGGGGCCATTCTGTACGAGATTAAAGAACAGGCCTGCCTGCATCTCTCTGTACACCAGCCTGCATGGAAACCAGTGTTGCACCGGAGAGAGACAGAGAGGGGTGTAGAGAGAAAGAGAGGAAGAGACGGGGATAGAGAGAGAGAGAGTGGGGAGACAGAGTGAGAGCGAGAGAGAGCTGGAGAGAGTAGAGCACAAAGAGAGACAGGCAGACAGATAGAAAGAGGGAAGGAGATCGACACAGAGAGAGAGAGAGAGAACAGGGTGGTATGGGTGGGATGGTTGTCTCGCTTTCTTTCTCAGTTTCTTTCATCCTGGCATTCTCTTGTAGAAGGAGGGCGGAGTGTCGTTTGCCAGCTATCGTCCCTTGCTCTTTTATGCACATCATTAAAAAAAAAATTGATAAATAAAATAATCCCGCAAGTAAATAACAAATGAACAACCATTCGGATCAGTTGTGTTCGGATCTGCTTACGTGTGTGTATCTTACTGTGTGACATGACGCATCAGCAATTTCTTTCTTTCAGAAGATGAGACTGCTCGTGTTAAAGAACAGTGTCGGGCAGATCATCTGCATGCTTGCTGTGTTTTTCTTTCCCCCCCTCCTCCTCCTCCTCCTCCTTCTTCTCCTTCTCCGTCTCCTTCTTCTTTATTTTGTTTCTTTCTTCTCCTCCATCTTCCTCTAATTCTATTTCTTCTTCCTCCTCCTCCTCCTCCTCCTCCTCCTCCTTCTTCTTCTTCTTCTTCTTCTTCTTCTTCTTCTTCTCCTCCTCCTCCTCCTTGTTCTCCTCCTCCTCCTCCTCTTCCTTGTTCTCCTCCTCCTCCTCCCTCATCATTGCCCCCCCCCTCCTCCTCCTTCATCTTCAGAAGGTACTGCCGATGTTTGCGCTGTCAGTAATATTGTTGTAGACGGGAGCTGTCAGCGTCAGTTCGTCTTGAAGTGATGACAAAAGGGATAAGAGGATGTCTGCGAGGCGCCCATCATCCATGTTCCTCCGTTTTCATTTTTCAAACCCGAGGCATAGTACAAGAGGGGGGAGGGAGGGAGGGAGGAGGAGGAAGGGGGAAGCAGTAAGGTGGGAGGGTGCGAGAGACACTTGGGAAGAAACCGAATATTATTTTTTGACACTGGGAAAAGTCAAGTCCTCGACACGACTGTT
>NC_134879.1:41887960-41890460 GCF_041734735.1 Babylonia areolata | reverse complement strand
AGAACAGGATGTGATGATCATGCTAAACGAGGCAAATAAATTTTGTTGTGAATGATTAATTGTGACATGGAGCAAAAATATATATATATATTCTTTGAATGGCCGTTGCATTGGGCAGATTATGAGTGTAGAATAATTAAGATGTTACATGCCGCAGACAAAAAAAAATCAGAAGGTGTGAGTCGCCCACGGGCTATCATGCAATGGTGGAAATGGACACAAGAGGTGAAGACGTGACCTTTGCAACGAAAGCGCTCCGCGGTGCCAAAGAAAGGAACCCCCGGGGGGGATAGCGTGACAGTCGGCCACAGATCAGATTGACGCATCAAGTCCCTCAAAACCAGCACTTCATATCCTGCACCTCACTCCCAAGCTCTCTACCCCTCCCGTCCTTCCCGCCCAACTCCATCCCTCCTCGCCACAAGGGAGAAACACAAGGGCGCTAATCCTAAAGGACCATGGCGCATCGTTTGCGCATTACCTCCTCTTCCTTGTGGCGCGCGGAGACCACACTGTCCCTTCTGGTAGTTTGTGGTTATCGAATCCAAATTGGAGAGCACCGTTCGCTGTTGTTTGGCCTCGCAGCTAGGATGCAGATTAGGTTTGTGTTCCTGACGCCGTGCGCCCAACAGAGAAAGCTTAGCACTCGGCTCTGACTTCGCTTCTCATCTTTCCACAGACACACACGCGTGAGTCATGACTCTCATCAACTGAGGGGATGAAAGTATTTTTAAATCAGCCGAAGACAGGTTGTCATCATCAGACGTGTGTAGGCATCCTTGTCAGGGAATGCGAAACGAGAGGCGTGACACTAGTAGTAGTGGTGGGGGGAGGGAGGGCAGGGGGGGAGGTGTTTGGACAATTCATCAGCTGCCGGAAAATTGGTCAGTGATGGGTGGCGAAGAGGGCAGAGAGTGTGGGAGGTGGAGTAACAGGTTGTGGACCAGCAACAACACGTTCCCAGGATGGGGGAGGGGGGTAGAGGGCATGTGGGTGGGCAGAGGGGGGGAGAGGGAACGTGATTGGAGGAGAGGAGGGGGAGAGAGGAAGGAAGGGGAGGAGGGGTGTGTGCGTGACGTGTGTGACCCGAGCATGGTGGTGGAGGTCCTCTGCCGTCTGTTGGGTTTGGGGATCGATTGAAAAGGTCCTGTCCTTCTGGGTCACGTGCTTCTCGCATTCTCTCTCTCTCTCTCTCTCTCTCTCTCTCTCTCCGTCTGTCTGTCTCTCTCCTCTTTTTCTCATTTCTCTCTCTCTCTCACTCGCCTATCTCTCCCCTCTCTCTCTTATTCTCGTGCTTCTCTCTGTGCCTCTCTGTATCTCTCTTCATGACCAGTATTTCTCTCTCTGTGTGTCACTCTCTCTCTCTCTCTCTCCCCTTCTCTCTCCATCAGTCTTTGCCTCTCTCTCTCTCTCTCTCTCTCTCTCTCTCTTTCTCTAGTATATCCCGCTCCCTCTCTCTTTCTCTCTTTCTGTTCACTAGCAGTCTTATCCAGACGTTCATGCAACAGAGCCATTCATATAATTTACATACACATACGTACCCGTGCACATGAGACTCACACTCTACAACACAAACAGGAGAGGAAGCAACATAAGAATCAAGTGAGCAAATCAGTTAATGTACGTTACACACCAATAATACAAGCACCCACCGCCTTTCTGTCAAATCCGGAACAGAACGGAGATGAGTCAGAAGAAAAATGGGGCAAAAAAGGAAAACATTCATGTTCAAGGCTTAACTTCGGAGATTCCTCCTAAGCCCTGCAAAGCGAAAGGATAGAGTTCGATAATTTCAACAAAATACCAAGAATTTCTTTCCCCCCACTGTCGACTTCTGGCTGCTTCGTGCTACGCGCAATTCGTCAACCGTGTGTGGGAAGCGAGGCTCAAGGGCTGAAGGCAGCGAAAGAAAAGGAGAAAAAAGAAAGAAGGAAAAAGATGAAGGGGATGAGGGGAGGGAGAGTGAAGTGATGAAGAGCAGCCAAGAAGCGTCCTCCACTTGTTGACAGTGTGTGGGATGTTTTCTGATGAACCCTCACTTCTCCTGACGTAATCCAATCAGGGCTGTGTGGTCTTTTCGCCTCACGCCTGAGATAGGAAAAAAGAATGTCCGCCTTTCATTTCCCACGCTGGTACCTTCCGATGGGTTCACATGCATCTGAGCAAATTTAACGGACAGGCTACCAGCTAAACGGTAGAAAGATAACCCATTTTTTTCGCCATGTAGACATTGTTTTAGTTAAATGAATAACAGAAGAAGAACAGGCCTTTTCGCTTCACCCCTAAGATGAAAACAAGCACCTATTTTTTCCAAGTTGGTATCATCTGACCAGTTCATAAGCATCAGGGCAACATAATTGGACAAACTTCCAGCAGTGGTTAGTGTACGTTTGGGTTCACGTTTGGACGGCATCACAGCGACTAAGACAGACAGACAAAAATAATGTGAACTATCGAAAATAAATCTCATTCTTTTTCACATGGGGAAGAGGGGGTGGGG
>NC_134879.1:41877960-41880460 GCF_041734735.1 Babylonia areolata | reverse complement strand
CGATTTGGGGGTTAATTTAATCACGCTGTCCAGCATGGATGGGCAGTAAAGGCCTGTGTTATTGGGGAGGGGGGAGGGTAGAGAAAACAAAATAGCTGTATTGCCATGGGATCTTTAACAAGACGCAAACAACACCTCTTTCTTTCTTGAGTCGGGTTTGTTGTTCTCTCATCAGGTTGTCAGAAACAAGTTTGTCAGGGAGGAAAGAGGAGCGGGCTGTGTGTGTGTGTGTGTGTGTGTGTGTGTGTGTGTGTGTGTGTGTGTTTCAGTGTGTGTGTGTGTGTGTGTGTGTGTGTGTGTGTGTGTGTGTGTGTGTGTGTGTGTGTGTGAGTAATTGTGTGTGTCAATGTGTTTGCAAATGATAAAAAAAATATGTCGACAGCATTTGGAATCATTTGAATACCATGTCTAACTTTCCATGATATCCCAGCTGCTATGAATTCATTGACGAAAAAGAAAACGTATCTGGGCTCAACAAACATCCTTGCTCTAATCCACGAGTGTGTGTGTGTGTGTGTGTGCGCGCTCGCGCGCATGTATGTGTGTGTGTGTGTGTGTGTGTGTGTGTGTTCGTGCGAGCTACTTTCCCTTGCCATGTCTTCATGGATTTGTTTCTTTGGTGGATACCCCGGGGATGGACGCCGCTGCCCATGGCGTTTCTCTGTTGGTCACGTGGAACGGACAGTTATTGCCCTTTGATGAACCCAGTGAGACAGAGAAGGGGGCCGTGTAGGGGTTGGAAAAGGAAATTCCCATTCAAGAAACGCCATGGCCTCACACGGAGGAGGTTGATTTTGAATAATGTGCTTTTCCAATGAACAAGCAGGGGGAGTATTTTGAAAGTATAGATCATTAAGAGAGCGAGAAATAGTGGGTGCAGACAGACAGACAGACAGACACGCGCGCGCGCGCGCACACACACACACACACACACACACACACACACACACACACACACACACACACACACATACGAGCGCGCGCGCGACTCTTGGAGTTTATTCCAATGTCTTGCATGGAGAGGAATTCCGCGAGGCAAGTCAAGTACCCTCACGCTCTCTTTACGTTTAAAGGATTGACGGATTGGATTGGGTGGGGAAGGGGGCGCGCGGGAGAGAGAGAGAGAGAGAGACGTTCGTGATTTCAACCTTTCGATTTTCCAACCTTTTTCCATTTTCGAGAGAGAGAGAATGCCCTTCCCCCCCCGGTACACCCCCACTCTCCCCTATGACCTCCCCCCCCACCCCCCCGCGTCCCCCTTACCCCCGCCACCCACCCACACACAACTATACCCGTCCGCTGACTCGGAGGTTACCACCCTTGCAGCAATTGCTTGGGGAAATGATTCAATTAAGACTCACTCTTGATTGTCAAGTTGTGAAGGCGGTCGAGCAGGAACTAATTTGGGTGGGGGATTGATTAAGGCTGCCCACGCTACTCCAGCCCCCCGCCCCCCCCCCTCCCCCGCCCTTCTCTCTGTCTCTGTCTCTGTCTCTCTCTCTTCTCTCTCTCGCTCTCTCTCTCTTCTCTCTCTCTTCACTCTCTCTCTCTCTTCTCTCTCTCTTCTCTCCTCTCTCTCTCTCTTCTCTCTCTTCTCTCTCTCTCTTCTCTCTCTCTCTCTTCTCTCTCGCTCTCTTCACTCTCTCTGTCTCTCTCTCTTCTCTCTCTCGCTCTCCCTATTCTCTCTCTCATCTCTCTCTCTCCTCGGGTGCAATAGCCGAATGGTTAAAGCGCTGGACTTTCAATCTGAGGGTCCTGGGTTTGAATCTCGGTGCACCTGGTGGGTGGGTAAAGGGTGGAGATTTTTCCGATCTCCCAGGTCAACATATGTGCAGACCTGCTAGTGCCTGAACCCCCTTTGTGTGTATGCGCACGCAGAAGATCAAATACGCACGTTAAAGATCCTGTGATCCATGTCAGCGTTCGGTGGGTTATGGAAACAAGAATATACCCAGCATGCACACCCCCGAAAACGGAGTATGGCTGCCTACATGGCGGGGTAAATAAAAAAAAAACTAAAAAAAACGGTCATACACGTAAAATGTTACATGTCTGTCTGAGTGTGTATGTGTGTGCGTCTGAAATCTGATTGAATGACACAGGAAACGAATGATGAGCGCCCAATGGCAGCCGTCAGTCGGCTCTACCCAGGTAGGCAGCCTGTGGTGCAAATGTCCCCGTGTATGTAAAGCGCTTAGAGCTTGGTCTCTGACCGAGGATAGGCTCTATATAAGTATCCCCATCAATCAATCAATCAATCCTCTATCTTTCTCTCTTCTCTCTCTCGCTCTCTCTCTCTTTTCTGTCTCTCTCTCTCTTCTCTCTCTCTTCTCTCTCTCGCTCTCTACCTCCCCCCCCTCTCCTCGCCCCCCTCCCCACCCCCTTCACCTCAACAAGTCTCCGCCACACAATTCATGTTGACGGCGTCGGGAGAATTGAGCCCCCCCCCCCCTTGACCCCCCCCCCCTTGACACCCCACACACACACACACACACACACA
>NC_134879.1:41867960-41870460 GCF_041734735.1 Babylonia areolata | reverse complement strand
GGGTTTTTTGTTTTTTGTTTTTTTGGTGTGTTTTTTTTTTTAACCAGAATTCTAATTACCACTCCATTTTCAGCAATGGCAAGAGTGGGGATGGCCGGGGTGTAGGGTGTGTGTGTGGGGGGGGGGGGGAGAAGGGGTGGGTTGTGGTGATGGTGGGGATGGGGGGAATGGGGGGGGGGCAGAGCTTCGGGAAGTGATATGCAAATACGTGGGGGTGGGAAATGGGGGTTGTGTGTGTGTGTGTGTGTGGAATGGGGGTTGGGGTGGGGGGTTGTGGAGTGACGTGACGCCGCCCCAGTGACGTATGTCTGATGAAATCAGGGTCCCCAAAGAGGAGGTGGGTTGGGGAGGAGGGAAGTTCAGGGGGTGGGGGGCGAGGGGGGATGTCGTGCCGAGGTCCTGACGCCAGTCACGGTATGTGAAGGCCTGTGTGTCTCTGTCTGTGTGTGATGAGGCCACAAGTCATGGAAGGTGTGTGTGTGTGTGTGTGTGTGTGTGTGTGTCCGCTCGCAAGTCTAAGGAAAGCATATAGCAGCTCTCTTTCCCTCTATCTCTCCCCCCTCTCTCTCTCTCTCTCTCTCTCTCTCTCTCTCTCTTCCCTCCTCCCTCCCTCCCTCCCACCCCTCTCTCTTAAGAAGGACAGGGAAAAAAAAAAGAAAAAAAGAAAGTAAGGATGGGATTTTATACATCTGATTCCAGCCCCGCTGTGGATGGGTATTTGAAAGAGGGAGGCAGGTGGGGTGTGGGGTTACAGGGGGAAATATTACCCTCTTTTTTTTTTAGTGTCTGTACGTATCAGCCGCCGATATTTTCTCTCCCCCCCCCCCCTCCACTAGACCTTGAGTTGTGGTCTGGACGCTGGTCATTCGGACGAGACGATAAACCGAGGTCCCGTGTGCAGCATGCATTTAGCGCACGTAAAAGAACCCACGGCAACAAAAAGGGTTGTTCCTGGCAAAATTCTGTAGAAAAATCCACTTCGATAATAAAAACAATTAAAACTGCACGCGGGGAGGGGGGGGGGGTGGCGCTGAAGTGTAGCAACGCGCTCTCCCTGGGGAGAGCAGCCCGAATTTCGTACAGTGTTGTGATGAAAAGAAATACAGATACAAAACACAACACAGACAGAGAGAGCCACAGACAGAAACAAACAGACAGACAGACAGGGACAAAAGAAATGAACTATCGGCTGGCTGCAGGCCACCGTGATACGTCATAGCGGCCAAGGGCCGCCGATAAATCAGCAAGGCTGGACCCGATCCTCTTGTTGTGGCCGACTTGGCTGGCTGCATGCTTGATTTGGCCTTGCAGCTCTTTCAGTGTGAGGAGGTGAGGGTGGGGGGTGTTGGTGTGGGTGTGGGTGTGGGTGCTTTGGGCGTCAAACGGGTAGAGCTAGAAGGCCACCCGCCTGTTTTCTTTTAGAAATAAGGTACCGAAAATATAACAGTAGTGATGATCATGGTAATAATGATAATGATTATGATGATGACAGTAAGAAGAAGGAGGAGTAGGAGGAGAAGGAGGAGGAGAAGAAGAAGAAGAAGACATCAAAAACGTTGTAATGATTAATTATCATACTTGAAAGCCTTCAGATAGGGAACACTTGCACTGGAAATGAAACTCCACTGAAAAATCAAAGCAGACCCCACCACACCTCCACTGCCCTCCCTCCATCCCTCGCCCCCCTTCACCCCTCCCCCCTCCCCCACACACACGTACGGAGTATCGTCAGTTTCATTTCTTGTCCTTTTCTTTCTACGCAACTGGAATAACAGTGACATGCATACAAAGTATTAAATGCACCGATTACCCCCCCACCCCCATCCCCCCCATCCCCCAACCCACCCTCCACACCTGTCCACAGTTCCCAAGCCCCCCCCCCCCAACCCTCCCCCCCCCGCCCCCCATACCAACACACTCACTCCTTGGGTTCTGAGCCAGAAGAGGGGTCCAAATTAGTAGCACCACTCCACATAATTATTAGGTTCGGTCCGCTTTGCCATCATCTGGCATGGATATCGACGCGCAGGTGAAAAAGAAAAGAAAAAAAAGAGAGAGAGAAAAAATGAAACAAAATTACGGTGGAGACTTTTTTGTCACGCTATCAAACTTCAGCGAACGTTCTTCTTCTTCTTCTTCTTCTTCTTCTTAGTATTATTATTTTTAGTAGTAGTAGTAGTAGTAGTAGTATATATATATATATATATATATATATATATATATATATATATATAGTCTCCCGTCGGACCGACGGACGAGTAGGGAGGCAGGCTTATCTGTCGGTGTGTGTGTCCTCATATGGGAGAAGAGGGCCGATTCTGGATGCGCAGCACTTCCCACAGGTGCTGGGGAGTGTTTTGGGGGCGGGGGGAGGTAAGCGGGACGAGACAATGAGGGCAGTTTTTTTTTTAAGACATGGCCCTGCTTTGGAATGAACGATTCACGTGTCAGGCCAGATGTTCACGTAGACAGCAATTTGTTCATCGTGTGGTGTCCTTTC
>NC_134879.1:41857960-41862960 GCF_041734735.1 Babylonia areolata | reverse complement strand
GCACCTCAAAGTCATTACCCACCTCTTTTTGTTGTTGTTGTTGTTGTTTTCTTCCAAGGGGGTATAGTAAAAGAAGAACGGACTATCTGCTGACTGCAGGGTACATGTAGGCTGGGTTGTGGGGGTAGGGTACTAATTACGGGTAGGTGGGGTGGGAGGGAGGGAGGGAGGGGAGGGGAAGAGGAGGTTAAAGAAACGATGCTGATTCTTGAGGATGGGCCGTATAGTAAGTAGTATGTACAGTGCACAGTAATTTTGTGTTCCACGTTCGTACCGCTTCGTACAGAATAAACCAGATTTCATCTTCCTGTTATAGACGGTGAGAGTTGGGTGGTGGTGGTAGTAGGGGTGGGGGTAGGGGTGAGGTGAGGGCGGGGGAGTGTGTGAAGATACTAAAGGTTCGTAGCGTAGTTGTACACTGAAGTACCTACGCACCGTATCGTACAAGATAAATCAGATTTAACCTTCACTAAAAGAAAGAAAGAAAGAAAGAAAGAAAAAGAAGGGACTGGAGATATGCACTATAGTTGAGCACTAAATACCTACACGCCGCATCGCACAGAATAAATCAGATTTATTCATTACTATAAATTCGGGAGGAGGGGGGGGGGGGAGATTGCGTGGGGGGGGGGGGGTCGAAAGGGATGGGGAGGGGGGGGCCGAGAGAAGTGACTGAAACGTGATAAGTATGGTTGTTTCTCTAAGCACACTTACGCGCCGTATGATACATTTTTTCAGTACCATAGTCACATTTAACCTTCGTTATTTTTAAAACAAAAAAAAAACAAAAAAAAGTGGGAAAAGAAGAACAGGAAGAGACACGACAGTTACCTACACACCCGCAGTGCATTCGTACATGATAAATTGTATTTAACATTTGCTATAAGGGAAATGAGAGAGAGAGAGAGAGAGAGAGAGAAGATGGGTTTAGCATAGCTGTACACTGGAGTACATAATATATATATATATATATATATATATATATATACCGCATCGCACAGAATAAATAACATCAAAACCTACTTCGCTATTTTCCGTAAGTTTGCAAAATCCCCAGCCGGCGCCAAAAAAAAAAAAAAAAAAAAAAGTGCGAATAATAATACCACGAACTTGTTTTACAGGACACACACACACACACACACACACACACACACACACACACACACACACACACACACACACACACACACACACACACAAGAACATACCATCGCGAGCCTGGGCCCGTGTTGTTGTAAATCACACGATGCACCGTGTTAACGTGGAGTAAATTTCCACGGGGACTATGCGAAGCTTCCAAGGTGTATGGTGTGGGGGGGGGGGGGGGGCGGGGGGGGGGGGGGGGGGGGGGGGGGGGATGTTTGCGACGGAGTCGTTCTGCATGTTATACCCTCACGGAAGAGCCACACACTTTTCTTTTCACTGCCTTCCTTTTGCCTTCCCCTGTTGATCAGAGCAAGAGGATGCCGAGAATGCTTGGTGTTATGAAAGTTGTGGGCGGGTTCCGTAGGGGGGGAGGAGAGGAGGAGGATGAGGAGGAGGGGGGTGGGGGTGGGGGGGGCTTTATGTTTTCTATCAGGGCTTTTTTTTTTTTGCGGGGTGTGGGTGGGTGCGCGGGGTTGTGAGATGAGAGAGGGGGGGGTGGGGGGTTGAAAGAGTTGATTGTTTTAGGGATAAGGCGAAATTTCTGAGAGACGATCTTGGTGAAATTATTCCATCGATATATTATTGAGTTGTTACTGTCTGGTTGTATTTATTTATTCATTTATTATTTATTTATTTATTTGTTGTTGTTGTTTTTTTTGTTTTTGTTTTTTTGTTGTTGTTTTTTATTTCAACTTTATTATTTCACGACTGTCGCTTTTCTTTTTCTTTCTTTTTTTTGTTTTTTTTTTTTTTTTTTTTTTTTTTGTGTGTTTTTTGGGGTTTTTTGTTTTGTTTTTTTGTTGTTGTTTTTTGTCGTTTCTTGCACTTACTTCTCTGAAAAAATGTCTTTTTCGAGCACGCATGCTTACACACACACACACGTGCGCGCGCGCGCGCGCGCACACACACACACACACACACACACACACACACACACACACACACACACACACACACACACACACATTCTGACGACGAAGAGAAGCAGAAAGAGATGAGACAATGGAAAAAGGGAGGAACCCAAAGTCGCTAATAACTATTCTTCGTCCATACACACTGTTGAGAAGAAAAACAAATTTTAAGATTAAAAAAAACAAAAAAACAACAACTAAGAACAAAAACTGAGCGAACGAACGAAAATAGACTGTTGAGACAAAGCACAATCAGTTAACGTATAAATTATTTTTTCTTCCTTTTTTTTTTTTTAATTTTTTTTTTTTAAGGTTATACTATATTTCCAGCAAGACGGCTCAAGACAATAAAGCAGGCATCCAATGATAGAAACACTCCCATCTTTTCCCGCTGCAACCTCCTTTCTTTCCACACACACACACACACACACACACACACACACACACACCAAACTCTACCCTTCCCTACCTGCAAAACAGTGCGTAATTAAAATCGTGCACTCAGGCGGAAGAGGACAAAAATGAACTCGCATACCTCCTCCCCGCCCCACCTCTGCCACCCCCCACCCCCCACCCCCACCATTCACCACAAAACGCCCCATATAGACAAAAAAAAACAAAAAAAAACGAAAAACAGACTTAAACAAAGCAATAAGAAAACGAAGAAGAAATACCAAGAGACTAGAGAAGGCTGCTGAAAATTGACACGGGTCGATTTCCCCTCCTGCCCCCTCATCCCCTCTGACCCCCCCCCCCCCCACTCCTTCCCCCGTTCCCCCCGAGCCCATCTCTTCCTCACTCCCCCCCCCCTCACCCACCCACCAACCTTCCCCCCCCCCACACTCGCCTGCTCACACACCACACATAAATACACACTCACATAAAACCTATGTGCCTCCTTCCCTCACTTTCTCCTCCTCTCTCTCTCTCCCCGTATACATACATACATACATATGGCTTGAAGTTATGTACCTTGTGTATGGAGAGAGTCACCACTCTTACTATTTGTTAATCATTTGATCTCCTGGCCTCAGTGTTTATTAATTTCAAGATAGATAGATAGATAGATTGATAGATAGATAGATTGATATACGTGAGAAGATGGAAGCCCCATTCTGCCATAATGTTTTTTATGCATTTTTTGGTTGATTGGTTTGTTTTAAAGATAATTATGTGTCAACGCTTGTGCGTTATCATCGTTGTATTTATGTGGTTCTTGACATGTGATTGAACACACACACACACACACACGCATGCACGCACGCAAATCTTACTCAATGACGGATTTAGTACAGTTGCATTATTTCTTATTAATATGTTGTTGTTGTTGTTCCTGTTTTTGCTGCATGTCAACTACTGATGGTGACGTGTTACTCTCGTGTGTGTGTGTGTGTGTGTGTGTTTCGCCTGTATGTTCTTATCGTTGCATTTATGTCGTTCGTGACGTGTGGTTGAGCAGACACACAAAACTCTGCTCCATGAGGGATTAGTATAGTGGTATTTTATCATAATTATTGTGTTGCTGTCAGCTGCATGTCAAGTTACGGTGACGTGTTAACTCTGTGTGTATGTGGTCTCTGTGTGTGTGCTGTGTGTGTGTGTGTGTGTGTGTGTTTATGTACTCTATGTACATGCGTACTTGTACGTGCTACTTATTTTCAAGATACCTGTTGACGCCTGTATGTTCTTATTACCTTTGCAGTTATGTGGTTCTCGACGTGTGGCTGAATCAACAGACGCTCGGAAAGTTTCTGTCTCTATGAGGGATGAGTACAGTGATGTACTGTATCATTATCGCGTATATAATAATTATTGTTGTTCCTGGGCGTTGTTGTTGCTGCTCTTGCTGCTCCGAGCCAGCTGAGGCTGATGGGTTCACCTCTGTGGCGCGCTGTGTGCAGGCACGGAGGCCACCGGTGTGGGCACGGCCCCTGGGGTCTACCTGCGGGAGGACCCCATCTGCGGCACCCAGCTGGAGAACCAGAGCGAGTTGCGGGCCCCTTCCGCCGACAAGGCCGCCCTCTACCTGGACGCTGCGCTGGCCGCCAGATCGGCTGCAGGTGTGTGTGTGGGTGTGGGTGGGGTTGGGGGGAGGGGAGTGGGGGGTTGGGTATGTGTGGGTGTGTGGATGTGTGTGTGTTGGTGGGGTGGGGGATGAGTGGGTGTCGGTGGGTGAGGGGTTGTGGGGGGGGGGACGGGGTGGTTTTGTGTGTGTGTGTGTGTGTGTGTGTGTTAAAGACGTGGTAGTATCGATTTTTTTTTCTTTTTTCTTTATTTTGTTGTTGTTGTTGTTGCTATGATTAATATTATCATACTATACTAAGACAACAACGACAACTACTACTACTACTACAACTACTACTACTTCTACTACTGAACACATCTTCAGAGCGTTTGTCATGTTCAAAACTCCTCATATTGCACGCACGTGCGTACGCTCGCAATTACAGTCATTTAGTAGTTTCAGTTTCAGTTTCAGTAGCTCAAGGAGGCGTCACTGCGTTCGGACAAAACCATATACGCTACACTACATCTGCCAAGCAGATGCCTGACCAGCAGCGTAACCCAACGCGCTTAGTCAGGCCTTGAGTCATTTAGTAAACACACGTAAGCTCATACATATATACATACATGTATATATATATATATATATATATATATATATATATATATATATATATATATATATATATATAAACGCACATATATGGGCGCAAGTAAGCACACGTGCGCGCGCGTGAGTGCAGACATACACACACACACACACACACACACAGAGAGAGAGAGAGAGAGAGAGAGAGAGAGAGAGAGAGAGAGGAAACAAATAGTCAGACGTAAAATAGTCAAACCGACGAAACGCAAAGCCACTCGCTTCCCGCCCCCCCCCCCCCCCCCCCCCCCCCCCCCCCCCCCCCCTCACACACACACCTGTCGGTTTGTTTA
>NC_134879.1:41845460-41852960 GCF_041734735.1 Babylonia areolata | reverse complement strand
GTCGACAAGGGTTGCTGCAAGGCTTTATTTCGCGTTTTTTTTTTTGGGGTTTTTTTTGTTTTTTTTTTTTTTTTAGCCTAACCTTTCATTAGAAGGATAGATTACACGCTCCTAGTAATTTTTTTTTCTCTCTCGCTTACTTGCCGTGTAAAACGCACGAATGTTTCCTTTACATCAGGTCCCATAATTTAGGATAATAAAATCGGAAGTTAACTGCTGTATTATTGTCTGACCCGGAAGCAACCGTCTTCGTGGCAGACGTGCAAGACAGGTTTTTTGTTGTTGTTGTTCCTGAATACGTGAAATGTGCTTTTTATTTTTTTTGTATGACTGCTCGACTTGAATTTAAGGTATTTGATTCGTTTCTCCTCTGTCCTTTATCTGTCCTTTATCTGTCCTTTTATGCGAGATGATGTGAAGGGCCTATCGGTACAAAATGGTTTCTTATCTCACGCTTTTTGCTCCATCGTTTCAATTTGTCCATAACTCTTGTGTACCTGTATGCAAGCGGTTGGGAAACCCTTAGCTGCTGGCTATAGCTTGGAGGTGTTTATGTCGTTTTCTGGTAAAGAGCAAACGTCTGTGTATTTGTTGGTAGTCTCAAATTTAGTTTCTTTCTTCGTTGATTTATTTGCGAAAAAACTTAGGTTTGTATTTCTAACTTCCTGTTGCCATTTCAACGGCACTATCCGTGCATTGTGCTTTCATTTCAAGGCCTGCTCCAAGAACGGAAGGAACGAAAGAATAGCTTTTTCTTGAATTCGGTAGATGTAGGGTAACTCGACCTAACAGTTTGATGCCTTTTGAAACGGGTTCTTTAAAAAAAAAAAAAAAAAAAACGAACAGGAAATTATCCACTCTGGTAAGGTGAAGATCAATGCAACAGTGGGTAAAGATATGGATGTAAAGAATATCCACTCTACAGACGCACGCACACGCATACAGACATGCACGCACACACAAACACACACACCCACACATACGCACGCACGCACACACAGACACACACACTCACACACACACACACACACACACACACACACACATGCACGCACACATGGACACACGCACACATGGACACGCACACACACACACACACATACACGCACGCACGCACACACATACACAAACACGCGCGCGCGCACACACACACACACACACACGCACACACACAGCATTTTGCGCGTTCCACTTGACACTACTTGACCCCCATTTAATGACAAGCCTGCCCATAGCGGTCATGCGCCGGGCCGTCTTGAAACCGTAACGAAAACAAACAACACGCAAACAAACGAAAGAACCACCCCCCACCCCCCTACCCCCCAAAAAAACACAAAACAAAAAACAAACAACAGATGAACAAGCGAAGACTTCACACTAGAGCAAAGGGGATCTCGTAAATCCCCCCACCCTCCCTCTCCCACCCTCCCCCTCATCCTATAATCCCCATCCTCCCCACAATCCCTCACCTTATTGCGTCAGACTCGTTACAAGCCGTGGCCTGTGAAAATTATTTGGTCTCCTACACCCACGTTTGAAGGACGCGATAAAGAAGAAACATGAAAAAAAAGAAAGAAAAAAAGGGTGGATGGGTGGGGTGGGGTGGGGTGAGTGGGAGGTTTACTGATCAACAACAAATACATTTCTCCGCTCTGATTCGCAGAAATTCCATTATTCATCACCAGACCGAGAACGAGTGGAAATTTGAAAAGATAGGAAGGGGGGGAAATGTGGTAAAGTCGTGTCATAGGAGCCTTTTTTCCCCTCTCTCTCTCTGTTTCTGGTTGTGCTTTAGTTGTACGGAAACGATATACTTTCTTTCTTTCTTTCTTTTTTTTTTTCCAACTCCGACGGTATTTTCGTTTGCCTTTTCGTTGAGAACTTGTGGAAATTCGCACCTCTCTGTCTCTATCTCTCTTTCTTTCTTTCTTTCTCTCTCTCTCTGTCGTTCTTTCCCCCTTTCTGTCTTTCTTTCTCGCTCTTTCTCTGTATCTGCCTATCTGTCTGTCTCTCTCCCTCTCTCTCTTTCATCCAATGTATTCAGGTGCCAGTACAAACAATTCACCTGCTAGCCACATTGGGAAACTCCCCCCCCAAAAAAGCAGTTGTTAACACCGGTTTATCGCCCAGCACAGGAAACAACACAGAGTCTGCATGCTTGTCTGTGTCATCGAAAAAAAAAAAAAAGAATTCTGGTGCCAGTTGCATTGCTTGGTTTAACTTTTTTTGACAGTTACACATGACTAAATACCTACGTTGACCGAACTTCGCCTTTGGTCAGTTCCATACTACACACAGTTAGTGGACCGTACTGGGCTCTTCCCGTCCGAGCAATGCAACTGGCTTCTGGATGCTAATGCGTGTTTTTCGTGTTTTACTTGACGCATCCGCTTTTAACTCTCTCTTGCCCGTCTCAAAAGCTGTACGGGCCAGGACGTACCCTGATTTTCTCCCCATTATGTTCTTTCACTTTGATTTTCGTTGCTGTATAATTGCTGTTGTTGTGTTATTGTTGTTATTAATATCCAAGTTAGGATTTTTTCACAACCAACAGTTGTTGCTGTTTTGTTTTGGGTTTGTTTGGGGTTTTTTACAGACTTTCTCCATTTTGTCATTTCTCTCATCCTGCTGCTTAATTGTGGAACTCTCAACGGCGGCAGTAAAATAAATAAATAAATAAATAAATAGAAGTGGAAGCAAACTCACGTCGGTGGATGTTGGCAGTGAAAAATATAGCAAAACTGGAAGAGCGACAACAACAAAAAAATCATGGTCCTCTTCTATGCTCCAGCGACAGGTTTCTGTTTGGCTTAAACTACGAGTCATGAAATTAATGACCTCTCTGGCCAAAGATTTTCGCTTTTCTTCGCTTTTTTTGTTTTCATTGTTTCTTTGAATTATCTTTATTTTTGTTGTTGTTCTTGCAAAGACATCATCAGTGACGAAGAGATTGTTAACTTTAACCAACTGAACTTAGCTGAACTTAACTAATCTTCTTGTATAGCTCATGGAGAATTTCCAAGCCGAAATTCTTTTTTTTTTTTTTTTTTTTTTTCCAAGGCGTGTTTTAACATTCTGTTGATCACATTCTCAACCTTAAAAGCACCTTACTCATTATGCGGCTCCCACAAAAAAAATGCCCATTTTCTCCACCTCAGAGCTAAGGCATGAAAGAAGGGTGGGAAAAGCACTACTGGTATGGTTTGGTGTTTTTGTTATGATTCATCCCCACCCAGTGCCCTCGACAGGAAAAGCACTTAATTGGTTTGATGTTAATTACTAATTATTCGCTCGGCGCTCTGCGGTTGACAGCGCCGTTGCCTACCTCTTTTTGATTTCTTTTTCTTTCTGTTTTGTTTTGTGTGGTGTTGTTGTTTTTTTACCAGCTCGGCAAACATCCATACACGCTCCTTCCTTTAAAGAAAGATGCATCACGACGCAACAGTCATCTCGACGGAGACGGTTGCTTACACTTGCATGCCAACAATGCCCTCGATACAAAATGCCGACAGCACGAATCTGTGTGTGTGTGTGTGTGTGTGTGTGTGTGTGATGCTCGTTGCGATACAAGGGATGCAGGCGATCATTTCCGCTGGCACGCGAATGCTGCCTGTCAGCCTGAGAATGTCTTTGATACGTTGGCCAGTTCTTTTTTCTTTTTCTTTTTTTCTTTTTTTTATATTATGATTTACTTTACCCTACTGGGTAGATGGTTGAAGTGAAGGAAGCGCTTTTAACATGCAGGTAGTGGTAGGGTGTTTTTGTACGTGGCTAGAGAGAAGGAGGAGGAGGATGTTCGTCCTTTCTTTAACTATTGTTCGTTCTGTGTGTGTGTGTGTGTGTGTGTGTGTGTGTGTAGCGCGCGCCGTGGTTTGTGTGCGCTTGTGTGTGTGTGTGTGAGAGAGAGAGAGAGAGAGTGTGTGTGTGTGTGTATTGTCGTGCATTGTTTAGTATAACTTGGTGTATCTGTTCGCACGTTTACGGACGCGCGTTCATCATTATTTTCTCCTCCTCCTCCTCCTGCTTCTTCTACTTCTTCTTTCTTCCTTCCTTCCTTCCTTCCTTTCTTTCTTTCTTTGTTGAATCAGGCATCGGTTATTATCATTAGTATGAGTTATGTAGCTTACGACTAAGTACTCAAGAATTTCTCTGTGCCATTCTAGGCAGTTTAATTAACGGCGCACAACTACTACCACTACCACTAGCAACCCCCCACCCCCCATCCCCCCCGCAAAGTTCCTGCATTCCACCCCCTACACTCTTTCCTCTTCCCTCACCCCCACACCCCTTCTTCACACACGCACACACACACACGCGCGCACACACACACACACACGTACGCACGCACGCACACACTACCCTGCTGCGGTCACTGTTTCCACAACAAGTCATATCTGGCTGCTGACTTTGACGTGCCACCATCTTTTTTTTGGCAGCGTTTCTGGCCCTGGAATCTGGAGCGTGCGTGTGTGTGTGTGGTGGTTGTGTGTGTGTGGAGGGAGGGGGGGTGGGGGGAGGGGTTGTGTGTGTGTGTTTATGGTGGTTATATGCGTGAGTGTGTGTGTGTGTGTGATCATATGCGTGAGTGTGAGTGTGTGTGTATGTGGTGATTTGCGTGAGCGCGCGCGCGTGTGTGTGTGTGTGTGTGTGTTGTGTTGGCTGTCAAGCTGGCAACAGGTACCTGCCGTGTATGGATACAATGCTTTTCTCTTCCTGTTTGCCGGCTGTCTTGTCGATGAGTTATTTTAATAGGAACGGCGTTCACACACACACACACACACCAACACCAACACATATATGTATGAGATAGTCAGTCGTGTCCATATATGACCATCAGAACAGCAGAAGGGGCAACTGCTGTCCCGACAATCTGGGCTAGAATTTGATTGTTGTTTTTCCCCTGTCGAGTTTCTCGACAAAGAGGGTTTTGGGGGACTAGAACAACAACAACAACAACAACAATGATATTGATAATGACAACAGTGTTGATAATATTATTGGTAATAATGATCATAATCATAATAATAATAATAATAATAGTAACTGATATTTTCGATGGTAATCATTACCATCGCATGATAGTTCCTAGAATTAAGATTCGCTCCCCGATCACATCAGAGCAAGTAGATAAATCACGCTACTTCCTGCAGTAACTCCAGAGATGCCACATGCATTACTTGCTGGAAGTTCGCAAGCACCGGAAAAGATGAAAAGGCTTGGGTTGTTGTGTAGTAGACTTTGAGGGGCGCGTGAACTCACTAAATCTTTGCCCCCTCTCCCCTCCCCCACCCCCACCCCACCCCTCATCAATCATACAATTGTCAGCTAGGTGTCTGAAAAAAACAAACAACAGCAGCAAAAACAAAAACCACCTCGACGTGCGAGAGAAGTTCCACCGCCCGCCGCGCGCATGAGCCGGAACTTGAACTGTCTTCCGGTTCCGTTGTGGTTTATGTTGACACTTTGGACCAAAGTCTTTGGGTGTTGTGTGTTTAAGAGAGGCTCTCAACACCAAAACAAAGTTGCCACGGTTTTCTTCGCGCCCCCCCCCCCCCCCTCTACGTCTGCCAGTATTGGCTTATTTTCCGCCTGACATACTTTCAAACACAAGAGAAACAAAAGCATGTTATTTTTGTGGGTTGGAATTTAAAAAAAAAAAAAAATTATGCGAGTTTTGACAACTTTGAAGAATTGAAATGCGTTCGCGCGTATCCTCTTTCCTGACGCTTCCTCGTTCCTCTTCTGCTTTCGTTTTTTTTTCTTCCTTTCTTCCCTCTTTCTTCCGTGCTTCTTCACTCTTTGTTACCCCCCCCCCCACGCCCCCCCTACCCCGCCCTCTCCCCATCCACTACGTCACTCCCTTCTTCCTCTCTCCATCGTCTTTGTATCGTTTTTGTTTCCCTTTCCGTATCCTGCATTTTCTGTGGGTCCCTTTCTGACAGACTGACATCTCTCTTTCCCCGCCCCCCCCCCCCTCTCGCTCACACACACACACACACACACACACACACACATACCACGCGCACATTCACACACACACACACCCTCTCGCTCACACACACACACACACACACACACACACACACATTAACAGACACATGCACATTCACTAACAGACACGCGCACATCCACACACACACACACACACACACACACACACACACACACACACACACACACACACACACGTATTTTCGCACACACGTATGTTCACACACACGCACGCATTCACAAACTCACACACGCACATTCACACACACACACACACGCACATTCACACACGCGCGCGCACACACACACACACACACACACACACACACACACACCACACACAACACACAATACACATGATTATGCTGCATTCACTCTTTCGCCCGCCCACCCACCCCATACCCACACGAACCACCTATTTTCTAGATCCATTTGCCCCCCTCCCCCATCCCCCAGCCTCTCCACCCACCGCACCCTTTGCACGCCCCCCCACCCCCCTCCATACTCCACCCTTCGCCCTGCCCCTGTCTCTAAACTACATGAAAATAAGTTTAACAAACAGGAATGTGAGTTAATGAACGGGAAGAACGCGGCTGATTTGCGCCAGTCCTCGCGCACGCAGGTGTTTTACACGCACTCTGGTGTGTGTGTGCACGTGAGCGTACACACTGACTTTGCTCGCCTTCACCTCTCCTTTTTTGTGTGTGTGTGTGACTCTCTTCCCTGTCTGTCTGTCTGTCTGTCTGTCTCTGAATCTCTTTCTTCTCTGTCTCAGTCACTTGTCTCTGTGCATGCTCTCTTTCCATCTATGTCACTGTCTCTCTCTTAATGTATGTGTGTTCTCCCCCCCTCTCTCTCTCTCTTTCTCTTTCTTCCTCTGTGCGTTATCTTTATCTCTGTTTGTCTCACTCTTTGCTCCCTTCTTCAACCTCATCCTCACTTTCCCACTCCCACGATTCTCTCTCTTGTATTTCTTGTATTTCTTTTCTTTTTATCACAACAGATTTCTCTGTGTGAAATTCGGGCTGCTCTCCCTACGGAGAGCGCGTCGCTACACTACAGCGCCACCCATTTTTTTTGTATTTTTTTTCCTGCATGCAGTTTTATTTGTTTTTCCTATCGAAGTGAATTTTTCTACAAAATTTTGCCAGGGACAGCCCTTTTGTTGCCGTGGGTTCTTTTACGTGCGCTAAGTGCATGCTGCACACGGGACCTCGGTTTATCGTCTCATCCGAATGACTAGCGTCCAGGCCACCACTCAAGGTCTAGTGGAGGGGGGGAATATATCGGCGGCTGAGCCGTGATTCGAACCAGCGCGCTCAGATTCTCTCGCTTCTTAGGCGGACGCGTTACCTCTAGGCCATCACTCCACTCTGTCTCTGTCTCTCTGTCTCTATCTGTCTCTCTGTCTCTGTGTCTCTATCTGTCTCTCTGTCTCTGTCTCTGTGTCTCTATCTGTCTCTCTCTCTCTCTCTCTCTCTGTCTCTCTCTCACTACATATTCTCTGCT
>NC_134879.1:41815460-41840460 GCF_041734735.1 Babylonia areolata | reverse complement strand
CTGAACCCCCTTCGTGTGTATACGCAAGCAGAAGATCAAATACGCACGATAAAGATCCTGTAATCCATGTCAGCGTTCGGTGGGTTATGGAAACAAGAACATACCCAGCATGCACACCCCCGAAAACGGAGTATGGCTGCCTACATGGCGGGGTAAAAACGGTCATACACGTAAAAGCCCACTCGTGTGCATACGAGTGAACGTGGGAGTTGCAGGCAACGAACGCAGAAGAAGAAGAAGAAGATTGAGGCATCTTCTCTCCGATGGTGGCGGCACTGGGCGTGAAGAACAGACAGAAACGGAATGACAAGATAAAAGACGCAAAAGGGAAAGACAGGGAAAAAATGATTAATGACTGTAGAAAATAAATATGACAGAAAGAACAAGAAACATGGATCAAAATGGGAGGTTGATTACGTGGTGTTTTGTTGGGTTTGGGGGTTGTGGTTGTGTGTGTGTGTGTGTGTGTGTGTGAGACAGACACACAGAGAGAGAGAGAGAGTCAAAGAGGCATAAATCGAACTCCAACACACAATTCATAACCACCCGCTTCTCTACCTCAGGCCTCTCTCATAGACAAAGGAAAGGGGGGGAAAAAATAATAATAAAATGCTAAGCATAATATACCGTCTCGGCGATTTTGTCTCCACGAAATGTGATCAGCACAACAGATGGCCCACGTTGATCTTTTGTTTTCTCCCTTCACACACACACACACACACACACACACACACACACACACACACACACACACACACACACACACACACGCACAAAAGACCAGGCGAAAAGTTCGGCACCAACACCTGCAATTTTGAGTTGCCGTTCCTCCACCCCACCCCCTCATCCAACTCTCCACAGAGAAAGAGAGAGAGAGGGGGGGAGTGGGGGGGGGGGGGCGGAATAGTACATGGGATAACAGTTGTTTGTGAACACGTTTTCGTTTCTTGTTAAGGGGGTAAGAGGGGAAGGGAGAATAACCGCTGTATCAGGGAACATGTCTTTCCTTTCGGGTAAAGATTTGGGTTTAAAACACACACACACACACACACACACACACACACACACACACACACACACACACACACCAAAAAAAAAAAACCAGTGCTGTGTGCACATATCCCGTTTCCTTGGGGGAACGTGGGGGTGGAAAAAAAAACTAAAGAAAAACCCCCCACAAAAACACGGATTTGCATCTCTGCACTGGAACTTCTTCCTGAGGCCCTAAAAAAAAAAAAAAAAAAAAAGTTCGCTGCTTCTTCTGTAAATGTCTTCATTTCCTTACGGAGGTGGAAGATGAGGAGGAGGAGGAGAAGGAAGGAGATAAGGGGGGGTGAAGGGTAGAGAGGGGGTGGGGGGTGGTGGTAACAATTACGTGGTGCCAGCCAGTGTACATGTCTTCCTGTCTTTGGACAAGAGAAGGTGGTGTTAGGTGGGAGAAGAAGAAGTGGAGTGGAAGGGGGACTATTAGTGGGGTGTGTGGGGGAGCAGGGGTGGGGGTGGGGAGGGGGAAGGGACAGAGATTATTAGAAAGAAAGACGGAGAGAGAGAGAGAGGACACAAGTGTGAAAGAGTTGAGAGAGAGAGAAGAGAAGAGAAAAAAAGGAGCAAGTGCCGATGTACGTGTTACTTGGTACAACAAAAAGTCTCACTTTCTTTTTTGGAGTTTTGGGATGGAGAGTTGCGTGAGGGAGCGGGGGGATGGGGGGGAGAGGGGGGGGGGTAACAGTGAGTGTCTCGAGACATGCCCGCTCTTTTTCTTTCGTGTTCTTTTCTTTTCTTTTTTTCTTTCTTTTTTTCAAGTGAGGGAAGGGGGAGCTATTAAATTTTTAACACGTGGTGCCAGGGTACACCATTACTCCATTATACTCCGACCATTCCCACACCCTCCACTTTACTTTGTTTTTTCTTCTTCTTCTTCTTCTTTTTCTTGTGTGTGTTGGGAGAGAGTGGGAGGAGGAAGAGAAGAAGAGAGGGTTGAAGCTTTAGTGTCTTAGTGTACATCTCTCTCCCTCTGTCTCTGTCTCTTTGTCCCTTTCTCTCTCTCTCTCTCTCTCTCTCTCTCTCTCCTCTCTTTTTCTCTCAACCTCTTCCTCTCTCTCTTCCTCTTCCTCTCTACCCTCTTTCTCCCCTATCTCTCTTCATCTCTCTCTTCCTTTTTCTCTTCCTTTCCCTCTCTCTCTCTCTTCCTGTCTCTCTCTCTTCCTGTCTCTCTCTCTCCCTCTCTCTCTCTCCGCCCTCTCTCTCGCTCTTCCCCTCTAGCTCTCTCTCCCCTCTCTGTCTCTCTTCTTCTTCTTTCTCTCTCCCTCTCTCTTTCTCTCTCCCTCTCTCCCCTCCTCTCTCTCTCACTCTCCCTCTCCCATCCCTCCCTCTCTGTCTCTCTCTCTGTGTCTCTCTTGTTTCTCTCTCTGTGTCTCTCTTGTTTCTCTCTCTCTCTCTCTCTCTCTCTCTCTCTCGCTGTGGAGGATTGGAGAGGGGAGGTTGGGGAGGTGTTGAAGGAATGGCAATTTAAAATTGCAGGTTTCGGTGCCGATACTTTTCGCCTGGTCGTTCTGTGAGGTAGTGAGTGGAGTTCAGTTCAGTGTGGGCCATCTCTTGTGTTGGTTGGTTGAGACGAAATCGCCGAGACGGTGTATTATGATTATCATTTTATTTTCTTCTTTTTTTTTTTTTTTTTTTTGTCTGTGAGAGGCTCGAGGTGGAGAAGGGGGTGGTTTATAAACCGTGTGTTGTTGTCAGATTTATCCCTTTTTGTCTCTCTGTCCATCTCGGCCTTTATCTGTGTATCTGCCCATTCACCGGGTAATGGCCGGGCGCGGCCTCCCCTCGGGAGTCCGCGCCTAGCTGCGAGTCCCCACAGCACGGAGATGACTTGTCATTCACCCTTCTCCCTGCCTCGCGCTGGGACACCTCGGGAGGCGACGCTCGTACCTCTTTCCCCCCGGTCCCCTTCATGGCCGTTTTACTGGTACGAACGTCGCCTCCGCGATCAGCGTCTAACGACGCATCGCCGCGGTCCGTATCGGGAGGAATCATGAGCTCCGGGCCTGGGAGAGTCTCTTACCGAGTCTCAATCCCAGCATCATGATTCCCTGCCTTCGTGGTATGGCACACGAGGCATGGAACCTGCGCTTAGGCACCCAGCGAAAATCCGACCCCCAACAGAGAAAGGAAAGATAGGATCGACTTAGAGGCAGAAAAAATCGAACGAATCGAGGGTGCCGAGTCGAATCGAGTACACAGAATGTAAGAATACAATAAACACAAGCCGCATGCAACAAAATAAGGCCAAAAGGATACGCTGAACAGCCGAAAAAAGCGTAAGACGAGACAGAGCGTAAACCTGACAAGATGGCGTGGAGAGCCTTGGCCAAAGGAATGATTAAGCGCTTATAGTTTTTAGAGGCGTTTGATTGGCTGAGAGCGGTGGGCCCATTTTTTCACTGTTAGCCGCGCGAAATTTGGCCAAGCAGAGCAAACCAATAGGCCTAGTTTGCATCAGTTTGACATGGTAAGTATATTTAGCACCAAACATGGAGTATAATACAAACTCCCCCTTTCAGCTGTCTGCTTCTCTCTCTCCTCTCCCTCTCTCTGTCTCTCCTCTCCCTCTCTCTCTCTCTCTCTCTCTCTCTCTCTCTCTCTCTCCTTTATGGATTGACAGTTCTGATATGGCCCTGTGCGGTCGGCTGGACTAAAAGCAACAATTAACAATTAACTCTCTCTCTTTCTAGCTCTCTCTCTCTCTCTCTCTCACTCATCCTTCATATCCCCTTACTATCTTTTTGTATCTTCTCCCCCCCCCCCCCCACCCCCACCCCCCACCCCCGCCTCCTTTCTTTATCTCATAGTATATTTTTATTAGCAGTTCCCCTCCCCCCCCCCTCTCTCTCTCTCTCTCCTTATTACCTTTCTGTATCTCCCCTCCACCTCTTTCTTTATCTGAGAGTCTATTTTTTAGCTATTCTTCTCCCCCCCTCTCTCTCTCTCTCTCTGTCTCTTTCTCTCTCCCTCCCTCCCTCCCTCCCCCCCCCAAGGCAGGTGGATGGGATATAAACAAAAACCTTCCGTGTAAAGAGTGCACATAGTGTGTCATATCTCATGCATCACTTGTACTGGTCTTCCCCTCATCCCCTCTCACCACACACACACACACACACACACACACACACACACACACACACACACACACACACACACACACACATACGCGAGGTTCGAAGGCACCAGAAAAATGAATGGAGAGAGGGGTATGGGTAAGCAAAGAAGTGGGGGACAGGGGGGGGAGGCGTAGTGCGGTGTGTGTGTGTGTGTGGAAGGGTGGAGAGGATGGCATCGCCTGTTTCTGTCCATCAGCTTGAGGTGAAAGGGGGGGGGGGGCGTTGGAGTTGGGGGGGGGGGGGGGGGGGGGGTTAAGACCCGCGTAAACTAAGCAGCCCTGTTACCTGACCTGTGTAAACTACCTGGTGGTGCCTGTCGACTGGTGTAGTGGGGCTCCTGATTGGGGCGCTAAGAGCCTCTTTAAAGTGCCCCCCCCACCCCCACCCCCACACACACACCCCCTGAACTGAGAAGGGGGACTGACTCTCGACGCGCCTGTCTTCCCGTCCTCCCATTCTTCTTACCACCACCACCACCACCACCACCAATCCCCACCCTTTTCTTCAACCCTCGACCAGCATCCGTGAGATGTGTGTGTGTGTGTGTGTGTGTGTGTGTGCAAAGACCCAAGTTCTCTGGGAGGACGTGTGTTTTTGTTGTTGTTGTTTTTTTGTTTTGTGTGTGTGTGTGTGTGTGTGTGTGTGTGTGTGCGCGCGCGCGTGTGTGTGTGTGTGTTTAAAGGGGATGGGTAGAATTTTTTTTTTGAGGGGGGTGGGGGGGGGGGGGGATGGGGAGGGGTGGTGGGGGTAGTAGGCTCGGAAACTGAAGCTTGCCATAAATTATGTCACGGTTCCACCAACTGTTGTGAATGATTCTTTCTCTTTCGCTCTTATGTTCTTTGTTGAGGTGTTGAAGGGTGGTGGTGGTGTGTGTGTGTGTATGGGGCTGGTGGGGGTTAGGGGGTTACCGTGGAAGTTGAGTGAGTGATGTCTTTGTTTGTCTTCACTTTTCATGCTCATCCTTCTGTCCTACTCTTGCTGCTCTTCTTCATCCTCGTTCTTCACCTCTTCCTCTTCCGTCTCTTCCTCCGCCTCTTCCTCCTCCTCTTCCTCCTCCTCTTCCTTCTCCTCCTCCTCCTCCTCCTCTTCCTCCTCCTCCTCCTCTTCCTTTTCCTCCTTGTCTGTATTACGATGGTGGTGGCATTTTATTCTCTTTACACGGTTTAACATACATTTATTAATTTAGTAATATATAGGTATGGAGTGCTTGGTTTTTATTTTTGACGTATGTATATAACATGACGCGCGCATGCGTGTGTGTGTGTGTGTGTGTGTGTGTGTGTTCATACCGGCAATTTGTAGTATTGTCTTAGTGTAAAGACGCAAATATAATTGTGTTGTTTTTTTGGGGGGTTTTCATGTGCAGAGGTCTGTTATTATGTACAGTTGTATAAGTGTTGTCTCATTTAAGGCGCTTAGAGCCCATTACATTGGGAGTTTGCACCGTTAAAGTACTATCGATGATGATGATTATGATGATGATTATGTATTGCCAACGGCCAGTCACTTTCGAGTCTGTTTAATATCGGTTTACTCGCCATTGTTTTGACAGTCGTTTTGCTCGCTCGCACTTCCTTTCTCAATATTTATTGGCTGAGCGTCTTGTGTTTATCGGTGTATGTCTGAGGTAAACGTGCTGCATGTTCACGGGCCTTTCAACGTCAATTACAGCGTGATGATTGTGGATGGAAACCGTGGGTGTCCCTGAGTGGCATGCCCTGGTTGGTGCCTTGGCATTTTTGTAAGGAAGAATACCTCAGATACTTGAGATGCCAAACTTGTGATGATCACAGCGGCGACTGGCCCTCGAGGGCATGCATTTTATGTTTTCCCCCTCTCTCTCTCTCTCTTCCTCGCCCTGCTCATTCATTAATTACAAGATCAAAATGAAGAGCGGGAGGTTGTTGTTCTGCTTCATAATCAAGCCTTGGAACAGAAGATTCTCCCGAAAAATTAAATCATTGTAATCATGGCATCTTAATGGTTTGGGGTTCTGACAGATCTCCTTGGGGGAACCAAATAAAACCATCCCATGCCGCCACATCCTCTTCACTGCACACTCCCTCCCTCCGCCGCACACACACACACACACACACACACACACACACACACACACACACACACACGCCTTCCCCCTTGTTAACAGTCTGAGCAGACGAGCGGTCACTGCAGTCACAACAGACGATCCCAGTCTCTGTCTGACCACCGTCCAAAAACTGCGACCCCTGCTGCCTTCCAGATGAGATTCCGCCCTGCAGTAATGGCGGCTGTCAGGGCCCATAACTGCCATGGCAACGAGGGGGAAGGGGTGTCACTCTGTGATAGGTGGCGTCCCTGTTTTCACTGGGCATCGACTACTTAGGAGGGCGCCTGGGGGAATGGGAGGCTGTGGAAGAGAGGGAGGCTGTGGGGATTTATCGCACGTTGCTAAACAGGTGCCCGCGCGTGCGTTGCTTTTAACAGGTAAATGGAAACTGTACCTTAAACATCTAGAAGCTTGTATAAATGAAATAAACTAAAAAGCACGGTGTGTGGTCCAACAAACAAAATTATTAGAAAGAAATATATCTTCTCTGCGGGTTACGTCTGATTCTGAGTTAGCCATAAGCTGGTATCAGTATCAGCAGAATTTACATCTTGTTTGTTTTTAGAGAGTAGAGTCGATGATTAGCAGTGTGTGCACGAAACAAAATAAGAGAGAGAGGCAGGTTGACAGACAGACAGACTTGCACGGAGAGGGACCGAAAGAGAGAGACGCGGAGAGAGAGAGAGAGAGAAGGGGAGGTAAGGAAGGGAGCGGCAGGGAAGGTAGATAACCCACTCCTTCACTCCCAATCGACGAAGAAGTGATTGCGCGACGATGAAGAGAGAAGAGCTTATCAAAAAGGAAACGTAGTCGCCAGCACCGTCTGAAATTATTGACGGCCTCAAAAGGAGAGAGGAAGAGAGACAGATAGATATCACACAGCCCACCCCCAGCGGTACAGCAATCTGTCCTATGGATCTATCGGATGAAGACGAGGGGATTGGTTTCCTTTGACCTTCCATGTTATAACTTGACGGTGTGGGGGAGAAAGGGAGATAAGGCGGAAGGTATCAGAAGGCAGTATCGGTACAAAAGGCGAGGTTTGTGGGGGAGGGAGGGGGGGTTGTTTTTTTTCGTTGTCTCTGTCTGTCTCTCTGTTTCTTTCTCGCTCTCTTTCACGCGCGCACACACACAAACACACACTCGCACACATACATACATACGCGAGCGCGCACACATGCATGCGCGCACGCACACAAGCACACACACACACACACACACACACACACACACACACACACACACACACACACACACACACACCCCTAGCTGTGCGCGGGTTCACATGCATATTACATTCCCCAATCACCCTTGCCTTCCTACCTATCTACCTCTTGTCCCACTCCCTTTTCTCCCTCCCCCCACCCTGCCCCCCAACCCCCGCGCTCCCCCCCCTCCCCATTCCCCCCCGTGTAATATCTCCAGACATCTCCACGATCTCTGTGATATCACTTAAAAGTGGGGGGAAAAAAACGTTAGAATTGAAAGACTACTACTACTACCACGGAACAGAAGTCGTGTTGGGTGACTTAGTTACAGTCGGCTTCACGTTTCCATTCCGTTTGGCTTTTATGGGACCTGAGGAGTGGCAGCATATCAGACCGCTTGCTCAGGGATCTCTACTGGGCACGACAATTCCCATTGGGGGGCGTGGGGGTGGGGGGAGGTGGTGGGGGAAGGGGGGTTGAGGGTGCGGACCCACTGATAAGACAGCTGTCTAGTTCCGTAGTGGTCCGCTCTCTCTCTCTCTCTTTCTGTCTTGTCTGTGCTTCACTTGCATCAAAGAACTCCCCCAGCGCTTGAGAAGTCCGCAGGGCAAGTAAAGACATTTGATTTGCTTTTACACCAAAGGGGCCTATAAGTATCCACGCGTAGGTATATAGGTTCTTTGCTCAGTTGCACGTGTTCTAGTCTGGAGAGAGGGGAGGGAGGCGGGGGGGAGAGAAGAAGAAGAAGAAGAGCTGGCTTCGAAAGGGCAGGGCAAAGTTGGAGCCGTGAGAAACAAGTAATGTGGAAACTTTGAACCCACGAGTGTGATGAGAAAGTGATGGCAGCTGCTGTTTCGTTGCTGTTAAATGAGGGACTTTCGCTGCTTCAGCACCACAAAGACGCTTGTTGACCAGAGAAACGGGTGGCAGTGGGTTTTTTTTATGCAGAGGTTAGAGAAACTTCTTTTTTTTCTGAGAGAATCTTAACACATTACACACTATTGCGTTTCAATATTATCATTCATATTAAGAGGAGTAATATAAAACTTGTACGATGATTCTTGAATTTTTGGAGGTAAGTCACACGGGGTTTTTGAATTTTAACCTTGTTTGTCTCACATGAAAAGTTAGAGAAACTGTCACTGAAAGAATACCTATATGATGCATGTTATGTGTTTGTGTATCATTGCTAGAAAGGCAAATATAGGCAGTACGATTGTTCATAAATTTGTGGAGGCAGCCATACGACTTGGCATTTACTGTTATGTTGTTTATCACACGTGAAGATATTCTAGGTGCTGAACAGCGCGTTGGGTTTACGAGTAGGTCAAGGTCAGACACGGTGTAGCGTATATGGATGAGGCTGTACGTCTTGACGCCTTCCTTGAAAATGAGACTGAAATTGAAGATAATTAGCAAAATCAGTGTCATCAATTTGATGCTGTTGGCAAATACACTGCGTGTTACTCGTTCGAACATCGCTCTGTTGATTTGTTTTTGTTTGTGTGTTTGTGTTGTGTTTTTGTTGTTGTCGTTTTTGTGGTTTTTTGTGTGTTTTTTATCGCCTTGTTAACCAAATTTGATGTATATTTTTTCATCTTGGACTAAAATTTTAATAAGGAAGGAAGTTTTATTTTTGTACATTGTATTGTATTTTATTACTGTTTTGTTACTCAGATTACTCTTTGTGATATTCAGAATGCTTCCCCCAGGGAGAGCACGTCGCTACACTGATGGCGGCACTTTTTTTTTCTATTTTTCAAGCAATGTGGGGGGTTTTCCTACAGAATTTTATGCCAGGGACAACCATTATTGCCGTGGGTTCTTTTAACGTCCGCTAGGTGCATGTTCCACATAATGCCTCGATTTATCGTCTCACCCGAAGGACTAGCGTGCAGACCACTGCTCAGGGTCTAGTGGAGGGGTAGAAAATACTGGCGACTGTCGGATTCGAACCAGTGCGCTCAGATCCCCTCGCTTTCAAGGCTGACGGACGCGTTACCAGCAGGCCAACACTCCACATTCAGTTACCTCGAACTTATTAAAGTGAATAAAAGAATAATAGATTTCGTTTTAAACGTTGACCTAGACTCAGTGGCGGGGTGGACAAAATACAAAGACTTGTATATAGAATGTGTGTGATGAATACAGGGAGATCTTAGCTGTCTGTGAATTGATGGATTACGGAACATTGAGGTGTGTGTATAACAGGGCCAGATTGGTATGCTGGTGATGACAGTAGTGATTTACTATGATGAAATGGAGAAAAAAAAAAGTTAGATCATGATGCCAAACGTTCCCTGAGGAACTGTATTCCGTTGTAATTTGTATTCCTTGTGCATGGGTACTAGTCTATCAGATAATACAATAAAACGAGGTCCCGTGTGAAGCATGCACTTAGCGCAACACAAGGCACGGTCGAGCTTTTTCTTCCTGTACATTTATGGAAATGCCAGACTCATATAGTCATATCTCCAAAAATCTCATCATGTTTATTTCTTATTCCCCCCCCCCCCCCCCCCCCCCCCCTTTCTTTCAGGCGGAAGTGACAGTAATGGGAAATGTTTGGGGAATAACGAGAGGGGGGTGGGGAGGGAGGGCAGGGTGACCTAAAATCAGACATCTGATAGGCAGAAAGCTGAGACTCATCTATCAGCCACATACTGGCACAAACAAACCGGTATAATGCAGAGCAGTCGGGATCACACAGAGAAGAAAGAAAAAAAGAAAAGAAAACAATGTCAAATTCGTGTAATCCGGGCCGAGACGCAAGGCAGTCACGGTGTTGACGCATAGTTTACACTGCTTACGCTCAAAACCACAGTAGAGGCCAGGCGGTGTATAGTATATGCTGCTGTGAAAACACCGCACCGAGTTGGTTGAAGCAAAGGACGATACTTTTTTTCTGGTTCAAGTCTCTCTGTCCGAGGCAGCCATGACACCATGGCAGCCACGTCACTTCCGTTCAAGTTACTTCCCGGCTGGCTTCCTCTTCCGCTTTGAGTCCGTCACGTTGGACGCCGCGCACCGCTTCTCAAAACTAAGGGTTTGGTTTTATCCCTTTATTGCACCCTTATGAATATTTGTCTTCTTATTTCCCTGACATACATTTTCACAGATTATAAAAGTGGTTTATAGTTTCTGTATAAGAAAATGAGTATTCAAGTTTCCGAACAAAACTTTTGTCAAGAATACGTAATACATAGTTTCAACTCAGGAATACCCACTCGAATCGATAATCGAATCATTTTCTTCTTTTATTTAAAAAACACCCTTTACGAAATACAGACTTTAAGCCTCCTCTTCCTCTGCACCTATCACAAACAGAGTCCGTAACGATCAGAATATTTTCTGATGAGGCTTTTCGTCCACGAGAAGGAGAGAAGGGGAAGACATGGGGGGTAAGGGAGTGGGAGGGGGGGGGGTACCTTTCTCACCCTTCATCCTTCCCTTTTGACCACGTGACAGGCAGCCAAAAGGGAGGGCTTCTGAAGCTTGGGGCAAATTGTGAACGCAAGTCAGACCAGATAAACACCCAACTTGTGGAAATAGTTACCCCGCGCGCGCACACTTCTTGATGGCAGGAAAGAAGAAGAAAAAAAAACCCAGAAACCAGCAAGTACAGCAGTTCAAAGCTGTTCCATCAAAGAAGTGCCAGAATTGAATCATAGCAGCATCTCTCTCCCTTCTGTTCCTCCTGCCGCTTCTGTCCGATAACCAGCATCGTCCTGCCATAGAGGAGGCTTTGATGAACCCTCCCCCCTCCCGTCCCACACCCCAATCACCCACACAGATCTGTGTCAGGCCATCTTCCCACCCCTCCCCACCCCCACCAATCCTCCTCCCCCCCCCCTCTCCACTTCTCCTTCTCTCATGTCCTACTCTCATCAGACCTTGCAGCTTCATTACCCACGCCCCCTCCCCTTCCCCTGTGGAATTAGGGAACTGGTACCGATACGGTTTGTTTCCCTTCAATCTTGACCTGTGGTGCATCAGTTTCCGAGTGATGATAGACCCGGGCACTCTTGACACCCCAGCCCCGTCTCTCTCTCCCCACACACCCCCTCTCACCCCCGCCCCCCGCGCGCCCCCACATCCCCCAAAACCCTTCAGTCAGTTCAGTGACTTTGTACGGTCATCACAGTCATTTGCTATACTTGGGAGTTGTTGTTTTTTTCTGCTTTACTTTGGAGCTTTGGTATACTAGTTCTGAGGTCTCTCCCCTACATTTGAAGTGGGGGGGGGGGTTTCTGCACACTAGGGTTTTAAAGTCTTTTACCCTCCCAATATATTCGTCTGGTTGTGCTTCAAGAGTCTTTTGAAGTCTCCCCCCCCCCCACCCCCCACCCCCTCCTCCTCCTCTTTGCGTTTTCGTGTAACTGCTGTACTTTGATGTTTTTAGTCAGTTTAGTTAACTGCGCCACGTCCGTCTCTTGAGAACTTCCATCAGGTACTTCGTAAGTGGAGCGAGCCATGGTAATGCGCCCGACTAGGAAACGAGCGTGCATGGAATCGAGTGACACCGAAGGACCAGGAATGTTAGCACACTCCTCCCCCTCTTTCCCGCGGCCGCCCTTGAGTGGTGGTCTGGGTGCTAGTATAGTAAGTAAATAATAATGTATCTCTGGTCCAGTTACGTTTACCCGTTTCTTCTTCTGTGTTCCGAAGGGGTCTTGGTTCTGTGCAGCCGACAGAAGTTGTTTTTTTTTGCCCTGCGGGGTTATCTGTCTGTGTAATATGTAAAAAGGATTCCCCACGGATACCACGAAGGATGTATCGGTATTGAGAAGACAGACAGGGCCACAGGAGAAAGGAGGAAGAAAAAAATGAATCAATAATGTGTGGGCAGAGAGAGAGAGAGGGAAGTTGCCATCTAAAATGATATGTATATATATATAGAGAGAGAGAGAGAGACAGAGAGAGAGAGAATGCAAATGCTTTATTCATTTTAGGCTATAGCCCTTTATGAAAAGGTGCACATAGACATACACGCACATCACAGTATCACTATCAGTATCAGTAGCTCAAGGAGGCGTCACTGCGTTCGGTCAAATCCATATACGCTACACCACATCTGCCAAGCAGATGCCTGACCAGCAGCGTAACCCAACGAGCTTAGTCAGGCCTTGAGAAATATAAAAGAAAAGAATAGAAACTTTTCTCTTTTTTTTAAAAGATAAATACATAAAAATACTACTACTAATAATGATGATATTGATAAGGCGCAAAATCTTGATGAAGTCCACTCTAAGCGCACAAAAAACAAAAAACAAAGTTACACATATCAACGGTTACGTCAAAAACGAAAGAGATGTTTAAATCATAGTCATCAAGACAGTGCATTGCCTATAAATTTAAAATGCGTTGTACAAGAAAAATCCTACAAATTCCGAACATCACTCACCCCCCCCCCCCCCCCCCCCCCCCACACACACACACACACAGAGAAGTGTGTGATCGATCCGTTCATGACTTATCGATCTGCATACAGAGGGGGGGGGGTCTTCTCAATGTCTGGAGTGGTGGACAGTGTGGGCCGGGCTGGCCAGCGGTCAGCGAGAGCATTGATTGACCTGCAGACTGTTGTTGTCAGTGGTCAGTCAGCAGGCAGCGGTGTGGTCAGTTGGGACAGGGCAGAGAGGGGCGTGCGTGGCTGGTTCTGGCCCGTGTCCTTTTCCACCACACCTCTCTGCTCCCCCTCCCTCCTCCCCTACCCATCACCGCCCCTCCCCCGCCCTCCCCCCCCCTCTCTTCTGCCCTCTGCCTTGATGGTCAGCCACTGTTGCTGCTGCTGCTGTTGTTGTTGGCTGTGGCTGAGAAGGGGGTGGGGTAGGATATTTGTGTTTGTATTTGTATTCCTTTTTATCACAGCAGATTTCTCTATGTGAAATTCGGGCTGCTCTCCCCAGGGAGAGCGCGTCGCTACACTACAGCGCCACCCAGTTTTTGTATTTTTTCCTGCGTGCAGTTTTATTTGTTTTTCCTGTCGAAGTGGATTTTTCTACACAATTTTGCCAGGAACAGCCCTTTTGTTGCCGTGGGTTCTTTTACGTGCGCTAAGTGCATGCTGCACACGGGACCTCGGTTTATCGTCTCATCCGAATGACTAGCGTCCAGACCACAATATATCGGCGGCTGAGCCGTGATTCGAACCAGCGCTCTCAGATTCTCTCGCTTCCTAGGCGGACGCGTTACCTCTAGGCCATCACTCCACTACTACTACTACTACTACTACTACTACTACTACTACTATTATTATTATTATTATTATTGTTCTTCTTGTTATTGGTGTTGTTAGCAGAAGTAGTTGTAGTTTTTGTTTGTTTTTTTACTATTTTTTTTAGTATTATCATCATTATCATTATTATTATTATTATTATTTCTTCATCATCATTGTTATTGTTGTTATTATTACTGTCATTATTTTTTATTAGTAGTAGTAGTAGTAGTATTCAGCTGTCATACTGTCTTGTCGTTTTCTTGAGATTAACCGTCCCCGCCCCCCGCCCTCTCTCAACCCCAAACATCCACGTCCTTCCCACCATCCCCCATCCCCCACCTCAACCCCACCGCACGCACAGACACACACACACACACACACACACACACACATCCGGTGAAAAGTTGGGAGACTGCGACGGCACTTCTGCAGTGTTCCTTAAAAAAAGAAGATTCCTTTACTTTCCCCACCCATCCCCTCTCCCACTTCCACCCACCCGCCTACCCCTCCCACCCGTTTGTTATACGGTCAGGAGGTGTGATAGTCAAGTCTCTTACAGTGCTCTTGGGGATTCGCTTACCTTCCATTACCCCCACCCCCCAGTGTACTGCCATCCTCGGTGAAGGAGGGGGGGGGGGGGTAGGGAGTGGCTGGGCGGAGTGGTGGTGGTGGTGATGGGCAGTGGCCGAAAGGAAATCGTTCTTTTTTTCTGCACGACTGTACCGTCAGGTCTCTGGATGTGTGTGTGTGTGTGTGTGTAGAACTTAGAACTGTTTGGTAGGGTGTGTGTGAGAGAGAGAGAGAGAGAGAGAGAGAGAGAGGTGTCCACACGGATGAGCGTTTCTATGGAGACAACACAAGCTAGCAGGCCCGGAACCCGATTCCTGAGCGACTTGCTGAGCAAGGGGCCTGTCATGTGCTGGGCTTGCTGCATGCAGGATGCAAATCCAGTGGTGGGTGAGAGTCAGCGGGGCATTGTCGGCACGTGGCCCCCTCATTTGCATACCTAGATGGCGCTGCCGTCAAACTGTAAATTGCCAATATCCGGCCTACACTGTTCCAAGTTAAGGTTTGTGGACCGCACTTTTGCCCTCCCGCCTCATCCCATCCCAACTCGTCCCCCCACTTTTTCCCACCCACCCCGAAACTTCTTATATTTGGGGTTTAATCCAACATATACCTCTGACCCGTCATCCTTTCGGTTTCCAGTCAAGGGACGGGCGGGTGGTGGGGCTATGGACTGAGGGGTGGTTTGCGGTCAGGTTGTCTACCTTCAGGAGGCTTGGGAGGCTGGAGGGTGGGTGTTGTAGTTCAGTCTCCAGAATAATGAGATCAGGACTCAGCTGTTCGTTAGAGCTAGCAGTCCGGAATGTCATGCGAACTTGGGGAAGGGTGGCGGGGGGTGGGGGGGGGGAGTGAATGTTTAAAAGTTTTGTCATTGACATACGTAGGACAGGGCCACCGTCTGTATCTCACCACCACCACCACCACCACCACCACCGCCCCAAAAAAGTATTTAAAAGTCAACAGCAATCGAAGTTTTAACACAGACGGCTGAATCTTGCGAAAATGAGATCAGCGTGGACATCAGTTTTAGCCGCAGTCCCTTACTTTTTCGTGCACTTTGAATGATGTAATTGATTTTAGCTGATCAGAGGTAATGCAATGCCAAGAGGAAGAAGTCCAAAGGACTTGTGACTGACAGGAATCCCGACCTGTAATCGGTCTTGGTCTCGGTGAGGTGACAGCCCTTCACTGGCGACCAGTCTTGTCAGGGGTCCAGGGGTTAACTATCGGAAAGAGACTCGCCTAGATTACCTAACAGTACCGTTATAAGAGAGGGGATAGTTAATGTGTATTTAACACTAGAAAAAGGAAAACAAATCCTCAAAATTGTACCATTTTGTTTCGTAAGTCTGGAAAGCTGAATACAACTAGACTTTTTTTTTTATCACACATAAGCAGAGAGGACCTAGGCATTATAACAACCTGTTGGAAGTTTGGAAGTTAAAATTCTCGTCATCTTGGGGGATCGCTGTGAGTTTGATATTAAACAGTTAGTGATGAAGGTTAACCGAGAGAGTGATTTCGTTAAGAGTATGACGTGAACTGTCTAATCTTGTGACCAACCCAGATTCCACCACCAAACCATTGAATAGGATAAGAAGAAGAATTAATGATTAGCTAGAGGACGTCTGGTTTATTATGTAATCTTTGACTCCAACAGAGGAGGAGTATGAAGGTGGATGTCATCTGAACTGGTTTTTTGCTTTCGATTTCTTTTTTTTTTTTCTTTCTTTTTTTGTTTGTTTGGGGGTTTTTTTGTTGTTGGTTTTTTTGTGGTTTTTTATGTTGTTGTTGATGTGTTGAAGCAACGTAGTAGCAATACTGAACAGCTTATTTCACGCTTGCTTCAAACTAATAAAATTATAGGTAGTGCCTTGTTAACGTCGAGGCAAAGTATAGATATTGTACAAAGGTTGTACTCATAACTTCGTTTAGTATAGTCAGCTTATTTCAAAGCACAAAAAAAAAAATCTTTTCTTAAACACACCGATTATGTAATTACCTTCTTCAACAGTCGCGGATTTTGTGAGATACCTTTTTCAGGGGGAAAGTAGATGATTTCTTGAACAACATGATTCCTTTCGCGAACACGCTAGTCATTTGCTTTCTTCAATTTATGCAAGGTTTATTTACACACATTTTTGAACTTGGGATCGGTTGATTTCAGAGTTTTTTTGTTGTTGTTTTTGTTTTGTTTTTTGTAAACACACCATTTATATAATGTAGTTATCCTTCTCTTCAGTTTCACGCGATTTTTTATTCCCCCCCCCCCCTTTTTTTTTTTAATCGTCCAACACACTTCTGAAGGGGTTTGAAGTATTACGCTGCCAGTAGTTCTGAGAGAAGTCTCGCTTGCCACGCGTGAAGGGTCTTGTTGTGGGTTCCAGTTAATTGCACGCACGTCACGCAACTGGGAAGGTTGGTAATTACGGGGGATGTTTACCTTGTCAAACGGCATCTCACTCCAGACTGACACAGACAGGCAGACAAACAGGAAGGCAGGCGTGTGGACTCGGTCCCTGTGTATTGGGGGTGTGGGGTGTGTGTGTGGGGGGGGGGGTAGAGTGAAGTAGGGGTTCTATCTTTACTTCCCTACTACAGCGGAGGCGAGCAGAGGGGAGGACCCCCCTTCAAGACAAAAGATTCCAGAGTTTAGGTAAACTGTGCGCTTCGTTACCTCCATGCAATCTTCCTCATCCCCTCCCCCCCACGCCCATCACCCCCCCACCCCCACCCCCTCTCCTCAACACACACACACACACACCCCTACGCCTCCACGCTGCGTTCTTGACTGAGTACAATGAACACTGTTTATGAAGCGGTCGGGTAAACAAGGCGTGCTTTGATCCCTTCTTCTGTTTCTCCCCCCCCCCCCCCACCCCCCCCTTCTGTCTCTCACCTCACCTCTCGGTGTCTTTCTCTCTCTTCTCTCTGTCTGTCTGTCATCTGTTCGTCTCTCTGTCTCTCTCTGATGTCTTTCTCTCTCTCTTCTCTCCCAATAATTATGTCTGTCTGTCAGCTGTTTGTCTCTCTGTCTCTCTCTCTCTGATGTCTTTCTCTCTATTCTCTCCCAATAATTATGTCTGTATGTCTCTCATCTGTTTGTCTCTCTGTCTCTCTCTCTAGATATATATATATATATATATATATATATATATGTGTGTGTGTGTGTGTGTGTGTGTGTGTGTAATTTTATGTATAAGAATATAATTATAATTGTATACCTTCCTCTTTTTCCATTTCTCTCTCTCTCTCTCTCTCTCTCTCTCTCTCTCTCTCTCTCTCTCAGTCTCTTTCCCTTCGTCTGTTTTGTGTTGGGTTTTTTTTCTCTCTCTCTCTCTCTCTGTCTTGCTCTCTCTCTGCCTTTCTCTCCTTCCCTCACAGTCTCCCCTCTTTATCTCTATCTCTCTATTCCCCTCGACTTTCCCCTTTCAACGCTCTCTCTCTCTCTCTCTCTCTCTCTCTCTCTCTCTCTCTCTCTTTCTCTCTTATCTCCCTCCCTCGCCCTCTCGCCTTCCTTCGCTCCCTCCCTCCCTCTCCTCTCCTCCCTCCCTTTCTCCACCCCCGGTCTCCCCCCAAAAAAACTCTTTTCTCTTCTCTCCTGGTGGCTGTAGAAGTGATGGCAGTGATGAAAGCTGTCTAAAGAAGACGAAGCGATGTGTGGGTGGGTTGGGAGAGGGGTGCGGTGTGGTGTGGTGTGGTGTGGTGTGGTGCGGTGTGTTTGGGGGGTGGAGGTTGCAGCAGGAGAGGTGTTAGGATTAGTAGCAGGAGAAGAGGAGGGGGTGGGGGAGCGGGTGGTGGTGGTGGTACAGGTATTATGGAGTACAGGTGAGGACAGAGATGCCGCCTCTTCTCCTCTGGCACCGTCAGGCATCTGTCAACACATACATCTCTTTTTTTGTCTTTATTCTGGTTTTTGTTGTGTGGGTTTTTTTGTTTGTTTGTTTTTGTTTGTTTTTTTTCTTCCTCTCCCTCTCTGACTCTTGTCTCCGTGTAGACGTCAGTCTGTCTGCCTGTCTCTCTCTCTGTGTGTCTCTGTCTCTCGCTCGCTCTTGCTCTCTGTCTCTCTCTCTCTCTCTCTCTCGCTGTCTTTTTTTTTTTTTTTTTTTTTAATTCTCTAAATTTCTCGTGTGCCAGTGTGTTTGTCTTCTCTCTCTCGCTCTTTTTTACATTCTCTCTCTCTCTCTCTCTCTCTCTCTCTCTCTCTCTCTCTCTCTCTCTCTCTCTCTCTGTCTGTCTTGCACACTTTCTCTTTGGATATATATATATATATATATATATATATATATAATTATGAATGTATATATAATCTCTCAATCCACTCTTCCTTCCCTCCCTCTCTCCTCTCTCTCGCACTTGCAATCTGTATCTCAATCCCCCCCGCCGCCCCCCACCCCCCTCCTCCCCTCCTTCCCTGTCTCTCTCTCTCTCTTTCCTTTTTCTCGACCTCACCTAACCCCCATTGCTATATTTCACACTTGGCAGCCGTTTTTATTCTTTTTATTAGTGGTACTTCACTTTTCCTCCAAAACCCTCACCACGGATGATAATATATATATTATTATTATTATTATTACCTGTTCACTGCATCCTTTGTGCCCGCAACGACCTGTGAGAGATGGAATTGATTGATGATGGCTGTTGTAACAGACTGTGATGATTCGTTGGTTGGGTGTTGGTTTGCTTGGTTGGTTCGGACTGGATGGTTGGTTTTCTTGTTGTCATATTTATAAGAATGGACGGATGGATGGATGGAGAGATAGATAGATAGACATCTGTGTGTGTACGTTTTTTTTCCAACTAAACTTACGTCCCCGCTCCATTCAAGCTTCCCAACGCAGTTCAGCAGGGCGTTTGTTTGTTGTTGTTATTTGTTTGTTTGTTTTGTTGTTGTTGTTTTGTTTTGTTTTTTTGTGGGTTTTTGTTTGTTTGTTTGTTTGTGTTTTTGGTTGTTGTTTTTTTGGTTAATAGTTAAGCCATGATAATCTTTGGTGCTTCTTTCCATTCGGTACTTACTATGGAGAACAGAAGATATCGAGGATGTGGATTTGTTATTCACTCTGTGTGCGTGTGTGTGCGTGCGTGCGTGCGTGTGTGTGTGTGTTTTTGTGTGTGTGTGCGTGTGTGTGTTTGATAAAATGTTGACGTCGCCCATTGTTATCTCGATCGTTTATCAAGAGTAAATGCGGTTTTGTTTAGTGAGTACGGCTTGTTGAAATATATTAGAAATTATGATTTTTTTTTTCTCTACTACTTCCTGTTGCTTTAATCTTGAACTTTACTGTAGAGCGTCAGAATGAACGGAAAAAGCCTTTAGATTTGTGCCGGTGCGCCGGCCTCTCAGTTGACGGCGTTCGAACCCACAAACCTCCCAAGTCGTCAGTCTGCGACACCAACCCACTGGACCACCCCGTGCCTTGCGCTCTCAAAAAAAAAAAAAAAAAAAAAAAAAAAAAAAAAAAAAAATCTGGTACTCTCGTGACTGACCTTCAACGAAGGTCGAAGTTCTCCAGGGGAATCATCAGCAGCCCTGTCTCTTCCGTCTGTTCTCGCTGCCCGTATGCCGTTTCTTGTGCTGCACAGTTTAGTGACAAATGGATTAACTTGTCAGAATCTCTTAGAGCGGGGTGTGTTTTGACAGGAACCAGGAAGCGGTTTGAAGCGAACTGAGGAGGGGAGAGCGTTTTGTCTGTGAATGCGATCCCCCTTGTTGAAACAGTTTAACCTTTCAGTGTTTGTGAAAAGAAGGCACTTTTCTTTTTTCTTTTTTGCGCACACATCTCTCTCTCTCTCTCTCTCTCTCTCTCTCTCTCTCTCTCTCTCTCTCTCTCTCGTTCTCTCTCGCTTTCTCTCTCTCTCTCTCTCTCTTTTCTACTTCTCACTCCGTTTGTATATATATATATATATATAATATATATATCCCTCACCACCCTCTCTCTCCCTCTCTCTCTGCTTCTCGCTCCGTATCTCTCTCTCATTCACCCCCTCTCTCTCTCTCCCCTCCCCCCTCTCCATCTCTCTCCCTCTCTACTTCTCACTCTGTATCTCTCTCTCTCTTTCTCTCTCTCTCCTTTCCCTCCCTCTATCTCTCTCCCTTTCTCTCTCTCTCTCTCTTTCCCTCCCTCTCTCTCCCTTTCTCTCTCTGTCCCTTTCCCTCCCTTTCTCTCTCCCTTTCCCTCCCTCCCTTCCCTCCCTCTCTCTCTCTCCCTCTCCCTTTCTCTCCCTTCCCCCCCCTCTCTCTCTCTGTCTCTCTCTCTCTGTGTCTCTCTCCACATAACCATCAAGAGCTGGTGATGGTGAAAAGGGTGATGGCTGTTGGGAAGAGAGTTCGTGCGTGGTTGGAGTTGGGGTTTGGGGGGGGGGGGGTGGAAGTGGAATTGAGACCTGTTGCCGAAAGAGTGGTTCACTTCAAGTGAAGATGCAAAACAGGGTAATTTCGTATTCAAAATGCCCTTGCTGTATTTTGTTAGGTTTTTTTCTTCTTTTTTTTTTTTTTTAAGTTGCAACATTCAAACGGGCGCTGTGAATGCCTTGTAATTTGTTTTGAAGGGCTAAAAGAAAAAAGAAAGAAGTGGATATTTTCTTCATCTGAATTCCACGCATGAGGACAAACATGTTGAGTTTCTTAACACAATAAAGTGGTCTTGTTTTTTCCTCGGCTGTTCCTCTCTCTCTCTGTCTCTGTCTCTCTCTGTCTCTCTCTCTCCCCCCCCCCCCCTCCCAGTCTCCCCCTCTCTCTCACACCTTGTTACACGCCAAGTTTCGGTATGTCCTGCTGTGGTTATCTGGGGCTTTGATGTCTCCTAACGAACCACACTGGTTCTTTGACTGAAGCCGCGTGGACACATGGTTTGTGTGTGTGCACGCGCTTGTAAGTGTGTGTGTGTGTGCGTAGGTGCAAGCGCTAGCGCATGTCTTTGACGTTTTCCACGATGCTTCTAACGATAGAAATCTCTTTCGTAAATCTTTCAAAGACCAAACCCCTTCTGTTTGTTTGTTTGTTTTTTTGTTGTTGTTGTTTTTAATTATTTCTTCAGTTTAATTCCCTTTTTCATTCGAATTGAATTATTCTTCTGAAGATCTTAATCTGCCTTGTGTCTGACTTCATATCTGTATGTATTCTTCCCAGGGAACTGATGCTTTATTATCTGGCACAACCTTCCTCATTGTATCCGTAACATCCGTTATATCCGTGCATCTGATTCTGTCTCTGCCTTTCGCTCGCTCTTCACTAAAAATCCATCTTTTTTTATCTTTTTTTTTTTTTTAAACCTATCCAGTAGCATTCTCATCTTCCTTCTCCAACACCATCCATGTCAGCTCACTTTGGATGCATGACGAAGGAAAGATTGAGGGCGGGGGGTAAGGGGGGTAAGGGGGGCCGGGGGGGGGGGGGCAAGGGGGAGGGAGAAGTTTTGAGAAAGAGTGGTCAAGAATGATTCATGTAAGTTGTAATTTTTTTTTCATTCATGTAATTGTATTTCGATATTTGTTTCAAATTTCTCTCCCCCCCCCCCCCCCAATATTCCCGGTTTCCCTCAATCCCCCTCCCCCTCCTCTTCTAAACGATAATACTGAAATGTATGCAATAATACACTTACACAAAATGTCTGCAATCACCGATATGTGTGACGGGACAGTAAACAAAAATTCCGCCTCCACTTTCAGGTAAAGCGCCCTGAGCTTTTAAGGGAGAAAGGGCGCTATATAAATCTACATTATTATGATCTTCTTTTTTTTCTTTTCTTTTTTATTGTTATCCCAGGTCAACATAATTATGTGCAGACCTGCCAGTGCCTGAACCCCTTTCGTGTGTATATACATACGCAAGCAGAAGATCAAATACGCACGTTAAAAATCCTGTAATCCATGTCAGCGTTCGGTGTGTTATGGAAACGAAACCATACCCAGCATGCATACCCCCGAAAACGGAGTATGGCTGCCTACATGGCGGGTGGGCGGGGGGTGGGGGGCGGGAGGTCATGCACGTAAAAGCCCACCCGTGTACATTCGACTGAACGTGGGAGTTGCAGCCCACGAACGAAGAAGAAGAGGAGAAGGAAGAATGATCATGAATGGTTCATGTGATTTGTAACTTTTTCTTTCATGTAAAGCGCCGGAGAAGCGTGAGCGAAGGAAGCAGGGCTCAACTTCTGGAGACGTTTTCCCTTGCAACACCTGTGGGAAGTGCTGCGCATCCAGAATCGGCCTCTTCTCCCGTATGAGGACACACACCGACAGATAAGCATGCCTGCCTACTTACCCGTCGGACCGACGGGAGACTCCATTATAAAGCGCCCTGAGCTCTTAGAGAGAAAGGGTGCTATATAAAATTGATGTATAGTATTATTATTATTATTATTATTATTATTGATGTGTGGTGTGTGTGTGTGTGTGTGACAGTGGCCGGGGGCCGCAGTCGTCTGCACCTGATTGACCTGGGCAGCGCCTCCAAGTCCCGTGACCCGGGCAACGTGTCCCTCAGCCTGTCCGCTCTGGGCAACGTCATCATGGCCCTGCTCAACGGTCAGCGGCACGTGCCTCACAGGTCAGTGCAGTCTGCAGTTCTGTGTGTGTGTGTGGGGGGGGGGGGGGGGGGGGGCTTGGGGGAATTGTGGGGGAGTGTGAATGGGTGGGTGTTTGTGTGTGTGGGTGGGGGGGGGGGGGTTGTGTATGTGTCTCTGTGTGTTTATGAATTTTTGTGGGGAAGTGGGGATGAGTGTGTGTGAATGTGTGTCTGTGTGTGCGTCTGGAAGGGGGAAGGGGAGGCTGAGTGTATGTATTTATGTGTGTGTGAGTCTGTGTGTATGTGTGTGTGTATGCGTGTGTGTGTGTGTGTGTGTGTTTGGGGTGAGGTGGGGGTGGGGGGTAAGTGGGTATGTGTGTGAGTGTACGATGTTGCATCGTGCCGTACTTTTCCACTATTTTATTTTGTACTGTGTCGTGCTGTGTTAATGTGTGCTCTGTTTGATTAGGTTGTACTGTGCTGATCTATATTGTATTGTACCGCTCTGCACTGAACCGCACACGGTACTGTCTTATGTTGTAGTATTTCGAATCTTCTCTCTGAGGGGACGTATGGGAGCGGGGGTAGCTAGCTTAGAATAGCGTAGACAGGGGACTTGGAAGGGATCACACGAGAATTACCTGTGAGCTGAAGTTTGATCGGAGTAGAAGGGCAACCTCGAAAGAACGACTGTTTTGAGTATGCGTGCTAGCTAGTCCCAGTCAATCAGTACAGCTCGCGTCATTGTGTTGATGTAAGTTTTCACACGTGGAAATATATATATATATATATATATATATATTTTTTTTTTTTTTTTTTTTTTTTTTTTTTTTAGATGTTTAGAGTGGGTCACGTTGGGATGTGAAGAACAGTGGGAGAAAGACAAGGAGATAGGGGAAAAGAGGAAAAGAGGCACTTTTTTACTGGACTGCCGTGGCGTGTAGTGTGTGTAAACTGACGTGGAGAAAAACACAATGCAGGCAGCGTCTAGCTCGTGGTATTGCCACAGTCACCCAGGGTTTATCTTTCCAACCTAACTAACTTACAACCTAGTAGCTATAGCTTTGCACAGGGCGCAGCCGCAGCACTCCAGTGAGTTAGTACTTTCTGTACGATGCCGCCCCCAAATTCTCTGTCTCTCTCTCTCTCTCTCTCTCTCTCCTCTTTCTCTTCTCTTTCTGTCTGTCTCCCCCCCCCTCTCTCTCTCACCCCATCCCCCCTCTCTATCTCTTTTTGAACAATGCCCCCAAATTCTCTCTCTCCCTCTCTCTCTCTCCCTCCCTCTCTCTCCCCTTCTTCCCTCCTTCCCTCCCCCTCTCTCTATCCCTCCCTCTCTTTCCCCCTCCCTCTCTCTCCTCATCTCCCTCCCTCCCCCTCCCTCTCTCTCTCCCCTCTCCCCCTCCCTCTCTCTCCTCCTCTCCCTCTCCCTCCCTCCCCCTCTCTCTCTCTCTCCCCTCTCCCCCTCCCTCTCCCTCTCTCTCCTCCTCTCCCTCCCTCTCCCTCCCTCCACCCTCTCTCTCTCTCCCCATCTCTCCCTCCCTCCCTCTCTCTCCTCGTCTCCCTCTCCCTCCCTCCCCATCTCTCTCTCCCCCATCTCTCCCCCCTCCCTCTCTCCTCCTCTCCCTCCCTCTCTCTCTCTCCTCTCCCTCCTTTCCCTCCCTCTCCCTCCTTCCCCCTTCTCTCTCTCCCCCATCTCTCCCTCCCTCCCTCTCTCTCTCTCTCTCTCTCTGAAAGGAGTCTCCCCCCTGCCGCGGTGCCAGACGGTGCTGTATCAGAGCGAATCCCTGCCCCAGCTGCGGGGATGGGCCCCAGATGGCAGTGCCAGAGTCTGCGAGAGCTTCTTGTCTGTCTGTCTGTCTGTCTGTCTGTCTGTCTGTCTCCGTGAATGTCTGTGGAGGGGCTTTGGTCCGTCTGCTTCTGTTTGCCCCTCCCCACCCTCCTCGCTCTCCCCTCTCTCTCTCTCCCTCTCTCTCTTTCTCTTTCTCTCTCTCTCTCTCTCTCTCTCTCTTTCCAGTCTCTCTCCATAGCTGTCTCTCTCTCTCTCCATAGCTCTCTCCCTCGCTCTCCTCTCTCTCTCTCTCTCTCTCCCTATCTCTCCCTCTCTCTCCCTCGCTCTCTTTCTCTCTTTTTCTTGTCTCCTCTCTCTCTCGTTTCTTTCTCTCTCTCTTCTTCTTCTCTCTCTCTCTCTCCATAGCTCTCTCTCTCCATAGCTCTCTCTCCCTCGCTCTCTCTCTCTCTCCCTCGCTCTCCTCT
>NC_134879.1:41805460-41810460 GCF_041734735.1 Babylonia areolata | reverse complement strand
AGAGCGGTCACTTGGAGGGCTGAAAGTTCAGCAGTTCCTTTCCCAGAACAGGGCTGCATATTAAGCCGTCTTCACAGTGCTGAATTCGCTAAAAACCACTGGGCTTTTTGCTGGCCGTCAACCCTGTGAGATTGAAAGTCATCGTCTTTTTGACCGTAACCTGTGCCTCAGTTTCTGTCTCTGTCTGTCTGTTTCTGTCTCTGTGTGTGTGTGTCTCTCTCTCTGTCCGTGCCTCTCGTTCTCTCTCTCTCTCTCTCTCTCTCTCTCTCTCTCTCTCTCTCTCTCGGCAAGGCAAGGCCATATGAACAAACTGAGTGATGTCAAAAAGTAAAAACACAAAAAGCTTACTCCAGCAAACAACTACACATTACCAGTCTGCTCTCTCTCTCTCTCTCTCTCTCTCTCTCTCTCTCTCTCTCTCTCTCTCTCTCTCTCTCTCTCTCTCTCTCTCACATATGATTTCGGGGATCTAGCCTTTTCTCTTCGTAAAGGCTGGCTGGTTAGGAAAGAACGTCTGTGCTTTGCTTGACCAGTGGGCAGTGTGGTCCATGGTTCCCCAACTGGATGAACCTAATGTCCACCACCAGAACGTCGTCACACGGCACTGCTGGCTGGCTTAACTCCCCGGGGCTTAGTTCTCCAGCGGCTGTGTGTGTGTGTGTGTGTGTGTGAGGCAGGGTTCTATTGTGGGCTGGGTCTGATTGGATTTTTGGAGCACCACACCTTCCTCAAAGCGCCTATCCCCTAGATCGCCTTTTGTGGTCTTTCGCCCGATCTGTGTGTGTGTGTGTGTGTGTGTGTGTGTGTGTGTCTGACAGATTGGAAGAGGCAGAATAGGACATGCTTAAAATCTTAATCCTGGAATAAAAAACGTTTTCAGTTCTGAGCGCTCTCTCTCTCTCTCCCTCCCCCTCTCTCTCTCTCTCTCTCTCCCCCTCTCTCTCTCTCTCTCTCTCTCTCTCTCTCTCTCTCATGATTTCGGGGATCTAGCCTTTTCTCTTCGTAAAGGCTGGCTGGTTAGGAAAGAACGTCTGTGCTTTGCTTGACCAGTGGGCAGTGTGGTCCAGTGGTTCCCCAACTGGATGAACCTAATGTCCACCACCAGAACGTCGTCACACGGCACTGCTGGCTTAACTCCCCGGGGCTTAGTTGTCCAGCGGCTCTGTGTGTGTGTGTGTGTGTGTGTGTGTGTGTGTGTGTGTGTGTGTGTGAGGCAGGGTTCTATTGTGGGCTGGGTCTGATTGGATTTTTGGAGCACCACACCTTCCTCAAAGCGCCTATCCCCTAGATCGCCTTTTGTGGTCTTTCGCCCGATCTGTGTGTGTGTGTGTGTGTGTGTGTGCGCGTGTGTGTCTCTCTCTCTCTCTCTCTCTCTCTCTCTCTCTCTCTCTCTCTCTTTCTCTCTCTCTGACAGATTGGGAGAGGCAGAATAGGACATGCTTAAAATATTAATCCTGGAATAAAAAAACGTTTTCAGTTCTGAGCGCTCTCTCTCTCTCTCTCTCTCTCTCTCTCTCTCTCTCTCTCTCTCTCTCCCCCTCTCTCCCTCTCTCTCCCTCCCTCCCTCTCTCTCTCTCTCTCAGCCCCCCGCTCTCTCTCTCCATCTCTCTCTTCTCTCCCTCTCTCCCTCCCTTCCCCCCCTCTCTCTCTTCCCCTCTCTCCCTCTCCATCTCTCTCTTCCCTCTCTCTCCATATCTCTCTTCCCTCTCTCTCTCTCTCTTCCTCTCCTCTCTTCCCTCTCTCTCTTTCTCTCTTCCCTCTCTCTCTTTCTCTCTTCCCTCTCTCTCTTCCTCTCTCCATCTCTCTCTCCCTCTCTCTCTGTCCCTCTTTCCCGCTCGCCGCTTGCTCGCCTCTTCTTCCTGCTATTCGTAGCGGTTTGTTGTGTTTATTGCAGCGAACCAAACGAGGTCTGCACAGGACAGGACAGGGACAGGGATAGCTCACTTTTTGAGGGCTCTCAACCTTTTTTTTTTTTTTTTTTTTTTGTTTGTTTCTCTCTCTACTGTTCTTCTTCTTCTTCTTTTCTTTTTGTGCTCATGAACCTTTATGCATCTGATTTTTAGGTGGTTGTTTTTTTTGGGGGGGTTGTTTTCTCTCTCTCTTTTGTGTGTGTGTGTGTGGGGGGGGGGGTGTGGGGGGGAGATTTCTTTTACGGCGCCTTTCTGAAAGAGCTGAGGCAGTAGCTTCATCCCCTTGCCCCATGCCCACCCACCCCATCCTGTATCTATACACACACACGCGCGCGCGCGCGCGTGCACGTACGCACACAACACACACACACACACACACACACACACACACACACACACACACACACACACACACACACACACACAGAGAGAGCTCTTTCAGAAAGGCGCCGTAAAAGAAAGGAAGCCCACAAACCATGAAAACAACCCAAAACATCAACTACAAAATCGGGTTCATCAAGGTCTGTGATCTGAAAGAAAAAAAGAAAGAAAAGAAGAAAAATAGACAAAAAAAAGAAAAAGAAAAAAATGGTTCTGAGCCCTGTGAATCGAGCTGTTCTGTCCTGTCCTGTCCCGTTCAGCCTTCGTTTTGTGCACTGCAATAAAAAGAACAGAGAGAGGGAGAGAGGCTGGTGTAATATTTCGCTGATGAAGCAGGGGGGAAAAAGGCAGCGTTAGACACGTTGTTCATTTCATCCACAGGTTGCTGTTTTTTGTTGTGGTTTTTTTGTTTGTTTGTCTGTTTTTGTTTTTTGTTGTTGTTTTTTTTGTTTTTTGTTGTTGTTGTTGTTGTTGTTTTTTTTTCTGGGGGGGGGTTGTTTGTTTGTTTTTTTTTTGGGGGGGGGTTACTGCAGGTTCTATCTATCGCCTCGTGAAGTTAGTTGATCCCCCTTACTCGGCTCACAACCTAATATAGGCCTACATATTATTATATACTGGCATAACCAGATTCTGCGCTGTCTGTGATCTTTTTTGATGGTGGTTGATTAGGGGGAGGAGGTTGTGTCATTGATGTGTGAGGACGATAAAACGTTGATAACTTCTTCTTTTTTCTCTCTCTCTCTCTGCCCCTCCCCCACCGACCCACCCGCCGTGGTAGTGCGCAGGATATGATGATGATGATGATGATGATTAGATTAGATTAGAGATACAAGCAGTGTATGGGGGAACGCTGGACTCAGAGGCTGACCGGGTCTTTGACGGTCAGAGCGTGCTTTAGATGCGTGTTGCCTTTGAGGCTGGTCTGCGCGGGCATTAATTTGTCCACCACACACAAAAAAACTGAACTGACCAGCCTCGTTACAGCTGGCAAAACTAAAGGGAAGTAAGTGCCAACTCGGCTAAACTAGTTTTTTACCAAGAGTTATGGCGCTTGTGGAAACTGGAGGCGGATCAATTGATGTTACTTGAGTGCTTTTCTTGGGGGGTGGGGGTGGGGGGGGATGTGCTTTGATTCCAAGAGATTATTGGATAAATGAACTGCTGCATTTAGTGTTTCGTGCTTGATGATCCTGCATATTATTATCATGAATGCTTCAGAGTTCAAAGGCGGACAGGAGTAGTTTATAAGCCCTGTTAGTGGCTTTCTTTGACCCTCTGTGTGTTTCTCGTCATCACCAGTGCAGTTTTGCATGTGGTGGGTGTGTGGGTGTATGCGTGCGCACATGCATGCCTGTGTGTTGGTTTGTTAGAGGAGACAGACAGACAGACAGAGAGAGAGAGAGAGAGAGAGAGAGAGCATGATGGCAAACCGTGCTCTACTCTCAACCTCTATCATTGTTCCCACTGGCAGAATGAAGATCACCATGGGAATTCTGATTGGAAACGCAGACAACGCATCCTCATACCTTTACCTTCCTTCGTATTGGTAGTTTCTCCTTCCCCCCCACTCTACTTCTTTCTCTCCCCTTCTCTCTCTCCCTCTCTCTCTCTCTCTCTCTCTCTCTCTCTCTGTCTATCTCTCTGTCTGTCTGTCTGTCTCTCTCTCTCGTGTATTTTCTATGCCATATATTTTGTTCTTGTTTGTTTTTTAATTGTTGTAAATGTTGCCATGCGATGCGTACATGTAATTTTTCCTCTCTCTTTTTTTTTTCTTTTTTTTTTTCTCTCTTGTATTTCCGAAACTAATTTTATACATTTTCCTTGCTAGGGAAGGATGAAAACTGGCCAATAAGGGCTTATTCCTTTTCCCTCATTAAGAATAATTTCGATTTCGATTTCGATTTCTTTCTCCCCTCTCTCTCTGTCTGTCTCTGTCTGTCTGTCTGTCTCTCTCTCTCTCTCTCTCTTTCTCTCTCACTCTCTCTCTCTCTCTCTCTCTCTCTCTCTCTCTCTCTCTCTCTCTCACGCACACACGCACGCACGCTGATGAAGGAAGGACTTACTCAGACAAATGAAAATTGCAGACCGCTCTTGTATCATTGTCGTCATATCGGGACCTTTCACTGCAGTTTCAGTTTCGTGGGGGGGTGTCATAGCGTGCGTGCTGGTCCATACACGCTGCACGGTATCTGCTTTGAAATGATAATGATGATAGTGATATAATACCAATGCTGCTACTGCTGGTGATGATAATGATAACAATAATGATTTTGATGATGATGAAGACGAGATGATAATAATAATAATAACTAGATGATAATAACGATTATGATGATAATGATTATAATAGTGATGATAATACTAATGATGGTGATAATAATGATATCAGTAATAATGATGATAATTATGAAGATGATGATGACGACGACGACGACGACGATTCTAGCTTTGACCTCCACGGGTTGACGACAACTGTTGGCGAATTCCTTCGCAGAGGTGGAATTAGATGAGGGTGTGAAAGTGGAGATGAGGAGAGTGAGAGGGAGTAGGGGAGGTGGTGGTGTGGGGGGGGGGGGGGGAGGGGGTGACGTTGATTGTGCTGACGAGAGCTGATCACGGATTGACCAATCAGCGGGGAGGGGTCATTGCCTTGCCTTGCTGTGCCCACCGGGGGTCACGGCTTCTACCTTGCTGACATGTCTGGTGTTG
>NC_134879.1:41797960-41802960 GCF_041734735.1 Babylonia areolata | reverse complement strand
GAATATGAAAAGGGGGGTCCCTTGTCGCCCTCCACGGCTCTCCCAAACACCCCCCCCCCCCCCCCTTGCATCACACGAAAGAACCCCAGACAGGCGAGCTAAAGGTCTGCGGCATTGGCAGCATGAAAATCCAGCATCAGCAGCAGTAGCAGTTCATTCCCAAAGAGATATCTTTTTTTCTTTTTTCTTTTTTCTTTTTTTTTTTTTTTTTTTGTGTGGGTGCAACGTGCAGAATTGTGCTGACCTTGGCAGTTAACGAAGGTCAGGGGAAATGACGTCAGGCAGTCTGTCAGCCTGTGGCCCTGGGTTTTGTTCCTTGATCAGTTCACAAAGCTCCCCACCCCCCACCCCCACCCCCACACCCCCACACCCCCACCCCAGCTCTCATAACACCCTCCCTCCCCCTACCTCACCACCGATATGATGTCACTTCTCCTTTCGCTCCTCAAAAGTTTCTTGTGGGAAAGTTCTCCACTCAGAACAGTTGCACGGCAAAAAGAGAGACAGACAGAGAGAGAGAGAGCAGACAGACAGACGCAGAGAGAAACAGAAAGAGAGACAGAGAGACAAACCTCTGTGTCAGTCAAACCTGGAAACATCAGCATCAAACCACCAAAGGGATCAGTTCAAGTGAAAAGACGTTAAACTAAAAGAACGAACGAACACGTTCAACAAAAACAAAAAAATAAAATATGACCCCGGTATACCATGTGTAGTGCGAAGTCGTTAGTACGAAAGTATGCACACTGGAGGTGTCCTTCTTATCATCATCAACAAAAGTGACCATGTCGGGAAAAGTTTAGAAATACCAGAAAAGAGAACAATAAGTTAAAAACAAAAACAACTAAAAACATAGTACATAATTTTATATATATATACGGGGAGGGGAGGGGGGGTGAAAATACTATCGATAACGGAAGCACAAGAACGCGCATGCGCGTGACAGGAAAGTGGTCTGGATAAGTAGTATAGTTCCGTTACGGAAACATGAGAATGCGCATGTGCGTGGCAGGATGATTTAAAAACGTTTCGATAACTGAAACTCGAGACTGTGCACATGCGTGGCAGGGGACACACACGCACACGCACACGCACACGCGCGCACAACACACACACACACACACACACACACACACACACACACACACACACACACACACACACACACACACGCACGCACGCACGCACGCACGAGCGCATGACAATATTTTATTGAAGGGTAAACTGGATAAGCTGAAAGCTTCTTTTCACCATGCTCACGCACGCACGCACAAAAGAAGAAGAAAAAGAAGAAGAAGAAGAAGAGAGAGAGAGAGGCAACAAACAGCAAGTAATGAATCAAGAATGGGTGGGTGGTAAAGGTTGTGTTTTTTGTGAGCAAATGCTCAAACAACAACAACAAAAATGCAGCGTCATCATTCGCTTCAGTAAGTGTGTTTTGTGGTTACGTTTTTTATTTTTACATTCCCCATTCCGCCCAGTCCTGTCTGAACACAGAGAAAGACTGAGAGAGAAAGAGATGGACAGAGGTAGAGAGAGAAACAGAGAGAGTGGGGGGGGGGAGCAGAGATAGACAGAGTAACAGAGATGGACAGACAGAGAGAGAGAAACAGAGATAGAGAAAGTAACAGAGATGGACAGAGAGAGAGATAGACAGATAGAGAGAGAAACAGAGATGGACACAGACAGAAACAGATATTGACAGAGAGAAACAGATGGACAGAGAAAGAAACAGAGATGGACACAGAGAGAGAGAGAGAAACAGATATTGACAGAGTGAAACAGATGGACACAGAGAGAGAGAAACAGATATTGACAGAGAGAAACAGAGATGGACACAGAGAGAGAGAGAAACAGATATTGATAGAGAGAAACAGAGATGGACACACACAGAGAGAGAAACGGAGATAGACAGAGAGAGAAACAGAGGTAGAGAAAGAAACAGAGATGGACAGAGAGAGAGAGGGAAACAGAGATAGACAGAGAGAGAAACAGATAGACTAAGAGAGAAACAGAGATGGACAGAGAGGAAAACAGAGATGGACAGAGAGAGGGAAACAGAGATAGACAGACAGAGAGAGGGGGGACAGAGATAGAGAGAAACAGAGATGGACAGAGACAGAGAGAGAAGGGGGGGTAGCATGTGCAGGGGGGTTAGGCCAGTCTCCTGGTTGCTGATGGAGGGAGTAGAGGGGCGGGGGGTGGAGGAGAGAAGAAATAAACAGGGGGAGCCGGGAGTGGAGGTGGAAGGGGGTGGGTTAGGGGGGGGGGGGAGGGGGGGGGGCCACAGCCATCAAACTTGTGCCCCCCGAACGAATGTCCCTTCGGTGTCAGAGTCAGGTCAGTGCTTGTGGCGGTCATTGGGATTCATCGGACGAAACGGCAAGGGTGTGGGAGAAGAGGGTAATGGGTGGGGGAGGGGGGGGAGCTGGGGGGGGATGGGGATTGATGAGTGGACCGTTTTTATGTGTGCCCCCCCCCCTCTCTCTCTCTCTCTCGCTCGCTCGCTCGCACGCTGGCCTGGTCGGGTCCACCACCCCTCCCCCCTCCTCCCCACACCCCCATTAAGCTCCCCCTCCTCATCCTCCTCAACGTTCCTCTCGCCATTTGCTTGCTATGATGGCGGGAACGCCTCGTTGGCCAAGTGATAGAGGAGAGAGACAGAGAGAGAGAGAGAGAGGGGGGGAAGGGGGGGGAGGTGGAGACAGGGAAGGAGAGAAAAGGGATGATGGAGTGAGAGAGAGAATGGGGAGAGAGAGAGTGGGGTGAGAGAGAGAGAGAGGGAGAGAAACGGAGGGGGGGGGGAGTGGATCACAGAGAGATATGTTACGAAAGGTCTCACAGAGAGAGAGAGAGAACTCAAAATGTGTTTATTCAAGGATTTAAGATTTTAGGCATAGCCTGTTCTTCCAGTCTGTCCTTGCTGATCTACATCTATTACAAATAGCACACACACAAATGAAGGGAGAGGGAGAGATGGGGGGGGGAGGGAACGGAGAGATATTTCAAAGAGAGAGAGAGAAGGGGGATGGGGAAGGGAGAGGCCTTTGAAATAGAGAGAGAGAGAGAGAGAGAGCAGCCACGGGAGGCGGGGGTGGGGAGGGAACGGAGAGATATTTCAAAGAGAGAGAGAGAAGGGAGATGGGGAAGGGAGAGGCCATTGAAACAGAGACAGAGAGAGAGAGAGACAGAGAGAGAGAGAGCAGCCAGAGGGGTGGACACAGAAAGGGAGAAAAAGAGAGGAATGGTTAGGAGATATTAATCAAATTAATTAAAAATAATAAAACTAAGTGGTTGGGGATGGTAAGGTAAGAAGGTGGTAAATGGTAAAATAATGCAGGATGCGTCTCGTATGTAATGTGGGAATCGAACTCGCTCTGTAGTCGGGCGTGTTAATTGACTCAAAAAAATCCACGGCTGCACTTTAATTGTGACAGAATTGGAAGTCCACTGACATCAGAATCTGTCACGAGCCCTCTACGGCAGCGTCCTTTATATTGCGGTTTGTTTTTTTTTGTTTTGTTTTTTTGTTGTTGTTTTTTTTAAACTCATCCTGTTTGGTTCCAAGTCTGGCACCAAACTGAGCTCCAGACAAGGGCGCGGAAGCAGACGCATGCTGTGTCTCCCTCCCTCCCTCTCCTTTCCCTCCACCCCCACCCCTCCCCGGCTTCTCCACATGCCCCCCGTCTTCCGCTCGCCAGTCACACAGAACCTTCAGCCATGTTCCTCTGGCCAAAGAATTGAACTGTGTGCTTCTTCAAAAAGCCTGCAGCCAGCAACGGTGCAGACCACTCGGCCTTTAAGTTTCACGTTCACCTTTTGCAGGGATTTATTGTATTATCACGTGTGTGTGTGTGTGTGTGTGTGTGTGTGTGTGTGTGTGTGTGTTCGTGTGCGTGTTTATGTACGCGAGTGTGTTTTATCTTCAGTTTAACGTCTATTCACTATAAGTGTTTTTAAACGACGCGAGTGTGTGTGTGTGTGTGTGAGTGTGTGTGTTCCCGCGCGTGCGCAAGTGCGTGCACAGGAAACAGAGAGAAAGTGGAAGCACAATAGAGGGGGAGGGAGGGGGTGGCTAGGGGGGGAGGTTGGGGGGGGGGGGGGGTAGGGGGAGTCCTTTGATTCTCTGGCATGAAAAGAACACTGGAAGCACCCCTGAAATATTCCATTTCTTGCATGTGTAGAAGAGCACAGGCAGTTGAAAGAACACAAGAAAGTTGAAAGAACAGTGGAATCACTCCAAAACGATTCCGATTCATTCGTGTAAAGAAATTTAAATTAAAGCAGTTCAGAACATATGGAGTTTGTTTGTTTGTTTTTTGTTTGTTTGTTTGTTTTTTGGTTGGGTGGGTGTTCACCATCGAACAGTGGTGAGAGATAGAGAGGAGAGAGAGAGGAGAGAGAATGTTGGTTTAAGATTTGCAAGCGCGGCATTGTGTTGAGAAGTAGAAGTTGTCTCCCTTCTTTTTTTTCCCCCCTTTTTTTTTTCTTTTAATTATCTGAAGAACGTGCCAGTAAAGTATTGTTCGCTGTCGTCATTTGAATGTTGTCATCATCTTCTTATTGAGATAGTGCAGTGGTTCTCATTGTTCAACCAAGTTTAATCTGGACAGGCAAGCTCGTGTCAGCTCTGCCTTTTGGAGGAGAAAAAAAAGTAAGAAAAGAACCAAACAAATTGTAATGATATGAAATTAGATTTGCATTGCTCTGTGAATAATTATCTTTTTCCCTCCCCCCCCATCTCTCTCTCTCCATGATCCTCCACTCACCCTCCCGCCCTTCTCCGCACCTCTCCCCTCCTTCCACACACACACACACGCGCACGCACGCACGCACGCACGCACACACACACACACACATTCACACTCACTCACTCACTCACTCTCACAAACACACACATGGGAAAACATTATCAAAATAATTTTCATAAAAGGCAAATCATTTCTCGAATTGCAGATGGAAAAATGAATTGTCTCAAGACCAAATATGTCAGTAATGTT
>NC_134879.1:41720460-41792960 GCF_041734735.1 Babylonia areolata | reverse complement strand
CTGTGTGTGTGTGTGTGTGTGTCTATGTCTCTCTCTCTCTCTCTCTCTCTCTCTCTCTCTCTCTCTCTCTCTCTCTCTCTCTCACTCTCTCTCAGCAGACTTCCTCGTTTCACGGCAGTGGGTCGTCAGGTGTGAGTGAAGGACGATCCTGGACAGTACTGTCCACCACAGACATTGCGGGATATCACGTCACCAGGGGCACAGTTTGCGCCTCACGCGTTTCATTGTTTTCAACCAGCTGTTCGCCCGTTTTGGGAGGGGTGGGGGTGGGGGGGGGGGGGGGAGAGTGTCCAGCAAGCAAACAAGCAAGCAAGCAAGTGCACACACACACACACACACACACACACACACACACACACACACACACACACACACACACTATACCGACACACACGATTCGCAACAAACTGTTTTCGTGTGCCCCCGCCTCCCCCACCCCCACCCCCCCCAACACACACACACACACACACACACACCTCCCTCCTCTCCCTCTTCCTCCGGCTCCGGAAGTTAAAAAAAACAAAAGAGAAAAAAAAAGAAAAAAGAAACAAAAAAAGAAACAAAAGGAAAGAGTAAAATAGACTCGACATGACTCTCAACAGTTGTGGTGCTAGCAGCAAAAGTCAAGTACGGGGAGAGGGGGGCCGGGAGGTGGGAGGGTAGGGGGGGGGGGGAATGACAAAGCGATAGCATTAACCCTTCCCCATCTCAACCTCCCCCCGCCGCATCCACCCACCTCCGGGCCCCCCTCGCCCCCCCCTCTAACGGCCTCAACTGATTGATGGGTGTCCAGAGACAAGGCAAGTCATCATCAGGAGTAAATGGCACACATATCGCACGTGCCACTCATTCGCCTCGGCAGTGTCGGTGTCAGTGTCAGTGTCTGTGTCTTTGTGTGTGTGTGTGTGTGTGTGTTTGCTACCGCTGCTGCTACTGCTACTGCTACTGCGATGCTATGCTGCTTCTGGTATTGGGTGTGTGAGAGAGAGTGAGAGAGAGCTACATGTTTGGAATTGAAGTGCTTTGGAGTGTGAAAGGTACGTCGTGCGAGGTGGTGGTTGGTTTTTTGTTGTTGTTTTTTTTTTTTCTTTCTTTTTTTTTTGGGGGGGGGGGTGGGGGGGGGCGGGGGGTTGTTTTGTTTTTTGTGTTTATTTGGTTTATTTGTTGCTGTTGTTTTTTTGTTTGTTTTGTATGTGTGTGTGTGTGTGTGCTTTGTTTCGGGTTTTTTTTTTTGTTTATCGTCGTTGTTGTTGATTAAGTGTGCGTTCATTTTGTTTGTTTTTCCTGTCTATTGGCTGACCGGGAGAGAGAGATTAGCCACTTGTGTGACACGGGTTACATGATATGGGGAACTGGGGGAGGGGGAAGGGTAGTGGGAGGAATCGGAGGTGGGGTGGGGGAGGGGGAGAGGGAATCAGCCTTTGAGCTTTGCGTTACAGCTGCAAGATTCGACTCATTGAGTTGTAAGGTCGTTGGCTCGGTGTTGTGATGAGGTCAGGCGGTTTATGTTGTTTGTGGTTTTGTTGTTGTTTTGTGCTGTTTTCTTGATGGTTTTTTTTATGTTTTGTTTGTTTTCTTTTTTGCTTTATCCTTCTTTGATTTTTTCGCACCAACGCAACCCTGCACACACACACACACACACACACACACACACACACACCGCCCACTACACCAGTGCAGCTGATTTGGGGTGGGTGGGCTCTCAGAGTAGATCGAAGACCCTTTTCTATTGGCGTGGCCTATCCTGGGAGCAGCGAGCATTCTGGTCCGCTGTTGGTGTGGGTTGTAGAATTGTGGCGTTGACCCGTAGGTGACTTGGAGGTTCTCTGGTTGGTTGGTTGGTTGGTTGGTCAGCAGCAGTGTGGGAGGTGGTTTTGCTGTTGGGCTGCGGTACCTTTCGGTCAGAGAGAAAAGTGACATGTCCGAGGACATAGTGGTGTGTGTGTGTTGTGCGCGTGCGTGTATTTGTGTGTGGGGGGAGTGGGGGGATAGGGGTTACGTGTTTTTGTATGGTGTTCTTTGTATGGTTTATGTGTGACACTTGTAAATCGTTTTGAGTTGTTAATGCTAATGTGCTGTTTGTACTTCTTCCTCTTAGTATATTATTATCATTGTTATTGTTATTGTTATCATAACCATTACTACTACCAGTACTTCTTCTTCTGCTGCTACCACTACTATTGCTGCTACTACGACCACTTCTACTACTACTACTTCTACCACCACTAATACTACCATCACAACAATAACCATGACAACAACAACAAAAAAAATACCGGGTAGCAAAACATGACGGGTTACATACATGTATTGCATTGTGTGGTACGTTGGTTCCCTCCTCCAGGGACAGCAAGATCTCTCAGCTGCTGCGGGACTCTCTGGGCAACGTGACGTGTCGCACGTGCATGCTGGCCCACGTGTCCTCGGCCGTGCCGCACTACAACGAGACTCTGCAGGTCATCCAGCTGGCCGCCAGGATTCACCGCATGAAGAGACGCCGCACCAAGGTCTGGACACCACACACGGATGCACGTGCACACACACACACACACACACACACACACACACACACACACACACATGCAGATGCGCGCGCGCGCAGACACACTCAAACACATTCATGGGCACTTGTGAATCAAAAGGAAGTTTTCTCAGGGTAGTTATGTTGTTAGGTCAGGTGTGCATGACTTTTATTTTGTGTGTGTGTGTGTGGCAGAGAAATTGAGAATGAGAGGGAGACGGAAGACGACACACCGATAGTGATTATAGAGTTGTGTGTGTGTGTGTGTTACTCTGTGTGTGGGTGTGTGCGTGTGTGTGTGTGTGCGTGAGAGAGAGTGACAGGGTGAGAGAACGAGGAAATGACAGAGGGGAGGTGACAACATCCTGATAGTTACTACAGAGCTTTGTGCTTGTTATTGTGTGTGTGTATGTGTGCGTGTGTGTGTGTGTGTTTGTGTGTGTGTGTGTGTATTTGAAATAGAGGGGTGTAGACATGCAGACAAACGAGGGAGACGAAAGAGACAGACAGACAGGAAAAGACTCAGAAGTAACTCTACACACCCAAGACATTCAAACAAGCACAGTCATAAGAGCATGTTACCTATCTGTCCGTGTTTCTCTGTCAACAGTTTTCGAGCACCAGCTCCGAGGACAGCTCCACGGACGAGAGCGGCGCCAAGTTCCGCCGGCCCTACAGGGGGCTGAGGATGGGCACCCTGCGGGAGGACGTCCTCTACTCCTCCTCGCACTCCGACCCGGACTACACGTCCAGCAGCGAGCAGTCGTGCGACACGGTCATCTACCTGGGCGCCAACGGGCAGTCCCTCAGCGACCGGGAGCTGACGGACAACGAGGGGCCCCCCAGGCACGTGCCCAGGACCAACCCCAGGCTGCCCCGCCGGCCCAGCGGCTCCCGCTCCTCGGGCGACGACTCGGACAGCGGGCGGAGCCGGGCCTCGGACGGGCGCTACACGCCGCGGCCGGCCATGGGGGTTCGGGCCGGGACTCCCGTGGCTGGTGGCTCTCCGGCGGCCGTGGCCCGCGTGGTGGCGCCCGTGCCTCATGTGATGTCGGCGCCCGGGTCTCCCAGCGTCAAGATGGCGGCGAGGGTGAGCGGGAAGGGCAGTGGTGGAGCCACGCCGAAGACGATGTGTGGTGCTGGCGGGAGTAGCGAGGGTGTTGGAGGTGTCGGCGGTCACTGGCCCGAGAAGGTGAGCAAGCACCGCGCCAAGCCTTTAGTGGACAAGGCCGGTGAGCAGTGGGTGGACGGTCCTGGGGCCGCCATCTACCCGGACAGCAAGAAGGCGGCGGAGCAGTGGGTGGACGGGCCCTCGGCCTTTCTCGTGCAGAACGAACAACAACAGCAACAACAACAGGTGCCCCCTCACTCTCCCTCCCACCGCAGCGACACCGCCCGCAGGATGAAGAACCGCAAGGTGGAGGCTGAAGAGCAGTGGGTGGACGGACCAAGGGAGATGATGACGAGTGCCGGGGTAGGGGCGGGGGTGGGTGGTGCGGGGGGTGGTGTCGGGGGGAGCAGCAGCAGCGCCGCCCCTCTGCACACGAGCAGCAAGGTCCCGGAGCGCGCCGTGGTGGGTCAGCCCAGCCAGGCCCCCAAGCTGTCGGTGGCGGTGAACGAGAAGGCGCTGAAGCAGGCCCTCATCAAGCACCTGGAGAGGGAGCGGCCCGACAGCACGGCCTCCCTGGACAGCAACGTCTCCACCACGGCCGAGGCCGCCGACTCCCGACCCCAGAGCATGGCCAGCAGCGGGGAAGGGTCCAAGGTCATGGAGGGGTCAGGGTCACGGGTCAAGGTCACGGACATGGACCGGCGTCAGGCCGGGGACGGGGTCAGCGTGGTGGACGTTCAGCAGCACGAGGACTGTGGTGGTGGTGGTGGTGGTGGTGGTGTGCACGCGGACTCGATTGTGACGACCACCTCGCCCTCCTCCTGCTCCTCCTCTTCCCCGGGGCACAGGAAACACCACAAGGAGCACCTCAGTAAGAAGCTGCACGCGGCCCTCACCTCCCCGAAGCACTCCCCGAAAGCCTCGCCGGCCAGCGGGCGAAAGACCGGGGGAGGCGTGGTGGTGGCGGAGAGCAAGGCAGCGGCATCCCGCCTGCAGAAGTCGGACCTACCCGGCTCAGCCAGCCCAACGCACCGCGTGGCGCAGTGGATCAAGTCAGTGTCCAAGTCAGACGCTCCCTCCGCCCTCAGGCGGCACCGGCGGCGGTAGTGGCGCGGACCTGAAAACGGTGCCAGTGACGTCAGACACTCCGATGTCACCGGGCGCCGACGTCACGATGGCGGACGCGGAAACCAACACGGAGCACGACTCGGACTTTGAGCGCCTGGCCGACTGCGAGGGGTCGCCCCCGCCCCAGGCTAGCGTCAGCAGCGGTAGTGGTGGAGGAGGTGGAGGGGACACGTGCGTCATCAACGCGCTAGCGGACGCCAGCTTCGACAGCAGCGTGGACACAACCGCCAGCCGGGAGAGCCAGCCCAGGCCGGACTCTCTGTACGAGCTGACGGTGGAGGAGGAGCTGGAGAACCTGGCCTCGCGCCAGGACAGCTCCCTCCTGGCCAAAGACGTGGACGACGAGACGTTCAGCTCGCTCAGTTGCCGCGAGGCGGAGGACACGGACCGCGAGGACTCGGCGCTGGTGCAGCACAGCAAGGTGCTGACGGAGGGGCGACAGAGCGCCAAGCTGGCGCGCCATCTGGCGGCCCACGACGGCTCCCAGGACCCTGCTGCTGGTGTCGCTGCTGCTGCCTTCCTGCCGGAGCTGTCCATGTCCAAGCCGCTGCTGTCGCGGAAACCGGACGGTGCCTCCAACCCCCACCTCAACCGCGAGTTCTCCGAGGAGGACGTCAGCGAGCCGCTGTGTGTGGGCTCCCTTCAGCAGGACTCTGAGGTGTACGCCGCCGCCGCCACTCAGGCGTTGCTGCACCACCACCACCACAAGGAGGGGGGTCCCGGCTCGGAGACCCCCTCGCCCTCCCTGTCCGCCAAGGGCAGCAAGCTGGGCCTCCTCCGCTCCAAACCGCCGCTGCCTCAGAAAGCCCCCACCACCTCCTCCTCCTCCGCCTCCTCCTCCCCCAAAGCCAGCGGTCTGCCCAAGCCCGTGATGGCTGCGGCCCAGTCGTCGTCCTCCTGCTCCTCCTCCTCGGGTCCCTCCGCGGGGTCGTCGGCCACCTCCACGCCCAAGTCGCTCTCCTCCAAGGACTCGCCGCTCCTGGGCAAGCAGACGTCGCCGAAGGGGTCTGCCCTGCCCGTGCTGTCCAACGGACACGGCGCCCGCAAGGAGGAGAAGAAGAACGGTGGCAAGGCGGGCAGTAGCAACATCAACAACGGCAGCAAAGACAAGACCCCCACCTCCACCACCGCCGCCACCTCCTCCTCCCCCACCTCCTCACCGCTCACCACCACCACCTCCTCCTCTTCGCCTTCCTCCTCTGGCACTACTGCCGGTGGGGGGAAGAGCAACGGGGGTTGCCTGAAGAACGGAGGCAAGGCGGGGAGCGGCAGTAAGCTGCCCCTGTTGGGGGGCAAGTCCCCTTCCCAGTCCCCCGTGCCACAGGCCAAGGACGGCAAGCTCCGCAAGAAGGACAAAGACAACGGCAAGGTTAGAAGAAGGGGTTGGTAGGGGTAGAGGCTGAGGGGGGTTAGGGTGTGTGTGTGTGTGTGTGTGTGTGCGGGGTTTCGATGGGTGTGGAGATGGATGGGGAGAATGAGTGGGTTCGGGTGTGTGTGTGTGTGTGTGTGCGTGTGTGTGTGTGTGTGCAAGTTCGTTGAATGAGTGTTTTTTTGTTGTTGTTGTTTTGTTTTTTGTTGTTGTGTTTTTTTTGTTAAAAGGCTTTCCTTTCTGATCTTATAATTATGTAACCACGCGCGCATATGTATATGTGTGTTATTATTCAAGTGTGTTTGTGTGACGATATGGGTATACGTGTGCTCGAGAGTACTGTGTGTGTGTGTGTGTGTGTGTGTGTGTTCGTTGAATGAGTCTGGTTTTAGGGGGAGGTGTTGGTTTTTTGGGTTTTGTTTTTTTTTTAGACTTTCTTTCCTAATGTTGTACGTGTGTGTGTGTGTGTGTGTGTGTGCGGAAACTGTCGTGTTAAGGTTTCCTCTTGCAATGTTTTGCAAAAATCAAAGGTATTTGATACTCTGTAAGATAGATAGCTCTCTCTCTCTCTCTCTCTCCCGATTTGCCTCCACCCTCCTCATCCTTCCCTCTGCTCCACCCTCTCCGCCCCCCACCCCTTTTTTTTATGCACACTGAAGCAATTAAAAGCTGAGCTGCAGTTTGATGCCGATTTGAACTGGGGCCGACTCGTGTGTGGAATAGAGAAGCCAACAGCTAGACAAGTTATCATGAATTAAACACCGACATGCGAGAGGAAATCACCGCGTATGAAAGCAGCATGATGATTGATGATGGAAAAGATGAAAGCTAGTTTGATTAATGCACATGCATTACCATATCATTCAGAAGACTTCTGACGAATTGCATTTAGCTGGTGGTTGTTGGCTGTGTGTAAAAATAAATAAATAAATAAAATAAAAGCAGCTGTTCTTACTCCACTACCCTCGTGAAATAAAAATTCGTTTCGTTTCGTTTCAAATGTTAAGCGTGTTGAAGATGGCAGAATCGGTTAGGTGTTGGATACAGTGTTCACCTGTGGTCAGAGTTCGAGATTCCGTTTTGGCATGGTGTCCTTGGGAGGAAGGTGGCCGAATGGTCAAGACGCTCCTCTTCCCCTACAGTGCCCGTGATGGTCTAGGTTCTATTCCCGCTCTCACCCTTTCTCCCAAGTTTGACTGGAAATCATACCAAACGTCTCGTCTTTCGGATGAGGCGATAAACCGAGGTCCCGTGTGCAGTACGCACTTGGCGCACTCAGTGAAAAAGAACATGTGGCAACAAAAGTTGCTGTCCTCTGGCAAAATATTGTAGGAGAAACCCACTCTGATAGGTACACACATGTGCGCATGCACTCAAAGTCTAAGCGCGTTGGGCTGTGCGGCTGGTCAGGCATCCGCATAGATGTGACATAGTGATTAATATGGATTCGTCTAAAACGCAGTGACGCTTCCTTGAGAAAACTGAAACTGACCTTGGGAAAGACACATTTGTCCGACTTTCTTCACACGACCCTGGTGTGAATGGGTTAGGCCTACTTGACTTCGGTCGGGGAAGGTTAACAGGGCGGAAAGAGGGAACTGGGCCGAAGCATTTCATTAGAGCAATGTTCCATCTTTGTAGTTTTCCTCCCAGATATCCGTCCCCTCGCGGTTGGCTGAACTGCCAGCACGTAGTATGGTCTGGGTTCAGTTTGTTCTTATTATCAAGGAAGAAAGTTGAACCTTTAATTTTCCTTTTCTTTTTGTTACTGTTATAGCACCTATATTTTTTGGGCGATGTGCTTTTCATGAAGCACCAACATTATGCTTATAATGATTGTGTGTGTGTGTGTGTGTGTGTTCATACCTGCAATTTGTGTAGTATTGTCTTGGTGTATAGTTTCGCATTATATTTGTTGTTTTTTCGTGTGCACAGCTATGCAATAGTATGAATGAATTATATGGATACTTAGGAAGCAGCTATCCTCGCTCGGAGACACAGCTCTAAGCGCTTTACAAACACAAGAATCATTTGCAGCACAGTCTGCCTACCTGAGTAGTGCCGAGCGATGGCTGCCATTGGGCACTCATCATTCATTTCCTGTGTCATTCTATCAGATTTCATGCATGCAGCGTACACACTGAGACAGACATATAACATTTTATGTGTATAACCTTATTGTTTATTTACCCCGCCATGTAGGCATCCATACTCCGTTTACGGAGTAATAGTAGTAGCAGTATGGTCAACATCATTATCATCATCAATGTTGTCGTCATCATCACTATCATCATCCCCATCGTCAACAGGTGGCCCGCACGATCAACGGCAAGTACATCGAGCTGAGCCACCACGGGCACAAGGGCAGGGGCGGCAACAACGACTCGGACAGCGGCAACGACAGCGGCATCGTGGCCCACGAGAAGAAGCTGCTGTCGCCCTACGCCACCGTCACCAAGCCCCGCACCCCCTCTCACTCCAGCTCCGGCCACGGCAGGTCAGTGCAGCCCTCCTATACATATATATAGGCTAACAGGGATTTTTTTTTTCTTTCATGGAACATCAGGGTTTTGGGTTTTGTTTTGGGTTTTGTTTTTTAAAGAAAAGCAGAGATGCCAACTGTTATGATTTCGCCATATTTTGTAACGCCCGATCGTAGCTTGCTCCGACGTTACGCCAACATCAAAATTGTTCCGACGAGTTCATTTTCGACTACATAGCATTGTCGCATGCTTTCGTGTCGTAACACTATCCAGACGCTCTAGACCTGTTAATCACAAGGCCAGGGCAGTCACTGTTAACCGTGGTCCGACGTGATGATGCTCAGCTTATCGCTTAATTGTAGCAGTTTCACCGTGTTGCACACAGGGTCAAGTGTTTCTTTGCCATGTAGATAGATAATTATTTATTGTTATAGGTTTGCTGATGTGGCTCGGAGACCGAGTGTTCCTTCCAAATTCAAAATGTTGTACCAAATTTCCTGATTGTTCCAACAAACACTTAACAGGGGTTGGCATCTCAGGAAAAGCAAAATATGCTTGAGTTCCATTCAGAGACTGGTCCAGATCAGACGAGAGTGGCGTGGTCCAAATGATGATGCATACTAATTTCGCACGCCTTGGAGACCAACCTCTACGCACTTTATAAACACTTTCTTATATTTGCACAACAGGCTGCCTACCAGGGTTATTATTATTACATCTGCCATACGCCGCTTATCATTCGTTTCTTGTGTCATTTCAATCAGGTTTCAGTCACGCACACATACAGACGTTAACATTGTCAAATCAGACAAGGGAAGTGAATCTTCGTTGCTGTCCAACATGCCAGACACCATAACGGGCAATAAGTAAGCACATATACAATGTGCTGGAATTCTTCTTCTTCCCGTTTGTGGGCTCCCACGTAAATTCATAACGAGTGGGCTCTTTCCCCATCCGCCATGTATATAAAGGCAGCCAAGAGTACCATGTTTTCGGTATGCACTTGTTCTCGAATCATTACCAGTGAGCGCTAATAACGGGATATGGAATGCGCGAATGTGATCTATATATGTATACACTTGCTGCTGCCTTCCTGTTCTCGCAGGCCTCGGTGATTATTATTATTGACTATTAGTAGTAGCCGTTACTTTTTTTTTTTTTTGCATTTTATTTATCTATTTATTGTGTATGGTGTGGTGCAGTGACAACAGCAGCACCATCAGCACGGAGGTGCACTCTCAGCCCAGCAGCAAGGGAGACAAGCTGCATGGGGGCACTAGCAGTGGCTACGAGAGCATGCTGAGGGAGAGCGAGGGCACCGCCTCCTCCTCCTCCGACCACGAGGACTCTGGCAGCGAGCACTCCGGGGAGAAGAAGAAGGGGTCCAAGCGGAAAGGTGAGGGCAGTCTGGGTGGCAAGGAGTGTGTGTGGGGGAGGTGTGTAGGCATGTAGGCATATATGTACATGGAGTTTTGGAGAGAGAGAGAGAGAGGGAAGAAGTGTTTGTTAGAGACGGGTGTGGGTGTGTAGACAAGTAGATAGATGTGTGTCTGGGGGGTGAGGGGGAGGGAGAGAGAGAGGGGGGGGGAGTGGGGGAATTGTTTCTGTTAGGGTGTGGGTGTCAGTGACACAGAGAGATAATGAATGAATGGTTAACATATAACTTATAACAAAAGAAAGAAAAATATCAGACAAAGACTAATATACTTTGTCTAGCGATATATATTAAGCTCAGAGGTACACAAACAATACAGAGAAAGAGACTGGGTATCTTAATTTTTTTTGTCTTTCCACTTTGATATTAGATATAGATTTTTTTGTTTAAAGTGAGGAGGGGTAGATATTGGAGAAGGAAGTTGGCAAGGAGACCGAATGGTAGTTTAGAATCAAATGCACGATTTCCTCATCTTCCCCCTCCTTTTATTTCTTCTGCTGCGGCTTATTATTAACATCACTGTTGTTGCCCCTAGGCACCAAGAGGAGTCGCTCAGCCCCCGCCAGGTCCTCCGAGTCTCCCTCCAGTAACGGGGGGTCGCAGGGGTCACGGGCCTGGGCAGAGTCCCGCCATGCCTCCAAGGCCAAGGACGAGCCCCTGGAGCTGAAGAAGTATGACGTGGATGACGTGGAGCGCTTGCAGCGGCGCCGGCCGGAGGAAACTGAGGTGGGTCTTGTCTTGATCCGAGTCCTCCCTAGACACTTCTGTTCTTTTTGTTTGTTTTTTTGTTGTTTTCAGTCAGAGTGTGCTAGAAAAAAACCTGCTGAGGTAAACTAGAGTGGGTCTGGTTCAGGACACGTACAGTCTAGAGTCCTCCCTAACACTTGCCTCCATTTTGTTTTTTTAAATCCAAGAAAAACCAAGGAGTGCGCTAAACTTGGGTGGGTCCGAATCATGATAAGGTAGGTCCACATCATACACTTGTATCTACAATTGTAACTGTTTTTACCCCCACCTTGCCCCGTTTTGGGGAGAGAATGCTGGATAAAGTTCTCATTTCCTTAACCCATAGAACGCAAAGGGTTTTTGGTTGTTGTTGTTTTTTTTTTTTCATCATTCCAGTTTGTTTCTCAAGGAGGCGTCACTTTTCGGACAAATCCATATACGCTGCACCACACGACCAGCAACATAACCCAGTGTGCTTATTTGTGTCTATGCAAGTGGATTTCTTCTACAGAATTTGGACAACTCATTGCCATGGGTTCTTTTTCAGTTCGCAAGGTCATCCAAATGACTTTAATTTCAGTTCAATTTTCCAGTCAAACTCTGAAGAAAAGGTGAGTGAGGGTTCAAATTCGTCTCAACCAATCTGTTAGGACCTGCCAGTGCCAGAAGCTCCCTATACTTTAGTAACTCAAGGAGGCGTCACTGCATTCGGTCAAATCCATATACACCACATCTGCCAAGTAGATGCCTGACCAGCAGCGTAACCCAACGCACTTAGTCAGGCCTCGAGGAAGGATGGAGAAAAAAAAAAAAAAAACTGGGTTAATTGGCATTTCCACACACTGCAGGTAATATAATATATATTAACCAGTCACTTCATTTGATATGCACACAATCAAATTGTGGTAATTGGTGGTTTATTCATTTGATTTCAAGGAGAGAAGTTCATGGTCTTATTATCTGCATGTGAAATTCAGCCAGAAAAAAAAAAAAATAGCCTACCTCCAAACTGGAGATTTGTTCATTCCACCCCTCTGCCCCAAAAATAGTATGGCTTTGTAGATTCTTTTCCCCCCATCGATTAAAAAAAAAAAAAAGACCTTGTGGCATACAGTCAATGCATGCAGCAGCCTTCCCCAGGTCAAAATGGTTTTGTTTCTACTGGCACAGTACATGGACTAAATTGGCCACAAAGGCAAAACATCAGAACCAGCTGCATTGCAGTCTGCCTCCTTCACTGCTGATCCAGGTACACGTGTCCGCATAACTGTCCCTTGTGATCTGACATTCTGCACCAGAATGTACAGTTATACTGTCCTTGGTCGATGCCAGGGTCACCAAGTCTCTGCTGCCGAAACACTGGTCAAAATTCTTGCATTTCTACCACCTTTTGTTAAATACTTGTCGGACATGGCTGCTCCCCACTCTCCCTGAAAGGTGACCTACGAAGCTAGAGAATATGAGCGCACTGGTTCAAATCCCATAGGCACCAGTATTTTCTCCCCCTCTGCTAGCACACGTAAAAGAACCCACAGCAACAAGGCGGCTTGTCCCTGGCAAAATTATGAAAAAAAAAAAATAAATAAAATTCCACTTCAATTGGAAAACTTGCTGGCAGCAATAAAGGGGAGAGCAGCCAAAATTCAGAGAGAAATATTCTGTTAACGATGTGTTGGCAATGCAGTGTTGATTATTCTGTGAACAATGTACCACCAGTTTGATGTTGACCACTGAACGCTGTGTGTGTGCGCGTGCAGTGCCGGAACGGGGATCGGGGCAAGGACCGCGGCAAGGAGGCGCACTGCAAGCAGCCCATGCAGGAGGAGGGGAGCAAACCAGAGCTCATCGATGCCAAGGATCGCATCTCCCTGGAGGATGGCGGCTGGGGCTGCAAGTTCCTTATGTGCTTCTGCAAGTCCGGGTCCTCCCGGGGAACAGACGTCTGACGGGACCCTCTGTTCACCTCACCTGGAAACCAACTTTAGTGCAATTACAGTTCTTCAGAAACGAATGCCTTCATGAAGAGCTCAAGAATTTCTTAACAATGCTGGACTTCACTGAACAAGTGGAAAATAAAACTCTTTAGTGTGAAGAAGAGTTCATAAACTTGGAATAGCAAATTTATAAATGATGCGAGACATTTGGCCTTTTATAACTTTCACATTGTCAGATGAAACACTATTTCGACACCTTGAGAGCATACTGAAGCCTTTGTAACACAAGGTTAATTAAATCATGATGCATTTTGTAACCAGGCATGGCTGTTCAAGGGTGATTCTGTGGCATGTCAGAATGGTTCTGTGGAGTGCTAAAGCCACATTTACATCCACCTCTCTGTGAGAACAAGCTGCAGACAAAGTTTGTTTTTTAAAAGTTTCGTCCAAATAAATTTTAGTTTCTAAATAACACACATTTCGTCATGCATTTCGACAACAGTTTTCAACAATGGAACAAAGAGGCAGCTACCTCATATCGCGTCATTTTGTTTCGATTTCCCCCCACCCATTTTGTCAACCGAAGCTAAGACAAGGGGTTCTCTTTCACTGGTCGAGAGGGTCGTCTCTTGCTGAGGAGACGTGAGGAATTTCAGAGCTGTTGCGGGTACCTGAGCAAGCTGTTTAGTCTGGAAATGGTGTGACATTTTTCTTGGGCACAACAGGTCAACAGCAGATTGACTTTTAAGTCCTGAATGGACTTGCAGGTGAAAAGCCAACAACTTTGATGCTTCCCACTGTTCTGAGCCAAAGAAACTGCCTTTCATTATTGACGAAGCGGGTGTTCCTTCACACGGTGTAGCACAGTCTGACTGCAAAGTCCAGATAAGACTGCTATCCTGAGGAAAAAAAGTTAACATGGGAAATAACCAGTCGCCCCGGTATCATTTGTATGAATGAGTGACCTCCCCTGAAGCATAAGCCATGCATTCGTCGTGTCCGAATCTGCTTTTGATGATTATATTATTATTGCACATCTGATGCGCAGTCATTACAAAAATCATGTATGCAAGATATTCGCGCGTGACTGGGCCTAGGTCATGACACCCTGTGCACAAGCTAAACTGCTGGTAATGACATTCTAAAAAAAAAAAAAAAAAAAAATGCTGCAGATGCAATTAAGTTTCGACATGTATAAACTTTCGGAACCTTGTTTGATTTGTTGTTTATGTACGTGACTGTGTAGCAACGCAATTTGTACATTTAGTCAGAGTATATTTTATCTACGCTTTTCCTATATATATACATATTATATATGATATATATTTAGCCATCTGCTGTTATTTTTTCAACAGTTGTATGTATAATATATTCGCTGGTTTTGTATCGCTAGTGTATAAACAAAAATCCTTTGGATAAAAAAACAAAACAACTCTGATGTGATCTGTTAGAGATGTCCTCAGTGACAATGATGAATTTAGTGATCTGTTCATGTGTGTAGTGATCTGCAAAAAAAAAAAAAAAAAAAAAAAAAAAAAAAAAAAAACACTTGGAAAAGAGGATGTGGCCATAGAGGGATGATTATCACAATATGAAGAACATGGCAGACAATAAGCAATTAAGCTGCTGCGTGCTCATTTCATCCTGTCGGTGGTTCTTTCCTTAACCCCTTTACTGCTGATGCTTTATGAAAAAAAAAAGATCAGTGTAGCACAATAAAAATGTGCAGTTGCTTTTTGTCGTTGTATATTGATATAAGCGGTGTGATTCATTTTGCTGAGGAAAAGTAACACAGTCCAAAGAGGAGAAAGTCCAGATAACGACTGATGATGGACATCTTGGCCTCTAAGCTGACTCTTAGTGAAGTGACAAAACTTCACTGACAGACATACTCAGCAACAGCAGTCAAGGGGTTAAAGTACAAACAAAAGTGTCTGTATGCGAGGGTTAACAGCTATGTGGGTTCAAATCAAAAAATCCTAGTGCAGACTCCGACACAGCCCGGCTGAAGTCTGTGACACTTTTACTTAGCCAGATAGACCAGTGTCACCAGTGTCATTTTTATCTTTGACACTTTTCCTTAGCCAGACAGACCAGTGTCGTATTTTATCTGACACTTTTCCTTAGCTAGACAGGCAGACCAGTGTCATATTTTATCTACCTGCGTGTAGTGTGGGAGGGGACTTGTCACTCCAGTATTGGCCCATCCAGCCACACCAGACACTGCATCAGGCACCACCCAGAGCACAACTCCAGTCACCTGAGGCTGACAGATTGACTCTCTCACTCTGTCTGCACGCTGGATGCTCCTAGTCAGAACATGTTGCCTGAAAAAAACCCAAAAGAAAAAAAAAAGGATAAATTTAAAACCAACAGCCACAAGAGCTGTGAATTATCTGCACTTGCTAGTTCATCATCCCAATAGCTGTATCAAAGTTGTGGCAATCAACTAACGAGACCAGGTTGTCGTGAGAATCACATGTGCGGTCTTTTTCATAAAAGCGGCAGATCCTGACAACGCTGTAGACAGTTATTACTGGTGTCACTGGGTTGCAGGTTAGTTGTGTTTGTACACATACCAATAAAAAAAAAAATAATAAAACAAAATGACAACCAATGAGTTGTACCATGGCAAAATTATGTAGAAAAATCCCCAATGATAGTTAAATACAACAGAAAAAATACATCTAAATATGGGTGGCACTGCACTGTGGCAACACGCTCTTCCCAGGAAGGAGAGCATCCTGAATTTCACATGAGAAATTTTATGGCAAAGAAAAACAATGCAATGCATTACAACAATTCTATTTACACAATGCAATACATTACAATACAAAACAATCCATTCTGTTACCACTTGCTTACAGTCACTTTTGTGAAAGAGGGGGTGGGCGGGTGTGGGGGGCGGGGGTTGTGAGCACACGTTGGTGGTGGGATTTGTTTATTTCAATGGGGACTCATAAAGCTGACTTCTTGTGAGGTTCCCAGCGTGTGTGTGTGTCTGTACGTGTGTACGTACGGTCAATGTTTACTCAGGTCTTGTCCAATTCTGTGTTGTCCTTTGATAGTTGGTTCCCAGACAACCGTAGACTTGTTATAATTATTGATGTGACTGTGTAGCGGTTAGCTTGGCTTCCTACAGCATGCTACTTCTGCTGTTGCTGCTGCTGTTGCTGTTGCTAGAGCGATGTAAATGTTTATGTACATTTTACTAATAATAAACTTAACTGTGCAACATGATAATAATAAAGAAGTGAATAAAAGAACGCTTGTTTGGAAGTTAGTGTGTTTGTGCTTGTGTGTGTGTGTGTGTGTGTGTGTGTGTGTGTTTGTGAGAGAGAGGGGGAGAGAGAGAGAGAGAACAATACCAACGCGAATTAAAATGGTTCATTAAGTTTGAGGTTATCTGGATCCTACCAACAGAAGAAACAACAGAATTCAGAAGATTACTGATGACTAGCTAAAACAGCAAACCACATGCAATACACATGGTTCTGTTCAGAAACACCTCACCTGTCACTCTCTTGTCTGGTTTGCCTGCATCCTCCATTCCTTCCAGCGAATACACATCTCTGCCTTCCAACTCATCGTTGGAAAATATCTGAGCACATTACTCCTCTTCCTGCAATGTCTCCTTTGGCTCCCTGTCTCACACAGAATAAAAAGTACAAGGTAAGCACACTGTGTTTGAAATGTTTTCACACACGTACCCCTTCAGATCTCCATGACTGTTTTATCAATGTAATCAGAAAAAAAGCTTCATATGTGATTTTTTTTTTTTTTTTTTAAATAAAAGTATGTATAGCTAGTGTCACCTACACCACCCCTATTCCCAAATTCCCCTTCTCTCCCCTTTCCCTTCACCCCCACCCCTCTGTCCCATCTCCCTCAAACACCTGCTGTATAAAAACCACTCCATGTGGCCCTGCTATTGGTATGAGGAAAGAGCGGGAGAGTGTGAGTGAGTGCATGCACCATTATCAATCCCCTCTCTGTTCTTCTATCACAAACCCAAACTTCTTTACAATTTGAGGAGGAAGCGGAGGGTTCACTGAAGAGAGAGGAACAGAGGGGATGAATGATTTTGCATGCACTCACTCACTCTCCTTCAACCACCAACAACAGGGCCACATGGAGTGGTTTTTACAGAGTATTTACTATAACCTCAGAATAAACATGGGTAAGCAGCAGGCATTTCCTGAGCAGCACCTACTAAGCAGTTCACCGTACTTAGCACTGACTCAAATCTTAGCAACACACATCTTCATGTGAAGCAGTAAGCATCTTAAATCAACACACAGACATCTAACCAGTTCCTACTAAGCACAAGCAGGTCCTACCTCGTCTGCAATGGCACAAACTTTCAGACACCTTTGTCAGATCAAAAACCCTATAAGCATATGAACCTGTTACCATGTCGCATTTGCAAACTGGTTACACAATCACTTAGGCAAACAGCAAATTAACCGACGAAGATGGGGACAGGGGGGCAGGGATTTGGGGCACAGTGTCAGTGTGACCACTATGGATGAACCTTGGAAGGGGTGGGAGGGGAGATAAGGTGGTGGAGTTGTGGAGGAGGTTGGGCAATGTGTCTGTCCAATTTCAAACAGTGAGTTGGGAAGGATGATGGGCAATGTCCCAGTGTAACCTGAAGAGACCAAAATGTGTAAAACAGAACTGGGCACAAGTATTATTATTATTATCATTATCAATAGCATTTATTCCGAATCTTGAAAATAAACCCAAAGCATTTACAAATTACAAACAAAAACAAAACAACAAAAACAAAAACAAATATCAAAAAAGAAAAAACTGGACACATGATACAATTCACCCCCCCCCCCCCCCCACACCCCCCCCCCCCCCCCCCCCCCCCCCCAGACACACACCCAAACACACAACACACACACGTCATAATACACAATCATGAATAGCATAATCAAAAATACATCCTACAAATTCTTAAACTCTCAAACTCACTCACTCACTGATAGTCATTTTAGTTCATACTGGAAAGGGATAAGCAGTTGAGAATTATTCAGGAGGGGAAAAGGTGCGTCTTCAGACTGGATTTGAAAAGACTGCAGTGAAGATAAATGACGGAGAGACTGAGGAAGTTGATTCCAAATCCAAAGAATGGGGGCTTGGTATAAAAAAACTGCATTGGCCACATGATTTGGTTTGAGCAGGGGGGATCCTAAGCAGGCGGGTGTCAGACGCATACAAAACTCCCTAAACACCATCAGGCAACCTACATTCTTGGCGCAAAATATATGCAACAAAATGAGTGTGCCCAATATCAATCATTGAAAAAGACCAAAAAAAATGTTTATTTCTGGGAGAAAAGAATGGAAAAAGACCAGCAAGGCAGAAAATAAGAAAGGAGGAGACAACAAAAAGAAAACACCAGAAACAAAGAGCTATAAACGGGGAATATTCATGCTCAGAATTTCCAGAAAATTGGAATACAACATAACTGAGTCCAAAGCATCTCTGCTTCATAACAGTTAAAAGCCACTCATCATATATTAACTGATCCTGCTTATTTACTTACTGGAATCATCTTCGTTCATGGGCTGCAACTCCCACATTCACTCATATGTACACGAGTAGGCTTTTACGTGCATGACTGTTTTTACCCCACTATGCAGGCAGCCATACTCCGTTTTCAGAGGTGTACATACTGGGTATGTTCTTGTTTCCATAACCACCAAACGCTGACATTGATTCAGGATCTTTAACGTGTGTATTTGATCTGCTTGCATATACACACGAAGGGGGTTCAGGCACAAGCATGCCTGCCACATTTACCAAAAAAACCGTCAAAGACAAACCCACAAAACACAGTTCATGACACAGTATCCCACCCATTCAGCTCCATATGGCAGATAAGACTAGGCCATGCTGAGGATGCCAACCATTACACTTAATTCATCATCCTCAGATTACAAAAAACTGTAAAAAAAAGGGAAAAAAAACCAACAATACTCCAAAGCCAAACAAAAAATACAGTAATACAGCAATATAGGCAAATAACACTACAGAATGGGCAGCTGGTGCCCATCCCAGTGTTTACATCTCACTTCCTAATCACCAGAGCAAAACAGCACAGATAGTACATCATAGACTGCAGAAAAGAGAAAACAAGTGTGCTTGAAAAAAAGAAAGGGGGATGGACTGGGAAGGCATAAAAAGGAAACAGTGAAGACAGAAAAAATGCAGAAACAAAGAGTGATAGAAATGAGGAAATTTCTAGCATAGAATTTTCAGAAGGCGGGGATGCTATTTATACTGAAAGGCCCCCAGCATCCCCACGGGGGATAAGGTAAAAAAAATTATGACAAATCAAGAATAAGTCCGGATAGTTTCATCACACCAATTTCTGACGGGAAAAATGTCCCACTGGATGAAGGTGAGAAAATAAACTTGTTGAGGTACCCAGTTCATTGCTCTGTGCACACATCACAAAATCCGAAAGTCTATAATATATCATCATCATCTTCGTTCGTGGGCTGCAACTCCCACGTTCACTCGTATGTACACAAGTGGGCTTTTACATGTATGACCGTTTTTACCCCGCCATGTAGGCAGCCATACTCCATCTTGGGGGATATATCTATATAATTATGGAATGCAGGAATCACTCAAGTCCTGATGAAGAACAAGCCTCGAGCGAGGCCTTAAGCACTACAAGTTCAATTCCTATTGACAAAGTCAAAAACTACTCTCAGAACTGCAGACCGTTGTATCCAATAGTTCTATCAAAGACAGCTGATGTTCTGGCACTACCAGTGGCATTATCATTAAGGATGTCACTAAGTGAAATCGAGAAGGATCTTGGGGTACATGTAGACAAAAAACTCAGTTTTAGAGATCAAGTATCAAAGGTTACCACCAAGGAAAATCTGATAGTTGGGAGTGATCCCTAGAACATTCAACCACCTCATAGAGGATCTGTACAATTAAAAACCCTTGTCAGACCCAGCCTTGAGTACGGCCATTCAGATTGGCAGCCGCATCTGATAACATTTTAAGCTGAGCAAATCTCACTACAAACTGAACGTAAGAAGTTCCTTTACAGAATGAGTTGTAAACTCCTAGAATAGTTTGCTAGACACAGTCGTAACGGCGCCAACAGCCTCAACCTTCAAGAATAGACTCAGTGCACACTGGGCCACACTACCCTCAGTGTACAATCCAGTATGCTACACATAGGTAGTCCACGCATGCCACAAAGTGTCTTTTTCTACCTTTTTGACGAACAGGCCTCAAACATCAAACAACTTCAAGTGTGTGCTTCTTTTCTTCCTGTAATGTCCAACGGTAGTCACCGACATATACTGACATTTACTGATTTAGGGGGCCGTAGCACTTGGGTGAGTGGGGTGGAAATGGGGACAGAGAGAGAAACTCAGAAAGCCTAACAGTCTTTATAAAAAATGAAATAAAATAAATAAATAAAGGGAATAGGGGGTGCACAGAGGGAACCAAGCAGCACAAACTATGTCGCCGTCAAAAAATTATTTAAGACTCAAGACATATATACAGCATTTTAAAAGAAAGCAATACGGCAAGTTTATTACTTTAAAATCTTTTCATATCTTTTTCTTTTTACAGATTCCGACTGAGATCTGGCGCAAACAAATGACAAAGCGTATCATTTAATCAGCTGGGAACCTTTGCCTTGAAATGTATAATAGATCCCGTCGACTGGGTCCAAAACAACAATTTTCCTTTCCATCAATTTCACAAAGACATGAACAAGTATGTGTGCTGTGGATAAAATGATGCTTCAAACTGACATTCAGTGTGTCAAGTCTCTCCAAAGTCGAACCCAGATGAGGCTGATGTTGAATTCAAAATAGATCTATCAGTTCGAATACTTGAATGGCAGATATTTGACACACTCGAAGTAAACATAGACGATTAAAGCAAATAACTGGAGTAATTATAAAACAAAAAATATTTTTTTGGAAACTTGCAAATATACTCGTCGAAATAGATCTAGTTCAAAGTCCTTTTGTCGGAACAGGCGATTTCCACTAGCAACTAAATTTTGTCATTTCGGTGACCAAGAAAAACCGGCAATGCAGACGCGCATCCGCACGCGATTCCCGCTAAAAAATAACCGGGGAGTCCCGACGAAATGTTCCCGACGAAAGCGTGTGCACAACCTCCCTGATGCTGATTTGGCAAAGGGAATGTGGGTAAGGAGTAGACGGAAAAACCGATCGAATCCTTCCATTAAACTACTAAAAAATATATTTTTTCATACCTGCATTGCAGAATGCATGAAATTATATAGATATCTAGCCTGAAAAACACCCCACACCGGTTAAGTCCAATCTTAGTGTCCTAAATTATTGCACCCATTCAAACGAAAATTTTCGCGAACTTTGCAATGGTGGCATAATAGGGCTTGAGAATATGACGTCATGCGCGGTTGGACAAACGAAAACTAAACTACATGACACAGTGCTAAACTATGATCGTCTCCAGAAAGATACCGAGTAATGCCACTCACTTGCTGCATTATCGGTTGTACAACCTGAGGATATAATACTGAATCGGGACTCACTGGGTATCGATTTTTAACTATTTCCCATAGCTGAAACTACAGCAGGAGGTTGAAGAAGTCACAAAACAAGGAGGCAGACATGTATCGCAGCTATCCGGCGCACCACAGTTACGTTTTGCGTGTTTGCTTTTGCGTGTTTGCGTGTTTGTTCAAAACATTTCTGTGGAGATAACAAGTTGTTAGCTACGAAATAAAGTGAATTCTGAAGTGTTCTCTCCAGATAGGCTAGTTTTCATTCCACGTGTTGAAGCTTTGGCTAACACGTGGTTTTTCAGTGAATTAATTCTGACCCGTGTTCAGATGAAGGCCCACAATCTGTTGGCTTATATGGCTTCACTACAGGACTTTGCCTAAAAAATACGATGTTATCCAACAACTGATTTTATTTGTCTGTCTTTTAGTTTCATCAGTCGCGACCTGTGTCTGTTATTGTTAGTTTCATCAGTCTCAACCCAGTTCCCTTCTGATGAACAAAGGAGAGATAATTAATGTGGGCCTAGGTTGTCAGTTGCTTTTCAATGTCATTGTACGAGGGTCATTCAATAAATAAGGTGAATTTTTCGGTATAAGGACTTCTAATACAGATAGAAGCTTACTCTTTTTTTTTTTACTTCTTTTTCACATGGATTTAATTTGTTTTGCAGATTAAAAAAAACTTTGAGAGTTTTGGCGATTAACAAAGATGGCCGACCAAGAAGGGTGCTACTTTTTACCCAAATGACCCCAAATGACACCAAATTACGCCAAATTACCCGAAATGACGGCAAAATCTCTTTGAATGAACGCATTTTTGTGTCTGTGTGTGATTTGGTGTTGAAAGTTTGAGTGCCGAGTGGGGTATGAGGGGGTGCTTTGGAAACAAAAGTGCGTTCCGGTGCAAGATAAGTACTAGTAATAACATCAAACATGATAATATAATATAATAAGCTGTCCATGTTTACCACCTTTCAGTTAGCGCCACAATGTGTCTTTTTCAAAGAAGATTTCTAACTTTTGTTTCAAGCGAGTTCCGATTCCGGTTACTTTCGAAACTAAAACTTAAATTCTTAGAAAGTTATTGTCGCTCACTATTGAGTAGTGTTCACATGCCGGCATTCACGATCAAACGGGAGAGCTGAGTGAGAGCAATTCACTATCACTAATCACACTTTTCAAGTGATACAACTTGACAGGGTGCCCACTTGACATATCTTGTACGACATGCGGCGACGATACCCCTGTACGACTTGGACACACTGTGGTGTGAATAACAGCAGTGTCGAGTGTTCAACCTGCCAAGGATGGGTCCACAGGTAAGCCATGACAGATTTTATTTACAGAGACTCCCACCTTAACCAATTTACAAAAGGAACATAAACCATTTATACTTGCTCCAATAGCCTTTAAGACCACATTTGTTCCTATAATTCTATGTATAATGCGCAGCTGTAGCCATTTAAGAGACGTGTCACTAATTTTGTGTACTTTATGAAAGCATGTCTTCCAATTAATATCCTTGTTCATTTTAGTGTTCCATTGACGGCAACAGTTTGGCTCGACTGAACAACAATTTAAAGTTTCATGCGATGATGTTACATGTTTAATGTTTTATTTTCAATCTCATTTACGCTGTCCACGAGACAAATTCCTTGTTTTTAAACTTGGCAATAAATTATCCTGTATGCTGTATCTTTATACGTCTGTTTGCTCTCTCTCTCTCTCTCTTACATCTAAAAAAACTCAAGGAACGATTTATTTTTGTATCACAGACGGTGTGTGCCCTTGACATATGAAACCCTGGAGCAGTGGTCTGAGGAGGATCTCACTTTCGTATGCAGAGCATGCGCATTCTCGGATGATGGAACATATGATTCCATAAAAGCACTTCAGAGGTAAGTGTTGGTATGGTGATCACCACTATAATTGACCTGCTCAGGTTAGTCGATTTCGATGTGACTGGCATCCCTTGCAAGGCCTCACGATCCCAAATAAAAAAGAACGTTCCATTGACTCCAAAGCGAATATTCGGTCTTAATTCTCTCATTTCCTCTAAAGGCTATAAGTAAAGAGACAATAAGGTGGGGACACTCAATAAAGATAGACGAGACGAAAAAACGTGACGTTTCGAGGTTGCTCTTTGTCAAACAAAACACAGTACAAACAAAAGGGAGAGGGAAATTACATCACATAGAATCTAGACCTAGGGGTTGAATAGAACAAGTAAACGACAACTAGCAGAGAAAGGGTCCAAGAAAGATGAAAATAATTAGAAGAAAAGGGATGGAAGAAAGGACGGAAGGGGAGGAGAAAAGAGCAAAATATACAAAGATAACTACTAAGAGTACATAGAAAATAAAACTAAGAAATAAATGAACTGGCCTGAGTAGCAAAAAATTATAATTTTGTCAAAGAAAATTCAAAGTAAAAAATACACTGATAACTCACAACCAGTGGGTTATACAACTAGCAAATAAACATTCTCTCAAATAACAGCCAAACCCTAATCACTACTATTTCATTACAAGTTGGACAATTTATTTTTAAATGGTGCTGAGCCCAATAGGTAAATTTTTTACATGGAATGATATTGCTCTTTTCCATGTAATAATTCCTTTATCAATTATGTATCATGACTTTTTAACCAACCCAAACAACTATGTTTTTAAGAGTTGGACGATTGTTTTCAGACTCCAAGACGCCCAAAGTGAAACGATAGAGAAAGAGAAACAAGGCAGGAGTGAGAAGTTGCTCTTGGAGACATACGAAGTGAAACTACCTACTTTGTCAGGAGCTGCCGACTCAAACGTCCTTCAAGTGGATAAAGTGTCGCAGGATATTTTGGGGAGATTTCATCCAATCATGTTGGAAACCCATGTTCCCGTTTCTGTGATGGGTGACGGTAATTGTTTGTTCCGTGCTGTTTCTCGAGCATTATATCAAACTGAACAATACCACTCATTGATCAGATTGTTTGCAGCCATTGAGGTGGCAACAGAAGGAAAACACTATGATATCAATCACACTAACTTTGTTGATCATTTTTCTGATCCAAGAATTTTCTTTGAATCTTATGAAAATGTGCTAAAAGATGTTTGCACATATCATGGTTACTGTGGGATGATGGCAATTAGTGCCATCAGTGCATCGTTGGGAATTGCCATTCAGTCATACTGTCCTCCCACACAAGCAGCATATTTTCTCACTGAGCCATTATCGAGAGAGATCAGGGGACGGGGTGTTACCAGTCGACAAAGTCCTGTGGTTGTTTTGATGTGGACACAGTCACATATGCCAACCCAAGCAAAAGACTTTCGACCAGACCACTTTGTTCCACTGTTGGACAAAAGGAAGTCAACCTGTACCAATGATGATCCATGTGATAATGACTCACCTGTGCAAGTTGATGATGACTCACCTGTGCATGTTGATGATGTTCATACTCATGATGATGATGCTCATGACGATGATGATGTACATGATGGTGATGCACATAACAATGATGATGCACATGACAACGATGATGCACATGATGATGATGATGAACATGACGATGATAATGCACATGATGATGATGAGGAGGAGGAGGATGCACATGATGATGATGATGCACATGACAATAATGGTGCACATCATCATGATGATGATGATGATGATGATGATGCATATGATGATGATGCATATGACGATGATGATGCACATGTTGATGACAATGATGATGCACATGATGATGATACACGTGACAATAATAAGGGATCTGAAAGCAAACTTCCATATGGTAAATTTTTAGATGCTAATAAACTTGTGGGACTTTTGCAAAGTGTTCCCTTAGATCAGAGTTTGTCAGATGTGCCTCGTGGAAAAAAAGATGTCTTTTTTGTTGTTAACAACGAAAATAATGTCAAAAGACGTGCAGAAGGAAAAGCATCTCATTACTGGGATGACCGAGGAGCCTGGCGGGAGGGGACAACAAGCAAAACACATTTCCTTAAAGACAAAAACGGAATCAAAACCATTTACTTCCGCCAAAATCAATATCATGTTCAAAAGAAACAGGCCAAGAAAATAATATATGTACCTTTGGAATCCCAACCCAATCAGGATGAAGTTATAGTTCTTCACTATACTATGCAAAACATGGGACTGGACAATCCTATGAGAAAAGGGTTGCATGGCTTGTTTCTGGCGGTTTTGCGCCAATTGCTGTACATGAATTCAAAGGTAAATGCCGGACTCCAAATCCACATTCTTCACATTAGAATGCATCCCAAAGCCATGGAAAAAATGAAGGAGGATACAAAAACAAAGAAACCAATGGTGATATATCGAGAGGGTGATCTTTTTGAAGGACCAACAAACAAACGTCAAGTTTATAATGCAAAAGCACGGACACAAACTTCATACAAGAACAAGGTCTCCACAAAGCAAATTTTTCTGACCAACTTGCAGCACTTGAGGAGATGCAACAAAATGTTCCATTCGTTCAGCTTATCATGAGGCAACACAAGAAAGTGCCATGCATTATTCTTTACAATGCAGACCAAATTCAAGATTTAAAGAGATTTTGTTGTCCACCCCTGTCTGCGCATTCAACCGTACTCTGTATCGACAAAACCTTTAATCTCGGGGATGTACATGTCACAGCGACAGTATACAAATGCTTAGCAGTTAAAAGAAAGCGCACAAATGATTTCCCGTTATTCTGTGGTCCAATTTTCCTACACGGAAACAGCGATACAGAAACTTTCACTTTATTTCTCCAACATCTGAGTGGGTGTCTGAGGAATTGCCCCCAAATCCCAGTGCTGGGGAGCGATGAAGAAAAAGCACTTCGGCAAGCAATGTCTTTAGCATTTCCTAACTCCATCAGACTTGTGTGCACACAGCACATGAAAAAAAACCTCATGAATGCTCTCTCTGATAAAATTGGTTGGCCCCAAAAACAAAGAAAAGAGCTTGTAAATAAGATTTTTGGCAAAATGGGCATTTTAGAGAAAGCTAAAGATCATGCAATCGTGTCAGACCAAATGACACATTTGGCAGAACAGTCAGGAAATGCAATGGTGCAAAGAATGCTTCAGCGTCTCTCAAGTTTACTAGCAGAAAACGCAAAAGCTTTGGACAGACCTGGTCTGCTCCACAGTCAATGTCGTTGGACAAACAACAATGCAGAAAGCATCAACCATTTGCTTAAGCAGGCAACAAACTGGAAGTCGCTCAAGCTTGTGGACCTTGTTTGCATGCTTCATGATGTTGTGAAAGACCAATACAGAGAGGTCAAAAGAGCAATTTGCGGGGTGGGTGAGTTTTTCTTGACTGACGAGTTCAGCAAATTTGCTGTTCCCCGAGACCATTGGCATGATCAAACAGACAAAGAGAAAAACATTACCAGAAATTTCAAAATTCTGCAAAAGAGGTGATTGTGAGAAGCACAAGCATGACAAAAGTTGCCGTTGAGGCCAAGCATAAAGGGAAAAAGCCAGGTCAGCTGAAAAGGAAAGCCACTGCAAAAACATCCAGCACGCCAAAGAAAAGAAGAAAAACTGTACAATCACAAGAGTGAACAGACATCGAAGCTCCTGATGATAATCAGTTAGGGTGACTAGGCGTGAGAAACCCGTGCTCCGCACTCAAATCAAAACCAAAGTATCAGATTAAAAGAAAAAAGGAAAAAGCTTGATTTTGTTCGCCAGTAACCTTTTCTGTTTTACATGTGGGAAACATGTACATTTTTTTTTTTTAAGGGGCCTATGTGCTAACAGTTATTACGAGTTCATGTATTCATGTTTACAAATCGTAAAAAATGAATGAAAGCTTCAATTTTTATAATCATTACTGCCTAACATTTATTTCTTAACATGCAAAACATTTTTTTTTTATTACATTTTTTATATGTTCCTTTTCCGTCCCATCAGTTACTCAGAAAGACCACTCCAGTCAATTAATTTTTCACATTGTGCTAAAATCCCTTTATTCACATATCATTACACATTATCTGAAGGCACCAGAACCTTATTTTCTGTCTTGGGTCTTATATTTTCAGAAATTTATTTAATTGAAGTTACAATGTAAAAACAGACTGACTTTTTCTGTCCCATCAGTTACCAAATTTATAACATATGTAATATGGACATATATGATGTTTGAAATCAAATGCATGTTTTTCTTGATAAATGTGCCATTGCTTGTTAGATTTGTGTGAAGAATGTTCAATAAAAGTTGATTCAAATTTACTCTGTGAGTGATTTTTTGTTGAAAAGTAGTGTCTGAATCATACTGAGACTGATGAGACTAATAATTGCAAATATTACGGGTTTCATGATTTTTTTTTTCACAATGTGGCAAATACTTTGGGAAATCATTGTGGTAATTTGGCGTAAAGACCGGGTAATTTGGCGTCATTTGGGGTAATTTGGGTAAAGCGGGTAATTTGGCGTCATTTGGGGTAATTTGGGTAAAGATCGGGTAATTTGGCGTCATTTGGGGTAATTTGGGTAAAGCGGGTAATTTGGCGTCATTTGGGGTAATTTGGGTAAAGAGTAACACCGACCAAGAAGCATGCTCCAGGATTGAACAGCGGTCAGTTATCAAGTTTTTGGTTGCTGAAGGGTGCAAACCAGTTGGAATTCATAGGAGAATGTCAACTGTGTATGGTGCCACATGTTTCAGCCGAAAAAATGTCTACAAGTGGGCTAAATTGTTTAAAGAAGGACGGAGCAGTGTTGAAAGTGACGATGAAGTCAAAAGTGTTGTGAGCGACTGGCTGAGACATCAGTCCAAAGATTTTTACGCTGAGGGAATACGGAAGCTTGTGCACAGATGGGAAAAGTGTGTGACAGTGCTGGGAGACTACGTTGAAAAATATTAAAAAAGTAAGCTTCTATCTGTATTAGAAGTCCTTATACCGAAAAATTCACCTTATTTATTGAATGACCCTCGTAGATCTTGCTCAGTTGCTTAATAACTGTTTCAAAGAAAAACACAGAAAACTGAAACATGTCTTCAGATCAGTATACAAGGTGAACATCAAACTGGATGTGCACACACACACACACACACACACACACACACTGATGTGCATACACACACACATGTGCACTGATTGACTGATGTGCGCACACACACACACACATCTCTTCACCTTGGGCACAGCAGAGTGAAAATAACAGAAAACACCCAACACAAAAAAGTAAAGAATAGGTAGGAAATATTGAAAAGTTAAAGATTTACTCACAATATCCCAGTTTTGTGATTTTCCAACAGTATTACAGATTTTACTGCCTTCTCTGCCACAAGGGAAGAGGCGCCTCTTGTCGCCAGATGCTGATCAGTGATGCTGAAGTGAGACTGTCTACAGTCATGTATGCCGCATCATTTTGTGGAATCCTTTGGGTAAAAAGTAGCAGCAATAATTGATTGCTTTGAAATTTTCATGAAAAGACCATATAATCTTCATGCAGGAGACTTGACATATTCTCATTACAATCGTACAGTGACATGTAAGTATAATACTAAAAGGCTGGGTAGGGTGAACAAGTGTCTTGTAAGCATATAACAGAGAAAAGTGGATTTTAAAATCAACTTCTGCTTGGGGATCCTTTCTTGCTGACTGTGGATTCAATATTGGAGAAAATGTGGGACCAATGTGTGCTGAAGTGAAAATTCCAAACTTCACCTTAGGCAAATGTCAGATGCATACAAAAGACACAGAACACATGAAAACTTGCCCACTTTAGAATCAATGTATACAAAAAGAGTAAATGGAAACATGGGGAGGACACAGCATGTTATCCTTATCAGATACTGAGGTAAAATTATGTGAATTTTGTCCTGTACTATGCATGTGTATGTATATCTGTGTGTGTGCAGTGTCAGTATGTGTGTTTGTTTTGTGCTGTGATAGTGTGGGTGTGAAAATGTATGCTTGAGCTGTTGGCTCACATAGCTTGAAATCAACCTCCACACCCAACACACACATAAGCCACTCTAACACACACACACACACACACACAGAGTGGCACATGTTCACAAACTCTCTCACACAGACACACACACACAAATGACACCCACAGCACACACACACACAAAGCATGCTGTGAATCATTCGCACACACACTAACACATACACTAACACACTAGACACATCACTCAGAAAACACACACCACACTCACTCACAAGCAACTGATCAAAATTTTGTTTTGATCAGTGCATACAAGCACACATACTGTCAGCACACTAACAGAACGTGCATGCGTGTGTACGCGTTTCAGTGAACAGAGTAAAATCGAAGAACACACACACACACACACACACAACAGGGTGAAAATGACACACGCAGACACCATGCAGACACAATCACTCTCAACTGAATCATACTGGTCGCCTGAAGCCATTCACAAAGCTATAAGTTTATCGATGAATGTACACCTTGCCTCAAGATCAAGCTTGTCAACGTTCTTCCTATTTCAAGTTCCTTTGCTTTTCCGTTTTACGCTTGTTAATCGATCTTGAGCACGAGATGTTCGAGCAAGTCGTCAGTAGAATCAACAAAAGTGAAGCGGACCGAAATGAAGGGAAATAACTGACAATCCTTGTTTCGTGACGTCATCGCTCGTTCCCTATATGAGAAATGACATGTTGCGTAGTCGACCCTTCTTATCAAGAAACATACAATACGACGCGAAATGACCCATACAGTAACATGAACCCGAACCGATACATCCTCTCAAGCTTCCTTGTTATTGTTGTTGTTGGTGGTGGTTGTTTTTTTATGGTTTCAAGTTTTTTTTTCTACTTGTTTCATAGTTCGCGAGACCTAAAACGGAAAGAGCAAGATGGCGGAAAGTTAGTATCTGAATACGCATCAAAACCAAGTAAAATAACGTTCAAACCAGTCACAAACCACTGAAAATGGGTTATACCTAAATGGTAATATAGTTTGATTTAAGTGAAAAAATTGCCCGGGTAAAATACGTCCCTGAATATAGATTTCAGAACATCAAAAATAAAAGTAGCAATTTTTCTTCACTAGTCATCGTTGATGGCGACATCTGTGAAAAACAGGCCACCAAAATACTCTCATGTGGTATCTCCGTCAGACAAGTTACAATGATATGTTTCACACCTAAGAACGATATCACAATAAAATTACACGCCTAAGAACGATGCCATAATAAAATTTAACAGCTTGTTGTACTTGCCACATGAAATGTCCATTCTGCTCAGCCTAACAACTTGCAAGTTGTGTCTCACAAGCCTTTGCCATCCACGTCAGTCGAAGAAAGCTTTGGGAGACATGCATATGGCGTCTTTTCGTTTTCATCGTCACGCTCCCTTGTCAGTCCACAGGCACAGTGCACCATGAGGCCAGTGTTGGGGTCAAAGGGCATGGCCGCGTCTCGTGCGGCCGGTTCAGTCCTGCTGCGATTGTCACGTGCCGCTCGGGGCTGTGCTGTGAGTGATACTGTGAGGTGAGCTGACGGTCAGGTGCCTGACACAGTCACCCTTCACCCTCCCCCTTCGCAACGCGATCTCACCCCCCACACTGTGTGAATTCAGTCTAGGTGTTCTTGCAATGCGCTGCACACATTGAGTCTTCTTATGACCGTCTGCCTCTCCCAGCTCTCTCAGTATCCGTCTCTCGTCACTTCAGTTTCTTTCTCCGTGCGCAAGCGCGCGTGCGTGTATGTCTGCGTGCTCAGACGGGTGCAATAGCCGAGTGGTTAAAGCGTTGGACTTCTGAGGGTCCCGGGTTCCCGTCGAATCACGGTGACGGCGCCTGGTGGGTAAAGGGTGGAGATTTTTACTATCTCCCAGGTCAACATATGTGCAGACCTGCTAGTGCCTGAACCCCCTTCGTGTGTATATGCAACTTGAAGCAGAAGACTGATCAAATACGCACGTTAACTGAAGATCCTGTAATCCATGTCAGCGTTCGGTGGGTTGTGGAAACAAGAACATTCCCAGCATGCACACCCCCGAAAGCGGAGTATGGCTGCCTATATGGCGGGGTAGTAAAAACGGTCATACACGTGAAAGCCCGTTATTTTTTATCAGAAATTGAACTTCCTTAGTCATCTAAAACATTTAAAATTTTCATGCCAAAAAGCTCTAAATATTATAAGAATTGTTGCACATACGGAGTGGGGTGCAGATAAGAAAACCCTTTTGCACCTCTATAGAGCACTTGTCCGTTCTAAACTTGATTATGGTTGTGTTGTCTATGGTTCAGCAAGACCTTCCTACCTAAAGATGCTGGACCCTATTCATCATCAGGGACTCCGACTTTGTTTGGGAGCTTTCCGTACTACACCGGTACATAGTTTGTATGCAGAAGCTGGAGAGCCATCTCTTTCAAATCGTAGACTGAAACTTTCTATGAACTACTACCTTAAATTAGTTTCTGAAGTAGAAAACCCAGCTCACAACAGTATTTATAAACCAAAGTTTAAATCCAGATTTGATAACAGCCCAAAGTGTACACCTCCATTGGGAATCCGAATGCTTCAATACATTCAAGAAGCCCAAATTGATCCTACATTAATAGATACTGAATTCAAAATTCCTGAGGAACCTCCATGGACTTTTGAAACTCCTGAAATCTTATTTGATCTCACCATCTTCAAGAAAGACTGTACCAGTTCATTGGTCTATAAAAAGTTGTTTTCCGAACTCTACCAGAAATATCCATTATATCAGAAAATTTTTACGGATGGCTCAAAATCTGAGGAGGGAGTGGCTGCTTCTGCTTTTTGTCCGACTTCTCCCTCCCAAAGACTCACGAAACATATTCTGTCAGACAGTTCTGTGTTTACTGCAGAGCTAACTGCTTTAAATCTAGCTTTAAATGCTATATTGCAATCATCTAATCGTAAATTTGTTGTTTTTTTTCTGACTCGCTTTCTTCTCTGGAGGCAACAGCTCATCGTAATATTGATCATCCCAAACTTCGAGAATTCTTCAGTTTGTTTACCCATCTTAAAAGAAATGGTTTTGTAATCATTCTGGCTTGGGTGCCCGGTCATGTGGGCATTCAAGGGAACGAAATAGCAGATAATCTGGCTAAGAGTGCTGTTAGAGAGAAACAATGTAAGTTTTATATTCCTTTTACTGATTTTAAACCCAAAGTTCATCGGTATACTAAAGATCTCTGGCAGAAAGAATGGAATGAACAAATAGATAACAAATTATTTAAAATACGACCAAATCTTCAAGAGACTCTGCCTATGGCTGTGGTGAATCGAAAAGAAATGACAGTGCTGTGCCGACTTCATACAGGTCATACATACATCACACATTCCTACCTCCTGAAAGGAGAAGAGGCTCCTTGGTGTATTCCGTGTGATGAACCACTCACTGTGCAACATATTCTGATTGATTGTTGGGACTTTTATGACACACGACGGGGTTTTTTTTTTTACAGCAGATTCATTGAGAACGTTGTTCCGTGATGTCCCTCCGTGGACAATATTGCAATATTTAAAAGAAATAAATATTTTTAATAGTATTTAATATAGTATATGCTTAGTACAAAAGTTGTGAAATTTTTATCATGGAGTGATCACAGTGCAGTAGAAAGCTGAAAACATTGGGGTGGCCCATCTGCGGTGATCAGACATTGAATGGTGGATAGCCCTGATATGGCCTTCATGGTCGGCTGGGCTCTAAGCAATATTTTTAATTTTTTTAAAACGTGAAAGCCCACTCGTGTGCATAAGTACGAGTGAACGTGGGTGTTGCGGCCCACGAACGCAGAAGAAGAAGTCTGCGCGCTCAGATAGCATGCCATGTATTTATGTAGCAGCACCATTCTCTGAGAGGATTTCTTTAGTACACTGACTCAGTGGCACATCGCACTGACACACACACACTGACACCGGCGCGCTCAGTCCGGGCACTCAGTGGACACGCACACGACTCCGGTTGCACACACTGACATACACACAGACACAAGCACGCGCGAGCACACATAGTTGCATGCGCCAAACGCGCACACGCAGATATGCAACCATGCACGCGCACGCACGGACGGACACACGGCACATCCATAGAGTATATATGTACAGACTGATGAACGTATGGAGTGTTGGCATTGTAGTAACGCGTCCCGTCTCAGTGAGACGGAAGCGAGCGACTGAATCTTAGTGCACTGATATTCGAATCCCACAGTTGCCAGTACTGATCCCTACCCCACCCCCCAGTCCCCTCCACCAACACCCCTCCACTAGACCTTAAGTGGTCTGGACGCTAGTCCGGCACTGCCGTTTGGATGAGACGGTAAACCGATCGAGGTCGGGGTGTGTGCAGAACCACGGCTATTAACAAATAGTAAAGGGTGGAAACTCTCTCCATTACACAAGGTACACAACTTCAAGTCAGTGATGCTTACGCTACCGATTCAGCTAGCACACAGGTAAATAAAAGGTACATTGGAACAACCCCCCCCCCCCCCCACACACACACACACGGCTATTAACTTGACGTACGTAAAAGAACCTCAGTGAACCCACGCCAACATAAGGGTTGTCTCTGGCAAAATTCTGCGCTTGAAAATCCACTTTAATTGTTCGACAGGAAAGCAAATAAAACTGCAGGCAGTATTATTATTATCATCATTACTGATTATTTTTTGTTGTTGTCAGAAACTTGGGTGGCGCTCTTAATTTGGCGATGCGCTCTCTGCCGGGCTGTTAGTGGGGACTCGGAGAGCTCGATCTGGACACACACACACACACACACACACACACACACACACCGTGACACACACACACACACACCGTGACACACACACACACACACACACACACACACACACACACACACACACACACACACACACTAAATGTAAGTTCTATAGACTTGGCAGTTACCTGTTATTTTATCGCGGTGTTTCTTACGTTGAGGACATTACGCTGTAAAAACATCAATTTAGTTGTCCGTGGAAGCATTTGTTCAGGGGGGTGTTTTTTCCCATTCGGACATGCCCGTGGCTCTGTTTGATTGTCTCGCTTGGGAAAAAAATCGTCTTTGTATGAATTATATATTTTTTTTCATTTTTGTCCAGATCTAGTTCTCTATATGGCTTAATATTATTGTTTAATTGTCTCCAAGTTCTGACACGCACCTGTGACATTTGCTGCGCTACTGTAAAAATACGTTGTCACACAAAATGGCGACAGTCTTCTGCTTTGCTTTTTGGGTCAGCCTGTTGTCGACTTTAGTCATTGTCTCAGCGAATCCTGAGCAAGGCAAATGGACATTTCAGCTAACACAGGTAACGCCTTTGATTTTTTAGCATCTCAACTAATTATTGCATTTCGTCACGTCGTTAACTTGTGAAAATGATAATTAACGTCCTTCGACATTGTTGATTTAGTGGTTTCAGCCTCTGTGCGTGTGTGGATGTGTGTGTGTGTATGTGTGGGTCTGTGTTTTTGAGTGCGTTTGTGCATGCGCGAGAGTGTAAGTGTTCACAAGTGTCAGGAGAGTTCTGTGCACGTGTGTGTGTGTGTGAGGAGGTGGGGGTGCGGAGGGGGGGGGGAGGCGGGGTAGAGGATGAGGTATGTGAGTGTATGCATGCCTACACTGTGGGAACAACTGGATATTGGAACATATATATATATCTTTGTATATATGTGTGGGGGGTTGGGGGTGGGAGATGTGTGTGTGTGTGTGTGCGCGCGCGCGCGCATGCCGTGGAAGCTGCAATATGTAGACTAGAAATGAGTGTGTGGAGGAGGGGGTAGAGGAGGTGCAGGGTAATGTGTGTGGTGTGTGTGTGTTGGAGCTCATGTACGTTTATATGTATTTGACTGGGCTTTCATATCTGTGAAACTGCATGTTTGGTGCATATATGTTATGCATGTGTGGGTGTATGTGTGAATGTGTGTCTTCATGTTTTACTTTTATTTGCTTATTTATCATCATTGTTTTATTTATTTATTTATTTATTTATTTATTATTGTTATTAATATTTTATTATTATTATAATTATTATTACTACCTTTTTATATTATAATTATTATTTATTTATTTATTTATTTGTATAAGCTTATCTATTATTTATTTATTCACCTTTTTTTTCTCAAGGCCTGACTAAGCGCGTTGGGTTACGCTGCTGGTCAGGCATCTGCTTGGCAGATGTGGTGTAGCGTATATGGATTTGTCCGAACGCAGTGACGCCTCCTTGAGCTACTGAAACTGAAACTGATTTAGTCATGTCTGCTGCTCATTCCGTAGCCCTTCACTTCTTCACACACTTGTCCATTTGGGGAGCATGACTGGGTATTGAGAATGAACTTGAAACAGATTCAGTGGAGGCATATTCATTATGGACAGATCTTTCTCCGTCATGCATTCCATGCAGTGATGCAGTTGTACTTAGCATGTACTTAAAAGTTTTACTTTTAGACAAAATCAGGAAGTCTTATATCCCACCGAATGCCGGATGCGTAAGTGACATGCTGAAGGAACTAAACCTGCCATCCCTGGAGGAAAGATGCAAGTACCAACGCCTCAGCCTCTTCAATAAGATTGCTGAGGGTGTCCTCCCGGCTATCCCAGCAGATAAACTCCTAACTCCGGCCCCCACAAATCCGCAGAATTAAGCCCACCAGTTTTGAGGGATTCAAAACTACAATTGTAATAGAAAGACAGGCCATGAACCACTCCAGAGCAATATCTAGCTCCTTCATCAGGACTGCCATGGAGTGGAATCAGCTGAGTGAGGCCACTGTCACTGCAGGCTCAGTCAGCACATTTTCATCAGCGCTGACCAGATCACCATCTGAGCCTGTGACCAGCAACCACTAAAATTTTAAAAACAATTTGAAATTTTTTTTTTTATTTTTTTATTTTTTTTAGGATCTTGCTTCTGGAAGTGGGGCCTAGACCCTTCCGGCCGAACTGGGGTTTTTGATGGTCATAACCCAGGGTAGACTGTCTTTCTTTGATTATTTTTTTCTGATAGGTACATGCATCCTCCTAGTTCTGTCGCATCTATATTGCCAGAAGTGGCATCTGCTACGTACACTACCAGATGCAGAATGCCTATTTTGCTGACAGTCGGGACACACTTGGTGCACTGAAAAAGAACCCATGGCAACAAGAGTGTTGTCCTCTGGCAAAATTATGTAAAAAGAAATCAACACTGACTGGTACACAAATGTATATTTATTAGCATGCTGTCAAGGCCGAACTAAGCGTGTTGGGTTATGCTGTTGGTCAATCATCTTCCTAGCAGATGTTGTGCAGCGTGTATGGATTTGTCTGAATGCAGTGATGCCTCCTTGAGAGACTGAAACTGAAACTAATCATCAATCAGTATGCTAGAAAACAGAAATATCTACAGTTTTGTCCCTCAAGATGGAGTAGTGTTTACAAAAGCTGTGGACGTTCACTATGCCAGTCACACAGAAGAGTGGAGGGGAAGAATCATAGATAAAGCCCTAGTAAATGCCAGTTCACACCTCTGATAAAGTTCATCATTTTCCAGTGGGCAGTTTGGATTTCCTTACTTGATATAAGCTTGGCATCAGTCCGGAGTTGACATGAACTCAGTGCTTCATGCAGATCCTGATGAGAGACTCAGAGAGACTGTCAAATTTCTGTTACGCATGATTTCATAAAAGAATAGTGCCATCTAATGATCTATCTTCCTTTCAATTGCCTCGTATTGTTGTAACTCACTGGTGTGCCTTATTACTGATGGGATTTGGCAGTCAAAGTGATAAAGTCCACTACAGATGATTAGGCAGGATGGTGACTGCCAAAGTGATGGATGGTCATTAATTTTAACCTCTGCTCACCACTTTGACAGTTGGTGTGGGGTTTTGGGATAGGGGAAGGTTTCCAAGATGATCCAGAACCATTGCTTTGAACTGGTTTGAAAGCAGTATAAAATTCACTGTAGCTGGTAAAACTGGCTCCTTCAACAAGCTCTGTCTTTATGACGCTTTTGCTTTGAATGCAAAAACCCGCTTTGTGATTGGTTGAACAGAAATATCATGATTGGCTTAGAGAGCCATTGGGGGAATAGCATTTTCCTGTAGTGGTTCACACAACAGTGGTTTGAATAGTCACTGTGAATAAGAAATCTGGAAAAATTGATAGAGAGAGAGAGAGAGAGAGTGTGTGTGTGTGTGTAGGAAAGGGGGAATCCTCTGTGCTTGTGTGCATGTACAGATGAACATGAGTGTCTGTCAGTCTATGCATGAGGTAATTAGTAATATACATGTTGTTGTGATGTATTGATCTCTGGGTCTGCAAATAGTAGGACAACAACATTCCACAATAGCATACTGCCGTCTACTGCATCTGCTGCAAACACACACACACACACACACACACTATTTATTCCAGTGTAAGCCAGTCATGCCTTTTTTTAGGGGGGGGGGGGGGGGGGGGGGGGGGGTGTTCTTCTGATATGGTTGCTTACAACATGTGTGTCTGTCTGTTGTGTGTGTCTACAGAATAAACAGTTTGCAGCTGTTGCCAAGCATATGTTCAGTGGCAGCAAAATCACTGTAACAGGTAAGAACATATATATTTCTTCTAGTAGCTACTTTTTTTTTCTTCTTCTTATTGTTAGTAGTAGTAGTATTGATGATGATAATCTCAGTTTTGCACTGTAACGCCTGTCAGATTCGAAGTGAATGGGAGTCTCACAAGAAAGTATGTCAACAGAGCTCAGAATATATTCAGGTCACTCCTCAAACTCTTTTCAGTTACTTTTGCTTCAAAGAATCAGTTTTAACTTTGTCTTTTTTTCTGCTGGTATGGAAGTTTGAATTACATCCTGAATAAGATTGTAAATGTGTCCAGCGGGATAGTTGGTGTCAGGGAGTAATCTTTAAGATTATGAGCTGTACAAACAACAGTTCTTGGTTGATTTATTGATTTGTGGACCATTTTGTTCCCCAGTGTCTCTCTCTTGTGGGGACGACATTACCAGTGAAGTGGAAATCTCCTGGTTACTGCGCTTCTCCCCCTGTTCTATGGAGTTTGCTCCCATCACAGAGTCCTTCAACAACAACAAGGATGAGGTGGGTAGTTACGATCTGAAATGTCTTCCCCAAATGTTGGCTGTTGGCTGACCTGCAACCTGTAGTTAGCTACTCTATGTAGATTATCTATGAAGGAGACCTTTAATCATTAATGTATAGGACTGTTCTGTGGGTGGGTGTTTATGGGGATGCTTGCACAGTGTGTGTGTGTGTGTGTGTTTGTGTATATATACATGTGTGTTCGTTCATTCTTTTGCTTAACGTCTATCCACATTTGTGATTATAGATGAAAATCCATTATCTCCCCCACCCCACCCATGCCTTTTGATCATCACTACTTTCCCTGTTCCTCTCTCCTCAATTAGCATTAAAAAAACAAACAAAAAAACCCCAAAAATAACCACAAAAAAAGCGAAGAAGAATATAAACGAAATAAAATGAATTAACTAGTCAACCAGTAGAATCACAACAAACAGCCAGTTGGGCTCCAAATTAAACTCTGAACTATTTCAAATACATGTTGATTGTCGTATAAGACATTTCTAATGGAAGCAGATGGAACTGCAGATTTTGTGAAGGACATAGGTAAATATGGTTTTAACTGTTCACATTCATAGATGATATGCATGGGGGTAATTTCATTGCCACAAATGCAAGTCACATTTGAAGTATATTTTGTTTTTATGGCATCCAGTCATAGTCTGTATATTAGACTGGTGAGCCTTCTGCTACTGTGATGTCCTTTTGTTTTAAAAGAAAACATGCGATCATTTTTTCACTAGCTATTGTCATTATTTTCTCTGTCAGGATCAGACTCCTGTTTTAGTTTATTGACATGGTTCCAGCAGGTTTTCTCCAGCAGAGAATAACCTTCTTGTAATGAATATGGAATACAAATTTCTATGGCATTGTAAATGTTCAACGTGCCTTTTTTCGCACAACGATTTCCCATGATCCCATATCATCCCAACAAAAATTAATCATTGTATCTACATTAAAAGTAGAGAAGATTTTTCAATATTCACAGCAGAACTTATGGCTATATTAATGGGATTAAATCACACACACACACACACACACACACACACACACACACACACATATATATATATATATATATAATCTATAATTATATCTATGTATCTATCTAATATATATCTATATATATATATCTCTCTCTATATATATGTTTGTTTAAATGTGTATGCTTATGTGTGTGTGTGTGTGTGTGTGTGTGTGTGTGTGTGAATTAGTATCAGTGTCTGTTGAATGTGAATGTGTGTGTGTGCGTTAGAGAGAAAGGGGAATGTTTTTATTGTATCATATGGATAGTCATGACTTTCTTTCTTTGCTTGATTTGATTGGATTTGATCAAATTGATGATTTTTCGACACATGCTGCATGACAAACGCACCTGGTATATAATTGTAAATGTGTGTGTGTGTGCGTTTGTGCAGTCACTCCTACAGCTATATATGAACACCCCACTGACCTCTCGGAACATGTCATACAATAGAGTGGAGCTGTTGAGAAACAACCTCACCCATCCCTGTTCTGAGGAACAGTTCAATCTGGAGGTGAGATCTGTTGCAGCTTTGTGTGTTGTACATAAATCAATGAGCCTTTATTAATAGTTCTAGAATGAATGAACCCTTATTATGTTCATAGTCCTTTACATATATACATGCTGCTACTATTACTAATGATAATTATGATAATGATAATAATGATGATGATGACAAAAATAATAATGATGATAATGAATAATGATACTACAAGTTTACTACTACTGCTGCTGCTACTGCTACAACAACTACTACTACCAATGAAAATAATGACAATGAAAATATGATGTATGTACTTATATGGTGCAAACTCACAATATAGTGGGCTGGCTCTAAGCGCCAAACATGAAACAATTCATGTATACAATAGTGTGTAATGGTATGGAACAGCACATGCAGACATACAATGAAAAAAAAGTATATATGTTTATATACTTGTATATACATATATACACATCGATCCCCAAACAAGGATGAGCAAAAACCACGCACAAAGGACATTACTTTGGAACAAAAAAATAAGTAATCCCTTTTGGAACAGAAAAATAAAGTCTGGAAACATATTCTCATTACATAACGTTTCTACAATATATCATGTTTCTACTTGCACATGCATATACTAGCAGCTCACACACTTGCATGCACGCACATATGCATGCATGCATAAACACACACACACACACACATGCACAGATACACAGATTTACACATACCCAGATTCAGACGCTCTACTGTCAGCTGCCGTTCTTTCTCTGTCTCTGGACCTTGCTTTTTAGAATGAACTTCTTCTTTCACTTTGTCAGGTCTCCGCACTCAGCTCATTCAAGTGTGACCTTAAAACCTACCTCTTTCAGAGATAGCCTTTCTCCCCTGCCTGTTCTTTGTCTTAAGTTTCTCAAGTTTAGAGTTATGCATGGCGTGTTAATGATTGGTGTGAAAGAGCATTGATTTGTCTCTGCACAAAATTCAGTGCTATATGAATACTGATTATTGTTGTTAGTATTATTATTATTATTATTATTACACACACACACACACACATATCATTATCATCATGTGTGTGTACATGTGTGTTGTGCACATGTATTGTGTGCATGCATGTGTGTGCATATGTCTGCCATTTTGTGCTGAATGTGTCCGTTTAGTGTGGTCTGTGTAATATTTTATGTGTATATGTACAATTTTACTGTTCTGACTGTAAACATTATGTCACATTCCAGTAATATCCAGGGTTTAACACAGAAAACTTGGTTGTTTCAGGGTACTCCTGGTCTGAAAATTCAAACATGGATAGTTCCCAAAATACCAGAGGTAATTTTATGATGTGTGTCTGTGCTGAATCAGTGTGGTTCTTTCTTCTTTTTTTTCTTTTTTTTTGTAATCCAAAAGAGATGGGTGTTTTTTTTAAAATTAATTTTCACACACTGTCTTCACTGGTCTCTATTTTTGTAGTGTAAATTGTGCAATGGTTCATGGCTTTTGCTAAATGAACTCTGGAGTGAATCATGTTTTGGAGTGAATCATGTTTCATTTGTTTTTTGTAGTTTTTTTTCTTTCTTTATTATTCTTTATTTTCTTTGTTTGCAGCTGTTCTAAGGCAAGTTTACACAAATATGGAATATAGATCTGTGAAAGAAATATGTCATATTGCATATAACTGTACTTGTGATAAGAAACTGTCTCGATTTGATCGAGATGGCATATTTAGCTCCTAGATCTAAATGGTCTGAAACCAGAAACGGTGAACATCGAAATCTGCTTGATTGTAAGTAAGCAATCACTAGCCATGAATATTAATGGTTTGCTAGGGTCCAGGAATGAATGAACTTTCAGTTTTTAGTCTCTTTTTCATTGGATAAAGCAGAAATATAGTATAAACTACACAGACAAAAAAGAAAAAAAAAAAAAAAAAAAAGTGAGGGAGAACGTTTAAGTGGTAGAGCTGTTGCACAGGGGCATTCCCACTGTCTCAGAATCAGAAGCCAGATTTCAGAGGTACAGAGGGAGAATCGAAGACTTTGCTTCATGCAGTGGGTGTCTGTGACAGTTTCAGTGCTCAGTCACTCCGTTTGCACTCTGCAGTGCTCTGCTGCTTACACCTTCCCAACCACGAAGGATAACATATAGAAAAACATTGTGTTTTATTCAGTTTTCATTTTATTTAGTTGATTTTTTTTCTTTCAGAAGTGTTTTTGGTCTACAAATGTGTGTTTTCTTTTCTTTTCATTTTATTGAATCTTTTCTTTCAGAAATGTACTTCGTCTGCACTTGTTATGATAGGGGCTGTTGGCCAGAGTGATTCATTTTTGTGTTTAAGAAAACACATTTTTATTTATTTATTTTCGTTTGATTTTTTTATTATTTCTAATCTGACATATTTTTCATCCAGCACATCACAGAAACAAATGCAGCAGCAGCAGCACCGCCTTCCCCTGGCAGCGGAGGAACTGCGGAAACAGCCGGTCAGCCAGGCAGTGCTGCGGCTGACCAGCGGCCCCAGCCAGGCCCCTCACCAACGCTGGCCCCCCCCAGACAGAAGAGAGCAGCAGCAGTTCAGGTGGGGGCTCCTGATGCAGATGCTGGTTCTTCCTCCACAACGATGCTGTCGTCTTCCACTGCCACAGAGCCAACTACCACCTTCAGTTCCGGACTCATCTTGCCTGCGGATAAAGTAAGCTGTGTGGATTTTTTGTGGGTGAAGATTTTTTGTGTTTTTTGCACTCCTCTTGATAACCAATACAGTTGGCTTTGAAATTCACTGACTCTGTCACTCATAATGACATTGTAACAGAGGCTTTGATTCTCTGTAAAATCTTACTCGTCTGATGACTGGAGCTACGATGCCTGTGCTATTGACATTTTGCAGGTTCCACCATTTAAACCATATCAGGTATAGTGATGGTTCTGCTTGTGGGTGAAGGGAGTAGAGGTATTAATACAATGATACAATGTACTGTCTGTACTATTTATGTTCTTGTACAGCCATGACAGGGATATTGACTGGTATTTTGCATGAGAATTGGTTTACAGAGAGAGTGAGTTGGTCTTGGCAAATTATAAAGAAATATCCACTTTGACAGTAAAAATGCACATCTGCAGACAAAATGAAAGTGTTGCTCTGCTTTGTGACAATATTACTGATCCGGGAAGCAGAAGTTAGAATTTTATGTTTGGAAAAAAAAAAATGCTGTCTGCTTTGATAGCTTGTCTGAACTAGCATCAAGTATTGCTGTCAGTTTCGTCTCTGTCATCATTACCCTCATGTTTTAACTCATCTTTAGACTAGTGAGCTTCATCTCCATTGTTGTCTCTAGCCTCAATCATTTGTATATACTACAAAGTTGTGTAAAGTCTCTGGCACTGTTTGAAATCTGCTGGTAAAGTTTCTGATGCCTTTTTCACACATGAGGCTAGCCCCTTTTTCATGTGCCTTACTGTGTTTACACATGGAGCAGTTAGCAAATCATTATTGAGAAGAAAAGGGTCTTTCTCCTGATGTATGCTCAAGAGTCATTTAGATAGTATTGTTATTCTACAGCAGTAAAAGTGTGTGTGTGTACAAGTAATTGTGTGTGGGTCTGGGTGTGTGTGTGTGCCGTGGAAGCTGCGATACGTAGCCTAGAAATTAGTGTGTGGAGGAGGGGTGGGGGGGTGCAGGGTAATGTGTGTGTGTGTGTTGTGTTGAGACTCATGTATGTTTATGTGTATTTGATTGTTCTTTCATATCTGTGAAACTGCATGTTTGTTGCATATCTGTTATGCATGTTTGTGTGTGAATGAGTGTCTACATGTTTTACATTTATTTGCTTATTTATCATCATTGTTTTTTTGTTTTTTTTGTGCACATAGAGTTGACTTCATCAAGATTTTGCGCCTTATAAATATTAGTAGTAGTAGTAGTAGCATTTTTATGTATTTGTGATTTTGTCTATTATTATTTATTTATTAATTTATTTTTGATTTTTGTTATTTTATTTTATTTTATTTATATATTTTTATTTATTTATTTAAAAAAAAAATTTTCTCAAGGCCTAAGTGCGTTGGGTTACGCTGCTGGTCAGGCATCTGCTTGGCAGATGCAGTGTAGCGTATATGGATTTGACCGAATGCAGTGACGCCGCCTTGAGCTACTGATACTGATACTGTTATTCTACAGACACATCAAGCTAAGTGTTCAGAATCTTTTTGTGTTTGATGAACCAAACTTGGATGAAGAAAAATCAGAACAGATGTAGAACATCAAAGGACGGGTTTGTGGCACTGGGTTGCACTTTGTCTGCACTGTCAGCTGGTGGCTTATAGGCATTGAACAAGTAAACTGCATGTTTAATAATCATTATGTGCACACACACAAAGGGTATTAAGATACTAGCAGGTTTGCAGGTCTGCGCACACAGGTTGACCTGGAAGATCTGAAAAAATCTCCACCCTCAAACCCACCAGGCATCCAGTACATGAGCAGTATAACTACATGTGAATTTCTCTTGAAGATTCAATAAAAGTTAACCTTGAAGCTGGGATTGAACAAAAGATCTTGGGATTCAAAATCCAATGCTTTAACTCTTTCACCGCAAAGTTTCTTTGTGAAAAACACTCCCCAGCAGCAGATATTTTAGAAACGTTGCTCTCAGTCACAGGCTTGGGTTCAGGTCAAAACAACAGAATGGAGTTGTTCACTTCAGACTCAGCCAGGAGGCAAAGGTTAGTCATTGTTCCATTGGCGGGGGGAAACTGGCTGCAGCTGTCAAGCTTTGTTACAATGTGAAAAATGGTCCTATCGACATGAACCCTGGATGTCGACAAAAGTTGCCCATGGTGGTGCCCTGTCTAGTCAGCTGAAGTTGCCTATGCTGGTGAAAGAGTTAACCACTCGGTCGTTGTACCCAAGAGAGGCAGGTGAGGAATGTCAGTGATGGTGTTTGGCAGGTTCATCACCAGCCCCTGGCCAAGGCGTGGGTGGACGGGAACTTCCTGTTTGTCATTCACTTCAAGCCGAAAGCTGCCATGGCCCACTTTAATGCTGAAGGTGAAACAGCCCCCTCTTTCTTTCTGGCTTGTGTGTGTGTGTGTGTGTGTGTGTGTGTGTGTGTGTGTTATGAATAGTGAGGTGGGTTTATGCGTATGTGAGGCATACGGTCTGCATTTTGTTGTTGTTTTTGAAGCAGGTGAAACAGCCCCTCTTTTGTTTGTGTGTGTGTGTGTGTGTGTGTGTGTGAATAGTGCGGTGGGTTTTTGCGTAAGTGAGGCATACGATCTGAGTTTTGTTGTTGTTTTTAAAGCAGATGTGATGTAGCTTACATGGATCAGCCTGCACGCTTTGACAACTCCTTGAAACTGAAAGCTGAAAATTTATGAATAAATGTTTTCTTCATCTTTTTTTTTTTTTTTTTTTTTTTTTTTTTTACTTCTCATCCTCCTCTTTTCTTTTCTTTTTGTTCTTCTGTTTAATTTTTTAAAAAAAAGAAAAGAAAAAAGACTTTATGGAGTGTGACTGATTGGTTTTCATTGACAATCTGGACGTTTTATGGAGTTTACAATTACATACATCTTTGCCCTCTCTCAAAATGGTATTGATGATGATGCTGGTAATGATGAACGGAGATTGTGCAAAGCACAATAAAAAGTAGAATGTTTTCAGATTGAATGACTGGATTACATTGACAATGCAGATGCTTTTTGGAGAGTGATTCAGAGATTTTATGTGACTGTCTGGATGTTTTATGGAGACGGTGTTATCATTTGCAATGCAAACAAACAAGGCAGTATGAAGTGATATTGTATTTTCATTGACAATCCGGATGTTGTATGGATTGTGATTGAGTGTTTTTCAGTGACAATCCAAATGTTGTACAGAGATGATGTAATAGTGACTGTCTGGATGTCTTACAGAGATGATGTCATGGTTTTCAGTGACAATCCAGATGTTTTACAGATATGTTATGGTTTCCAGTGACCTTCCAGATGCTTTACACAGAAATTTCATAGAAATGTCATGGTTTTCAGTCACCATCAGACATTTTACAGATATGATGTCATTGTTTACAGTGACCATTCAGATGTTTTACAGAGATGATGTCATGGTTTTCATTGACCATCCATCTGGACATTTTACAGAGATGATATCATAGTTTTCAGTGAAAATCTGGATGTTTTACAGAGATGATGTCATAGGCTTTCAGTGAGCATACAGATGTTTTACAGAAACGATGTCAAGGTTTTAAGTGACCATCCACATCTTTCACAGAAAACGTGTAATGGTTTTCATTAATTTGAGTGACCATGCAGGTGTTTTATGGAGGTGATGTTATGGGTTTTCAGTGACCATCCGGATGTTTTACGGAGATGACAACTACATCTCAGCCCTTGACTACCCACTGCTGATATTTTACGGGGTGATGGGTCTGATCTACATGGTGTTTGGCGTGGTCTGGCTGCTCATGCTGGCCTGCAACTGGCGGGACCTGTTGCGAGTGCAGTTCTGGATTGGTGGCGTGATTTTACTGGGTAAATGTTTGGTTTATCTCATGACAAAAAAATGCATAGGAATGGATTGGGGTTGGGTGAAGGTGGGTAAATGTTTGCAGTATCTCATGAAAAAGTACATCGGAGTGGATAGGGGTTGGGGGGAGGGGTGTGGTGTGTGTGTGTGTCTGTGTGTGTGTGTGTGTGTGATGTTTGTGTGTGTATGTGTGTGTCTGTGTGAATGCACATGTGTGTGTGCGGGAAGGGTACTTGCACATGTTTATGTGTGTGTATGAGTGCATGTGTTCATATGCAGTGTATGCATTGTGTATATTGTTTTTGATATAAAGAGAGGGAAGATCAGTCAACACAAGTGCACTACCATAGCCATATTTTCTTACAGATTCGTTTTCAACATGGGTGACTTGTTTTACAAAATACAGGACTAAAACTGAACAATGAAAGCTCAGTGAGAAACAGACAAGCGCTGAAATCTGCCCTGGTTTATTTCATTGTCTGCAGATATGTGGATGTCACAGGAGAATGATTGTAAATTACTCATCCACATCAAATCAAAGCAGTTCATTATTGAAAAAAAAACCCCAACAAATCCGAATAAAATAAAACCCAAAGTCATCAAATAAGGGAGGAAAAACCTTCACAATTCACATTTGTACACACAACTGTATTAGTTTTGCACTGGCTTTCTTGTGCATGGAAGTATATAATTCAAGTCTGTGGGATGGTTAAACCATGTAGATAAAAATGTTTGTACATAATATGTGTGTGTGTGTATGTTTGTTACAGCTTCAGTTCTCTCTGTCCACCAGGTATGCTGGAAAAAGCTGTGTTTTTCGGAGAATATGAACATCTCAACAATACTGGAGAGTCTGGTAAGACTGCATTGTTTGTTGCATTGGTTGGTTCTGTTGTGATTGGTAGGGCACACAGCAGTGTGATTTGTCTGACTTTCAATGTGTTTGTGCTGCTGTTTTTGTTTTTTTTATCATCAACATAGCCATTTGATTTCTCCCAATATCTGTCATATGTTTTGATTTTCCACACGCATTTTTTTTCCTTGTTGTGTTTTCTACTCACACATTTGTGTATATGTGTACAGAATTATTATTATGAGCATTTATGCCTAATCTTGAAAATAACCCATAGGCGTTTGTGAATAGAACACATGTAAATATCAAAAAGGAAGAAGTTGACCACAGATACCAAATATTATCAAAAATTATTCATCCCTCCACCCCCTCCCCCACAGTACACACAAGCACACACACACACACACACACACACACACAAGTCATAGCACACAATCGTAAATAGTACATAATCAAAAATACAACTAACAATTTCTGAAACTTTCAAAACTCAGCTAACAGTTATTTTAGTTTATACTGGAAAGGGATGAGCTGTTGAGAATTATTCAGGAGGGGAAAAGGTGGGCCTTCAGACTGGATTTAAAAGATTGCAGCGAACATGAGTGACGGAGAGGCTGGGGAAGTTGATTCCAAAGAAAGGGGGCTTGGTATGAAAAACTGTGTTGGCCATAGGTTTTGGTTTGAGCTGGGGGGATCCTAAGCATATGGGTGTCAGAAGAAGAGCGGAGTTGGCATGAGGGTATGTAAGGATGAATGAGATCAGAAAGGTACTGTGGACCAGAAGCCTTAATGGACTTAAAACAAAGACAGATGACTTTGTAAGTAATTCTATCTTGTACTGGGACCCAGTGTAAAGCATGAAGGAGAAGAGACAGGTGATCAAATTTAGAGGAACGAAAAACGAGACAAGCAGCATAGTTCTGGACTTTCTGAAGCCTAGCAGTGAGGTAGCTGGGTGAACCGACAAGTACGGAATTACAATGATCCAGGCGGGACAGCACAAAGACACAAAGAGTTTTGGTTGCATATTCAGTCAGGAACCACTATAATGTAATGCATGCATATTGGTACTCTCTCTCTCTCTTCCCTCTCTCTCTCATCACACACACATGAACCTATGCATGCAAGCACATGCAAATGCAAGCACACACTCATTCATTCACTCAACCACTCTCTCATTCTCTTTCCATTCACATACTCAACCACTCTCATTCTCTTCCACACACTTACTCACCCACTCATTCTCGTCCACTCACTCACTCAGCCACTCCCAATCTCTTCCACACACTTACCCACTCATTCTCATCCACTCACTCTCTCAACCACTTTCATTCTCTTCCACACACCTACTCACCCACTCATTCTCGTCCACTCACTCACTCAACCACTCTCATTCTCTTTCCACTCACTCGCTCAACCACTCTCTCATTCTCTTCCACTCGTTTACTCAACCACTCTCTCGTTCTCTTTCCACTCACTCACTCAACCACTCTCTCATTCTCTTCCACTCACTCACTCAACCACTCTCTCATTCTCTTCCACTCTCTTACTCAACCACTCTCTCGTTCTTTCACTCTCTTACTCAACCACTCTCTCATTCTTTCACTCTCTTACTCAACCACTCTCTCATTCTCTTTCACTCTCTTTCTCAACCACTCTCTCATTCCCTTTCCACTCTCTTACTCAACCACTCTCTCATTCTCTTTCACTCACTCACTCAACTACTCGCTCATTCTCTTTCCATTCTCTTACTCAACTACTCGCTCATTCTCTTTCCACTCTCTTACTCAACTACTTGCTCATTCTCTTTCCACTCTCTTACTCAACTACTCGCCATTCTCTTTCCACTCACTCAACTACTCTGTCATTCTCTTTCTTACTTTCACTCTCACACTCCCTCTGTCTTTCACTGTCACACCCCCTGTCAGTCTCATTCCCTTTTGGTCACTCTCCCATAATATACTCATACTCAGTTATTCATTCTGACTCGCACAGATTCATTCACTTACACATCACTGATTTTTTTTAATCTTTTGATTTGCAAGTTGTGACAGTAAATTAAAAACATATTTTGGAAAAAAAAAAAAGTATATGAATTGTATATGTGCGCGTGCGTGTGTGTGTGTGTGTGTGTGTGTGTATGTGCACGCGTATGCACCCACAGTTGTGTGCATTGCACAATTCCAGAACAACACCCTAAGTGATGATCACTTGGAGCTTTATGTGCAGTGCTGACTGGAGGCCATTTATTTGATTTCAGTGAAGGCGACCATCATCTTTGCTGAGCTGGTCTCCTGCTTGAAGCGCACCCTGGCTCGAATGCTGGTCATCATCGTCAGCCTGGGTTTTGGCATCGTCAGGTGAGTGGCGGTGGGTTCAAGAAGCGAGGTGGCAGAATGGTTAACTCACTCGGGACGACAAGTTTTCTCCCTTGCTTTTCCCCACAGATGGCCCACTTGTAAGGGTTTGGAAAAAAATTATAAAAAAATACAAAATATTGTGTAAGAAAATGAAACTTTCAGAACTGGTTTATTACGTGTTGAGCTATTACATATAAAAAAAAAAAAATCAAATTTCTCATCTTATTTTTACAGTTTTGCCATATGTAGAAAATACTGCCAATTTTTCACCCCGAATCACCATACCCATGCTCGCTTTCTGCATTAAATTCGCTTTCTTCTTCGTCATCATCCACTTCTTCAATGTCTGACCCTTCAGTTTGTAGCATTTCAAGTACTTCGGCAACCCTAAAACGTTGCCATCACTGCCTTGTTTACTTCACAACATTCTGAGAAGAGCCCGCTTTGCTAACAGGCTGGCACGCGAGCAGACGACCGGTCAGTGACTTTGTCAGCGTGTGTGCGAGACGGGCCACACATCCCAGGCTGACCAGTCATACTGTTCGATTGTGGAGTGACCCAGAATAGCGCACTCTGCTTGGCTAATCACAAAATCACATGTACAGCACATGATGGAAATTTACTTTCAGAGAATGCTGTTCCATTCCTTCGTCCAAATCCGAATACGTTTTGTGTAGGAATGCGTGAGCATTCCTTCGTCCGGAGAGAGTTAAGACACTTATTTGCCAGTACCTTGTCCATGAGTGTCTGGGTTCAAATCCCGCTCTCACCCTTTCTCCTAAGTTTGACTTGAAAATCAAACTGCAGATTGGTTAAGATGCTTAACTGCCAATACCTTGTTGTTTGTCAGGGTCAGGGTTCAAATTCTGCTCTTGCCCTTTCTCCCAAGTTTGACTGGAAAATCAGACTGAGCATCTGATCATTTGGATGAGACGATGAAATAGAGGTCCCGTGTGCAGCACACTCTGCGCACTGCAAAAGAACCCATGGAAACAAAGGTTTTGTCCTCTGGCAAAATCCATCCAGATAGGCACACAAAAATATATGCAGGACCTCAAGGACTAAGCATGTTGGGTTATCCTGCTGTCGGGCATTTGCGAGCAGATGTGGTGTAGCATATATGGATTTGTCTGAACGCAGTGACGCCTCTTCGAGTAACTGAAACAGAAACTGGGTGGGAGTATTTCCCGTTTACATGGGAAATGAAGAACCATTTCCGGGGCTGGAAAAAGTCTGGGCAAAAGATGTTTTGCAGTCAAGGGTCTGGAACAGTCTTGGAATTATCACACACCATTGACCAGTACCAATCAGTAAAAAGCTTAAAGCGTTCAGAAAAATAAAACACATTCAACAGAGAGCCTTATGCATGTGAGAAAATAACAAACGATCAAAGTGATGAAAATTGAAGGTTTATTTCATTTCTGGGAGCGTTTTACATTTAGAAAATAATAAGAATGGTAATAATATGCAGGCTTATGTAGCGTAGTACCCCCATCTCAAGTAGGGCTCACTGTGCTTAACAATACAATATACAAATTTAAGACGTAATAATATGTAAAAAAAAAAAAAAACAAAAAAAAATCAGCAGTCTCACATCGCATTTGCTAAGATATACATATTTCAGACATCACACTGGTTAATAATTTACATTCTTCCAAACTAAGTGGTAGGAAAATATGTATGTCAACACTGGCAATATCACAGTCTCACATGACATAAGCCCAAATTGCAGCAAGATAAAACACATCACATTCACTCTAGTCAAAACATACACCAAGGAACCAGGCCTCACAGAAGCACACCAAAAATCATCACAAATGCACGCAGATCACCACCAGGAGCACACCCGGCGATTTAAATCACAGCAAGCATATTGTAACGGATTATTTTTTCTTAAATCCGTAGGCCTGTGTTACTTTCAACCGGCACTCCATCCGAACCAAAAAAAAAGCACAACACGAACGCAAACTCACATTTTCTTTTACTTTTTGATTAACTCAATAATATTAATAAATATATAATCAAAGAAAGAAAATAAGTGTTCATTTCCCAACCCAATCAAAAAAACCAATTCGTTATGCCAACTCACTAAAAAAAAATGAATTCCTTTCTTTTCAACGCACTGAAAAAATATAAACAAAAAGTAACTAAACACACACACTACAATGACGGCCGCCCACATCTCAGGCGCCGACACCCCCAGTGGACGCCGTGGAACACTGGGCACCACACCAATGGGTGGTCCGCCGTCGGAAGTAGCTCCTGGCATAGCCGCTCTTCCTCAGCAAGTAGTCTCTCCCCGGGACGGCAGTGGTCCAGCGTCTCCCTTATGTCCAGTATACTGTTCACAACGGGAATGCTGCTGGCCCATAAGTCAAACCGCAACTGACTGGCATCAGCAAAAATAAACCAGTTCAGGGAAACGGAACTGGCCTAATGTTAACAATTAACAGTTTAAAAAAAACGGCATTCACGTGCTTCACAATATATCCCACAACAGAACATCGGATGGGAACCTTATGTTCCTGCGTGAAAAATTGTCCGCATTTTCAAGTAGACATAAAAATCAACACACACAAAATACCGTATAAAAAATTGTCACCGACAACACATGTACAAAGCGATTTGTTACACATATACAGATGGAAAACAAAGTGATGGGAACTGAAGATGGGTACCAGCTCTGACAGGGAACATGTATGACGTGTGTGCAGACCACGGCTGGGCCAGGCATTCCACAAGGTGTTGCTGGTCGGGGGTCTCTTCTTCTGCTTCTCTGCCGTTGAAGGCTGCTTGAGGGCCACCTCGGTAAGTCGGTTAACTCTTTCACTGCCATGTTTCTCTGTGAAAAACGCTCCGCAGCGCCAAATTTTTACATACGATGCTCTCAGTCACAGGCTTCGGTCCATGTCAAAACAGCACAATGGACTTGTTCACTTTACAAACTGGGTCAAGGGAGCAAAGGTTAGTCATTGTTGTTTTGGTGGGGGAGACTGGCTGCAGCTGTCAAGCTTTGTTACACAATGTGAAAAACGGTCCTTTTAACATGACCCCTTGTTGTCGACTAAAGTCGCCTGTGCACTGTCTAGTCAACTGAAGTTGCCTATGACGGTGGAAAAGTATGGAGTATGGTTGCCCACGTGGCAGGGAAAAAAATGGTCATACATGTAAAATCCCACTTGTACATATAAGTGAAATTGTGACTTGCAACTCAAAAATACACTGAAAGAAGAAGGGTGAGCAGTAAATTTGGATAAGTGGACTCTGGAACTGGCCGAAAACTTTTCAGAATTACAAAATGCTGTCACTCACACCCATGTGTATGATAAGAATAGTAATGATACCAGGTTAGAATAGAATATATCTTTATAACCTAGTATACCAGGGTCACAAGGAATATTGGGGGCGGTGATAGTATAGAAAGGTACAAACCTTCATTGGAAATCATGTGCTGAAATATTTCGATGGTACATACCTCCTTGTCTGTCTTTACTGTGTGGTGTGTGATTGTCTTATCTTTCTGTTCTGTGTTGTGTTCTATCTTCTTCTCCGTCGTTTTAGTGTTAGTGTATGTTTCATTTTCTTGCTTTGAGGGTCGTCTTTTTTTTCACTATCTGTGGTTGCTTTTTCCAGCTCAGGACAATGCTGTTGAAACAAGCTGACTGATGTTGTTAACACTATATGACGGGCGCAATAGCCGAATGGTTAAAGCGTTGGACTTTCAATCTGAGGGTCCTGGGTTCGAATTACGGTGACGGCGCCTGGTGGGTAAAGGGTGGAGATTTTTACGATCTCCCAGGTCAACATATGTGCAGACCTGCTAGTGCCTGAACCCCCTTCGTGTGTATATGCAAGCAGAAGATCAAATACGCACGTTAAAGATCCTGTAATCCATGTCAGCATTCGGTGGGTTATGGAAACAAGAACATACCCAGCATGCACACCCCCGAAAACGGAGTATGGCTGCCTGCATGGCGGGGTAAAAACGGTCATACACGTAAAAGCCCACTTGTGTGCATACGAGTGAACGCAGAAGAAGAAGTTAACACTATATTGTGCTGAAATCCATACATTGAAAGGAACACACTTGCAAATATTTTGCCCTCCGTTAGTTCTCTAGACCTTGTTTGGTTTTATGTTCAGGTCATGGATCTGGTGTATTTGTCTTGGTTTTTTGTTGTTGTTGTTGCATGTTGAATTTTGCCTCATACTGTGCAGATTTAGTGCAGGATGATGATGTAATCTGTATACCTTTTGAGATGTCAGGGGCTCTTCTAGATATAAAACAGTACCGTCATCATCTGTCATGTAAATTCAGTAGGTGTGCTGCATCACTTTATTGGCCGGGAATTACTATATTTCTCCTTTCAGTTGTAAGCTTTCTGAAATCCTTGAACGACGCACACACATAAACATACATGCACAAATGCTCATGCACGCACATGTATAGGCACTCAGCCTTTCACACACATGCACACACACACACACACACACACACACACACACACACACACTCATACACACACACACACACACACACACCCACACACACACACACCCACACACACCCACTTGCACACCTACATATAGAACCATCCTTTATCTCATAGTGCAGTGTGGTGGTCGTGTGTTTCAGTTTTTTTCCCCATTTGCAATGAAGATATATTAGGCCAGAAAAACACATGTTACCAAATTCCACAAAAAGATGATCACCATCATGAAAAAAAGAGGAAAAAAAAAATTACAACACATAATCAGTTTCCATCAAAAACCAGTTAAGCATTATACAGTAGTATTTACCTCAAAGGGTGTACACAAAACATTGTGTGGATCACTTCACATAAAGTTATATCGTCCATTTTGTGGTGGTGTGTTTCAGTCGTCGGTGATCCAGTCCAACTATTTCCTTCTGGCCTCGGTGCCTCTGGCTGTTTTGGATGCTGTCATCTGCTGGTGGATATCCTTTACTGATGTGAAAGCCCTGCTCGTTGATCTGTGCAGCTGTGATCTTGTGAGCTGTAATAAACTTCCCAGAGTTGCAAAAAGAAAGATACTAAACTTCCCTGAGCTGCAGAAAGAAAGATACTAAACTTCCGTGAGCTGCAGAAAGAAAGATACTAAACTTCCCTGGCTGCAGTAAGAAAGATACTAAACTTCCCTGAGCTGCAGAAAGAAAGATACTAAACTTCCCTGGCTGCAGAAAGAAAGATACTAAACTTCCCTGAGCTGCAGAAAGATAGATACTAAACTTCCCGGGCTGCAGAAAGAAAGATACTAAACTTCTCTGAGCTGCAGAAAGAAACACACTAATTTGACTAAACTTCCCTGAGCTCTCTTCCGTCCTGTTTATATATATATATATATATATGTCAAAATGATAATGCAAAACCTGATTGGCTCAGGCTGTGAGACTGCAAATGTGTGCGTATGTTTTGTTTATCTCTATTATGTGTGTGTCTGTGTGTGAGAGAATATATATGTGCATGTTTGTGTGAGTGTGTGTGTCTGTGTCTGTGTGTGTTAAAGAGAGAGAATATATGAGTGCTTGTTTGTATTAGAATGCACATGTGTGTGGATGCACAGAAGTTTTGCTGAGCGCGGATCATTTCTTTTATTTTATTTCAATCTTTGGCATTCTGGGTATCTGATTTTAATTGCATTTTATTCCATTTAATTAAGTAACCTTTTTTTTTCTTTTTTTTTAATAATCTTATAATCTTATTTCATTTTTGGCTGATATTTGATACAGACCTATGGTGGGCTCTCAAGGCCCAGACCAACACATTGTGTATAGGTCAGACTTCTGATTCTTTTTTTTTTTTTAAATATGTTTAAAAAAATCATTTTAATGCAGATGAGGTGTGTCATATATATGGATCAGTCTGCATGCTTTAATGCCTCCTTGCAACTGAAACTGTTTCTCAGTCTGTGTCTGTGTGTCCAGTGCATTGAACTTCCCCAGAGCTCTTTTTTGTCATAATTTGTATGTCAAAATGATGATGATGATGATGGTGATGATGAATTCTGCCTGGTTGTGGCTGACTGTTAAGTGACTGTGAACCACCATAGGTTTCCTTGACTGTGTGCACATCTTCTCCAACATAATCCAGACCACCCGCACCCTTCGACTCCGCCGGAACGTGGTGAAACTGTCGCTGTACCGACACTTCACCAACGCTCTCATTTTCAATGTCCTGTGTAAGTTTTCCTTGTGTGTGTGTGTGTGTGTGTGTGTGTGTGTGTGTGTGTGTGTTGTGTTTTAATGTGTTCATGTTTCATTTCACCAACACACATCATTAACAAACTTCTTTGTAGGTTTTCCTCTTGTGTTTTTTTATTATTGGTTTTTTTTTTTTTTTTAATGTATTCATGTTACATTTCCCCAATGCACTTCACCAACACACATCATTTTCAATGTTCTTAGTAGGTTTTCCTCTTTAACTCACTCGGGACGACAAGTTTTTTCCCTTGCTTTTCCCCACAGACAACCCATTTGTAAGGGTCTGGAAAAAAATTACAAAAAATACAAAATACAGTGTAAGAAAATGAAACTTTCAGAACTGGTTCATTATGTGTTTGGCTATTACATATTTAAAAAATCAAATTTGTCATCTTACTTTTACAGTTTTGCCAATTTGTAGAAAATAATGCCAATTTCTCATCCCGAATCACCATATATATATATATATATGCATGCACTCAAGGCCTGATTGAGCATGTCATATTATTCTGCTGGTGAGGTATCTGCCTAGCAGATGTGGTGTAGCATATAATTGCGGATTTGTCTGAACACAGTGACGCCTCCTTGAGAAATTAGAACTGAAACTGAAAGCTTTTATCTGTGTCATGAGCTAGGTTAAATGCAAGAATGATAAAGACAGCTTTTTTAAAGTTTGGGTGAGCTTTAGCATGTCTTCACACTGACCGATTGCAGAGAGGGATATCTCAAAATAATGATGTCTGCTTTGTGTCATGAGACTGCTGACTTGGAATGTAAAGATGTGTATTATGTATTTGTAATAATTGTGTGTGTGTGTGTGTGTGTGTGTGTGCGTGTGTATGTGTGTGTGTGCATGTGTGTGTGTGCATGTGTGTGTGTGCATGTGTGTGCGCATGCATGTGTATGTATGCGTGTGTGTGTGTGTGTGTGCAGCCTCTGTGGCCTACATGGTTTGGGCGTTGACAGAGCACAGGTTCCAGCAATGTCTGAAGGTGGGAGTTCAGTGCTGTGTGTGTGTGTGTGTCTGTCTGTCTGTCCATGCATAATTCTGAATATGTTACGATCATGTGGAGCCACCACATTGATTGTTTGCAAACTTGCTGTTCTGCCTTGCAAAAGACTTTGGAAATAGATTTGATTTTACATACTATTCCTGCCTTGCAAAAGACTTTGGAAGTAAATATAATTTCACTTACTTACCGTGACCCACTGGCGCAGACTCATGCAGGGGTCTGATTCCCTGTCCTGTGCTAACTACTAACCTGCTACCTCCTGCTGAGCCTTTTCTTTCTTCTCAAGGCCTGACTAAGCGCGTTGGGTTACGCTGCTGGTCAGGCATCTGCTTGGCAGATGTGGTGTAGCATATATGGATTTGTCCGAACGCAGTGACGCCTCCTTGAGCTACTGAAACTGAAACTGAAGGGGAGAAAACAAAAGTTTCTATCAGTAGAGTATGAAGTAAGCAAACAAAAGTGGCAGTTGTTACGTTGATGTGTGTGTGCATATGTGGAGGAGGGGAGCCACAGAGAGGGCATGGTGTGGGGGGGGGGTGAGTGGTTTGTGTGGGAGGTTGGGGTAGGTGGTTTCTGGCAGTAGTACAGCAGTGAACATGACGAAACTGGCTACTACATGTTGTTTTATAGTGTGCATGTGTATATGTAATTGTGGTGTGTGTATGTGTGTGCGTGTGTCTGTATGTGTTGTTGCGGTGTGTGTATGTGTGTGCGCATGTCTAAATGTGTGTGTGTGTGTGTTTGTGTGTGTGTCTACGTAGAAGTATGTGTGTGTGTGTATGTAAATGTATGTATGTGTGTGTGTGTGTAAAAAATGTATGCGTGTTTGTGTATAAATGTATGTGCATGTGTGTGTATAAATGTGTGTGTGTAAGTCAATGCATGTGTGTATGTGTGTATATTTATGTATGTGTTTGTATAAACACATGTGTGTGTACAGGACTGGCAGCAGCTGTGGGTGGACGAGGCGTTCTGGCATGTGCTGTTTGTGGTCCTGCTGTTCATCATCATCATCCTGTGGAGACCCACCGCCAACAACCAGAGGTACATACTCACTCTGTCCTCTGTCCACTGTCCACTGCTTGTCCATGTGATCAGTGTGTGTGTGTGTGTGTGTGTGTGTGTGTGTGATTGGGTCTGATAAAAAAAAAAAAAAAGATATGTAACGTTTAAAGATCCTATTGTCTTTTACAGCTGCCATGGTGGGTGATTTTCAATATTCAGTTGTGCGAGTGTATTCTGGCATTTGTTTCTCTCTGTGTGTGTGTGTGGAGGGGGTTGGGTTGGGGTTAGGGGGCAGGAAGGGGGGTGGGGGTGGGGGGTATGGAGTGGGGAGAGGGGGTGGAATGAAATGTAAAGGGCTTTGGGCAGTATTTCTGGAAAATCGCACAATATGATTGCTGTTATCATTATGATTGTTATTATTATGACTCTTTTTAATTTTTGTGATTAAAAACCTGTATGGACCTTGAGAGAGCAGTACAAGTCTAAAGTGATGTTTCTTTCTTTCTTTGTGTTTTGCTGTGCAGGTTTGCATTCTCCCCTCTACTGGATGCAGCGGAGGAGGAAGAGGAACAGGCCTTGAACAACGATGCTTTTGGTGAGTGAGTCTAGAACCTCTTCCGTATTCCTGCACTGAAGCAGTTTTAGTTTCTCAAGGAGGCGTCGGCGTTTGGACAAATCCGTACACGCTGCACCACATCTGCTAGGCAGATGCCTGACCAGCAGCATATCCCAACGTGCTTTGTCAGGCTTTGAGTGCATGCATATATATTTGTGTACCTATCAGAGTGGATTTCTTGCACTGAGGACAACGCTTGTTGCCATGGGTTCTTTTTCAGTGCGCCAAGTGTGAGCTGCACATGGGATCTCAGTTCATCGTGTCATCCGAATATCTAGACGATCAGTTTGATTTTCCAGTCAAACCTTGGAGAAAGGGTGAGAGCAGGATTCATACCTACACCCTCACGGACTTTCTGTATTGGCAGATGAGCGTCATAACCATTTTGCCACCTTCCTCCTTGAAGCATCAGATTGTAGTCACATTGTAGTCATACAGTCATGCTAGTGCCACATGGAACATATTCAACCAGCGAAAGTTCTGTAGCATTCCTTCATCTGAAACTGCTTCTTACTTCCAGAATGCGATAGCGTCCATTCATGCAGAGAATGTTTAAAGCGTTCTATATAAGGGGGGATGATTCCACTTTTGATTGGGCGACTGAGGTTGCCAGTGTCAATGTCGAAAAACATACTGATCCTTTCCAGTCTTTTAAACATCTTTTCTTATCCCATTTGCATTTACATGTGGAGACACACATACACACACACGTACACACAGAGAATAAAATCAACTAAACTTTACAACGCACATTCTTAAAACAACATGCATGCGAGCATGCACGCAGACTCGTTCCTCTCTCTCTTTCAAACACTAACATTTTTTTTTTTTTCAAGATCAGTTATGTATGAAAATCTGCATCATTTAATGATAGCATATAGATAGGGCAAGCAGTGTTTGACTGATAAATGAATACACAACATTTTGTCAAAGCATTATTCCTTTGGTCTCCACAGAAGGCATGAAGATGAGAGGCAGCAAAAATGGATCGCCCAAGCAAAGGGACTCTAAAAAAATGGTGAGCAGTAGTGTTTTTTTTTCTTGTCTTTTTGTTTGTTGTTGTTGTTGTTTTTTTTATATAGTTTGTTTGCTTTTATTTTAATAATCCTTCTTGTCAACCCAGATTCACTGGAAAACGTTTGTCAGCATTGTCTGTCTCACAGAAGAACGCTTTAAAAAAGATTTACTCCCTTTTTTTTCCCCTGCTGCTTAAATTCCATGTACATGAGACCGTGCACTCAGAGACTGCATGGAACAAGGAACTTTTGCTGTGAATTTTGTTTTCTGTTCAGGTTGATACAGTTTTTTGTGTGTGTGTTTTTCCCCACTGTTAATCAAGAGGTTGTTTTTTTGTTTAGTATTTTGTATTTACATTCTGTTTCATTTATGTAGGAGGTGTGTGTGTGTGTGTGTGTGTGTGTGTGTGTGTGTGTGTGTGTGTGTATGTGTGTGTGTGTGTGTGTGTGTGTGTGTGTGTGTGTGTGTGTGTGTGTGTGTGTGTGCAGGAGGAGGACCTGAAATGGGTGGAGGAGAACATTCCCTCATCAGTGGCTGACAAGTGAGTAATAACCGCCCCAGCCAGCGGAGACAGGCGTTTGACTTGTGCTTTAGTGGGAATGGGATGCATGTGTTGACATGAAGATGTTAGTTATGGCCACAAGTTATGGCCACATCTGCTGTCCTCCTCCTCCTCTTCTTCTTCTTCTTCTTCTTTGTTCGTGGGCTGCAACTCCCGTGTTGGCACTATGAACACGAGTGGGCTTTTACGTGTCTGACCGTTTTTACCCCGCCATGTAGGAAGCCACACTCCGTTTTTGTGGGGTATATTCTTGTTTCCATAACCCACCGAACGTTTGCATGGATTACAGGATCTTTAATTTGCGTATTTGATCTTCTGCTTGCGCTTACACATGAAGGGGCTTCAGGCACAAGCAGGTGTGCACATGTGTTGACCTTGGAGATTTGCAAGATCTTCACCCTTTACCCACCAGGTGCCATTGCTGCATGGTTGTCTGTAATAACTTGTTCTAGAAATATCCCTTTTTATAATAATGATGATGATATATAAATCCTTTTGATAACAATGATGATGATATATAAACAATAAAGAGTGGTGAAGATGATGATAATAATACTACTAGTAATAATGATTACAGTAATTCTACTTCTGCTTCTACTTCTTATAATTATGATGATAATAATGATACTTCTACCACCACTACTGCTACTACTTATGATAATGATCATACTGATGATTTAAAAAGTGCAATACTGATGATGATAATGATGATAATTTTATCATCTGTGCTCTCATTAGACCGTGTTGTGTTTTCCAGAGCATTGCCCAGCATGTTGGACTCTGACGAGGAGCTGATGACCACCAAGTTTGAGATGTCCAAGATGGAGTGAACAGGGCCTGGGGCTTGACCGACTGGCCCCGGTGCGGTGCTTCTCTCCTCTACAGCTTGTCCTTCCTTTCACACAACAGAACAATCCGTCGGTTGTTTCTTTGCTTTGACGGCAGAAAACTGAAGTGACTTTGAGAGGTGACCAAGTAAGGGGGTGGCAGTTAAGGGGAGGGGGGGGGGGGGGGGTGCTGGTTGAAGTTCATGATTAAAATGGTTAAATGTCCTACAGGTTTTAAGGCCGTAGGGGCTGTAAAATCATATTGACTGTGTCTAGGGCTCGGCGTAGGAAAGCGGGGGCCCAAACTTCTCTTACCAATGTTGGTTGCATTGTTGATGTATAAATTGTGGAAAGCAGTTTTTGTTTTACTTACAAACAGCTCATTTATGAAGAGGCTCTCTTACGAATGTTGGTTGCAATGTTGATGAATAAATCAGGAAAGGAGTTTTTTTGTTTTACAAACGGCACATTCATGAAGAGATGTATTTCTTTTCAAATGGCAGCTGAATGGATGTATTATACTATAGTTCTCAGTAATCCCAGTCATCCACACAGCATGCATAGTTGACTGATCCAGAGGGATGGAAAACAGTGCTGGTTGATTCCAGATGCATGTAAATCTGCTGTGTGAAATAGGACGGGTATATATGTGGACATGTAGGTGTTACCGGAGATTAGAAAAGAGAGATAAACCACTCGCGGCAGGCCCCTTCTTACTGTCTATAACAGTGCTGAAGCCGTTTTGGGGCACACACGCAGTGCGGAAGGGTGGGGGTAAATCACCCTCTCCTTCCCCACCCGAAGGAAACTAGTCGGTTCTGACGGTTCAGCTGCAGTAAAGCGAAAGTTAAGTTATGCCTGGAATTTCCCACGTGTAGTAAGATTCGCTGTATACAATGAAAACCGATTCATTTTTGCTTGGTTTTTAGCGCGTTTGCATCTGCTTGAATATAGATAATATAAAAAGAAAATAAAGCAGCTCCCCCCACCACCATCTCCCCCTCCCGCCCCCCCCCCCCCCAGCGCAATGTTGCACATGAGAGAGACAGTTGTAAATTATTGAACTGCGTTTTCGTAACGCTACTTTTTCTTCACACTTTCTGGTTTACATCACCATTTCTTCAACAAATATATATATATATATATATATATATATATATATATATATCAAAACATAAAACACATATTCAGCTCTGTCTCTCTTCTAACATCTGTCTATACATACATACATACATACATACATGAATACATACATACATAATTTCATATAGATCTATCAGTATGTAAATCTAAATCTATCTATATGTACATAATCATATATATAATTCATATATATACGAACGCTTCATGTTGCCCGAGCAGACCGTTGTATTGTGCTCTTTCTCTCTCTCTAAGTCTCTGTCTCTGTCTCTCTCTCTCGGGAGTTTTACATGGCTGTTAAAAGCATCTACGATTCTGTACTTGTATGTGTTCGTGACAAAGGTATTTATTCAGACTTTTTTCAGTGTCCAAGTGGGGTTAAACAAGGTTGTATGCTAAGCTCACAGCTGTTTTCCTTTTTCATCGGTGAATTGGCAGTGGAGTTATCAAAGAAGGGGAAACATGGAATACAAATGATACCTGGCGCAACAGATTTGCTCTTAATGCTATTTGCTGATGATGTTGTTCTCTTGTCTGACACACCCATAGGGTTACAAAATCAATTAAATGCCCTTAAGCAAGAAACAGACAGACTACAACAAACAGTGAATCTCGATAAGACCAATATTATAGTTTTCGGCAATGGAGGTCATCTTTCGACTCGTGTAAAATGGTGCTGTGGTGATAGGGAAATAAAAGTAACCACTACATATAAATATTTAGGAATGTTATTCACAACAAAATTGAGTTTGAAATCTGCGTGGGATGAAGCAAACAGAAAAGGGAAAAAAGGTGTAATCCAAATTATAAAATCACTCAGGAGACTGCGTTCGACTGACGCTTTCCCTTAGTTTGGGCGGGGCAAAGGCAGCTCATGAATAATGAATGCGTCTCGCGGCGCAGGCTGCCTGGCTTCAGCAATTTCTGCAAGTGGTTTATCTCTCTTTTCTAATCTCCGGTGTTACCTCTTTTTTCTGTCCACATTCATTTTCTGTTCGTTTTTCATTAAATTAAAATTAAATTAGAATTAAAATTAAATTATATTAAAAATGTCTGTGGCTAAAACTGAGGACTTGCTGTGATCCTAGGACTTTAAGACTTTAACTATAATTTTCCAGTTTCCTGGTCCAACTTGAAAGCCAAAGAAACTAGCAAAAGGAAGTGTACTTTCTACTGTCATTCAAAGCTTCTGATAAGTGAAAAATCTTTGGAATACCAGAGACTATTTTTGCCATAATTCTAGGGGACCTAGACTACTTAGAGGATCACTCCAATGCTGCACATTTTGATCAGTGCAGTCTGCATTGCCACACACATACAAAGGTGGGCTGAATTTCTCATCTGTAAGGAGTTAAGGGCCGAAACACTTGACTGAAGGTGGCTTCTTCTCTGAAGACCTACTGTCCAGCTCTCCCTAGAGTTTCTTATCACTAGTCATAGTCATCTGTATGGGTGGCCCATAGATAAAAAATAAGTTGGACTGAAAGGTTAAAACCCTGTGCAAGTGGCGCTGCTGGTTAGTGATTCTTTGCTGAGCCAGTATGCTGACTCAGGCCAGCCTGGGAGAGCACCAACGAAGGAGTGTTGATCATGATCCATGAAGCTGGGTGGCAGGTTGTTCCACTGGCACAGGGTTTTGGGGAAAGAAGCTGTTGCAGAAGGCTGGGTGGGTTGTGCATTCCTGGAACAGTCTTTGGGGGCCCCCCCTCCACCCCTCCTCCTTGTCCGGTTATCCCCCCTTTGGTGTAAAATAGGGACTTTGCAATGCTGTCCGTAGTGTTGATCTTGTAAAAAGCGTGGTCAGGCAGTTTTGTTGTGATCTTTTGGTGAGGGGCAGTGTATTAGAAGCTCTGTCAGTTGTGTCATTACTGCTCAAGTTAGGTGATGAGAAAGCATCGTACAGCTGTGTCATGATGTCACTGCCTGACCTGCGGCCTATCCTAACCAGCTAGCTGCCACAGACAGGGATGGCCGTGATGATCTGGCCAGGCCTTGTTAAACACATGCGAGTGACGTCGTCGGTGTTTCTTGGTGGAGGTGTTGATCTCTCTTCGATGTTGGGTTGTGTGAAGTGGTATGGGTTGTTCTGTTCGGTTCCACTGAAATCATGGGTTAGCTCTCAATGCCTGACCAGCATGCGCATCGGGTTTGTGCGTAGGTCTGGCTTCTGCTGTTCTTTTTGTTTTTGTTTTTTGTGTTTATTAAGCAGATGTGGTGGTGTTGCATATATGGGTCATTCCATATGCTTTGACACCCCCTTGGAACTGAAGCTGAACTTGGGGAAGACTGAAAATAGTGTGTCGTGGGTACTTGTATGCTGTCTCTCAACTAACACATGTATATTACTTGCATGCATTTTATTATTTAGGTTAGAGTCTTTATGGACGGAGGGTGAATGCATGGGTATCTCTGTACGTTGGTGTGTGCACATGTTGTGTGGAGGAGTGTATAGGCATGCATTTAGGTTCTTGTTTTGTTATTGTGTGCCTAAGATCTTTCATGGTGTTTTTTTTTGTTTTGTTTTTTGTTTTTGTTTTTTTTAAATGAAGCGTCAAGTTGGTGAGTAGGTGGAGTAGGGCTTGATGCGGTGGGATGTGTTCGCTTGGTTTCTGTGCTTGCTGCCAACTCTTTTTCTTTGTATTGTTGATGGTGCTGATTGGTGCTTTATGTTCCTCCACTTTTTGCTTGCCTTTGTTGTGTTTTGTTTTCATTTGTTCTGACCAAAGAATGCTGTACGATGTTGTCTTTGCAGTCAGCTGTTATGAAAATATCAGTTGTTTTGTTGTGCTGCAAAACAGTGCAGTATGACGTTTTCCTTTGCAATAAGCTGTTATGAAAATATCAGTGAAAAATATTTATCAGATATTTTAGAAATGGAAAAAAAAAAGAAAAAAAAAGTAACAATGGAAATTAATGCTCACATTTCCCAGACAGGGAACTCATGGTGTTTATACAAGAAAAGATTTTCATACCTGACATGCAATATACGGCATTGTGTGACTTAATGACTTTGCAGTTGGGGACCTTGTGTGTAGAGAGGTTTGTGACTTCTGACATTCCATAATTATGTGAGTTTGTGTGACTGTGTGAAAGGGGTTTGTGTGAGTGTGTGCATGATGAAACATGTCATGCCATTAGAGTGGAGTTGTCCTCGCAATCAAAATGTCTCTGAATGTCTCCTGTTTCCTTGCTGCAGAGTGAGTTGAGAAGAGGAGTACATTCCAGTTCCTGGACTTTCCAGTAAAAATCAAGACCATGACAGAGTTCATATTCAGACTTTAAAACTGTCCTGGAATTCCCAAACCATGACTATATTTGAAACATTACAGTTAATCATTTTACTTTAAAAAAACAAAAAAACAAAAAAAAACGACCAGCATTTCCCTCCCACCAAACTTACAATTTACTTTAAAAAGAAACATTTTCCTCCCACCAAACTTACAGTTTACTTTAAAAAGAAACATTTCCCTCCCACCAAACTTGCAGATGGTGTCAAAATAAATGTTAATGATAAAGAGAAGGAGAAGATGGTGTTAAAATAAATGTAAACCGTTTACGTTAATGATAAAGAGAAGGAGAAGATGGTGTCAAAATAAATGTCAATGATAAAGAGAAGGAGAAGATGGTGTTAAAATAAATGTTAATGATAAAGAGAAGGAGAAGATGGTGTTAAAATAAATGTAAACCGTTTACGTTAATGATAAAGAGAAGGAAAAGATGGTGTCAAAATAAACGTTAATGATAAAGAGAAGGAGAAGATGGTGTCAAAATAAATGTTAATGATAAAGAGAAGGAGAAGATCATAAAGAGAAGATGGTGTCAAAATAAACGTTAATGATAAAGAGGAGAAGATGGTGTCAAAATAAACGTTAATGATAAAGAGAAGGAGAAAATAAACGTTAATGATAAAGAGAAGGAGAAGATGGTGTCAAAATAAACGTTAATGATAAAGAGAAGGAGAAGATGGTGCTAAAATAAATGTTAATGATAAAGAGAAGGAGAAGATGGTGTTAAAATAAATGTTAATGATAAAGAGAAGGAGAAGATGGTGTCAAAATAAATGTTAATGATAAAGAGAAGGAGAAGATGGTGTTAAAATAAATGTTAATGATAAAGAGAAGGAGAAGATGGTGTTAAAATAAATGTTAATGATAAAGAGAAGGAGAAGATGGTGTTAAAATCAATGTAAACGTTAATGATAAAGAGAAGGAGAAGATGGTGTTAAAATAAATGTAAACGTTAATGATAAAGAGAAGGAGAAGTTTCAGTTTTCAGTTTCACTTTATCAAGGAGGCGTCACTGCGTTCGGACAAATCCATACACGCTACACCACATCTGTTGAGCAGATGCCTGACCAGCAGCATAACCCAACGCGCTTAGTCAGGCCTTGAGTGCATGCTTACATATTTGTGTACCTATGAAAGTGGATTTCATTTTACGTAATTTCGCCAGAGGACAACACTCTCGTTGCCATGGGTTCTTTTTCAGTGCGCCAAGTGCGTGCTGCACACGGGACCTCGGTTTATCGTCTCATCCGAAAGACTAGACGCTCAGTTTGATTTTCCAGTCAAACTTAGGAGAAAGGGCGAGAGCGGGATTCGAACCCACACCCTCACGGACTCTCTGTATTGGCAGCTGAGCGTCTTAACCATTCTGCCACCTTCCTCCTAAGGAGAAGATGGTGTTAAAATAAATGTTAATGATAAAGAGAAGGAGAAGATGGTGTTAAAATAAACGTTAATGATAAAGAGAAGGAGAAGATGGTGTCAAAATAAACGTTAATGATAAAGAGAAGGAGAAGATGGTGTTAAAATAAATGTAAACGTTAATGATATCATAAAGAGAAGATGGTGTCAAAATAAACGTTAATGATAAAGAGAAGGAGAAGATGGTGTCAAAATAAACGTTAATGATAAAGAGAAGGAGAAAATAAACGTTAATGATAAAGAGAAGGAGAAGATGGTGTTAAAATAAATGTTAATGATAAAGAGAAGGAGAAGATGGTGTTAAAATAAATGTAAACGTTAATGATAAAGAGAAGGAGAAGATGGTGTCAAAATAAACATTAATGATAAAGAGAAGGAGAAGATGGTGCTAAAATAAATGTTAATGATAAAGAGAAGGAGAAGATGGTGTTAAAATAAATGTTAATGATAAAGAGAAGCACAAGACAGTAGAGAAGAAGAAAAAACTTCTACCTGTTTCCTGTGTGGCTTCTTGCAGACAGGTTGTGTTTTTTTTTCTCTCTTGTGGCAGAGGTTCAGTCTGTAACTCTGCTCCTCCCACCCCCACCCCTACCCCCTTCTCCTCAGCCAACCCACTCCTCTAATCCCTTCACTCCCTGCTCTGCAAGAACAGGTCCACTTCTTCAACAGCATTACAAGCCCATCTGAAGATTGGTGTTATTTAGGACGTCCATCTCTTGTTCTTGTTTCCATGGCCCACGGAACGCCGACACGGATTACGGGATCTTTAACGTGCGTATTTGATCTTCTGCATGCATATGCAACCAGATGGGGTTCATGCACCAGCAGGTCTGAGAGAGTGTCCCTACAGCACTAGGCTCTCCTCCCTTCTGCATGCTCCTTTGCATGTGCACGCGAGCACGTGCGCGCGCACGCACACACACACAGGTTCCTACCAACCTTACATGTCTCCATGTTGGTAGATTAACTGTTGTAGTGTATACCACAATGTACTCAACATACCCTTTTTCACATCCAGTGTATGATCAGTTTTTACAGTTGTTTGGGTTTTTTTCTGTTTTGTTTTTTGGTTGTTGTTTTTTTTTGTTTTGTTTTTTTTTGTCCTTGTACAGCGGGGGTGCCTGAATGTGTATGTATATCCGGGCTTATTTCTGGTATGTGTGTGTATATATATATATCTATATATAGATATATCTGTCGAGAGAGATAATATATCTTTCATCATGTGGCATTTCCAGTTTCTTGTAAAATCACTCTTTCTTTCTGTTACCCTTTAAAAAAAAAAAAAAGAAAAAAAGAAAATAAACAACCAAAATTGGGCTTTCATTTCTGGGGTTTTCCCTATCAGCATCTTCACTTTCATTTGTGTAATGCTTTGATGGCATGGTCCTGTTGGTTTTACTTGTTTTTGGATCATTTAATCCATTGCTCTGTGTTAGCTGATTATGAGATTTGTGAGCGTTTGTCTGCTTTATTAAGGGGCATCTTTTTGCACCTGGTTCTGTCTGTCTGTCTGTCCTCTTTCTTTCTCTGTTTTTTTCTATTTATCTTTTAAGGGTTTTTGTTGTTGTTGTTGTTGTTGTTTATAGTACTAATACCAGCATTGTTGAATTTTTTCCTTGCAAAAAATCCTCAGAATTGTTCTTGCTGTTGTTTAGTATTTTGTGTACTCTTGTGCATCAATGTCTGTGTTTGTTGACTATTTTGTCCGCCTTTGTGTTTGTGAATGTGTGTTTTTGTGTGCATGCGTGTGCATATGTGTGTGTATGTGTGTGTGTTTGTGTGTGTGTGTGCAATTTTAAGAGATCAATTTGTGAGAACACATGCATGTGTTTGTATGAAAGAGAGACAGATATTTATGGTGCATAATGTGAGAGAAGAATGAGATTTTTTGGGGGGGGGTAACAAACTAACATGCTGGGGGCAGTTTTTGAACGAATTCCATTTTGAATTTTGTATGCGTTGTTCTTACTTTGATTTGCTCCTATTGAATGTGTTTTTTTTGTTTTAAAGAGATTTTTGTTGTTGTAGTCTTTTGAATTTATTTTAAGTGTGCACTATGAGGGAGGTGTTTGATGGTTTCAGCATTATGGCTTTGCATTCCACAGGGCGACTGTGATGTTGGTTAAATTGTAACTCCTTTGGTGATACTACTGTAGACTGTAGAAACCAACTGATGCATGCAGTTGTTCCAGTTGGTTGGTTTTTTTGTGTGTGTGGGTTTTTTTTTTTTTTATCATTGTGTACTGGGGATATGATTATCAGGGTTTGAAATTTGCGGGTGGAAGCTAAACTAAAGAAGGAGGTGGTATTCCTGTTGTTTTCATTGAGAAATGAATCGTTTGATATCTGTTGGTGTTTGGTTAGAGTCGGCATGTGTGTCTTGTTCATTGACATACCACAGACCAAACACATATCCAGAGGATTTGTTGGTACCATGTTTGGGTACAGCTCCTACACTTCCACTTTGTCTGTGGATTTGTCAATGGATCTCATATTGTGTTGGAGCTTTATTTTTTCCCCCTTAATAAAGCATGTAATTATCTTTCAAATGCATGAGTCCACGAGCAGCAAAACGCACATTACTTGTTAATATATTCACACCCAAGAAGTAAAATGACATCATTCCTTGATTTACCTTCATACAAGACCCGGTCATTAAACGTCGATCATTTTTCGTGTTACTGACGTGAACATTATTTTCCTGCCACGAAAATACTTATGTCTCTTCCATCAGTATCACATCATTACATTGCTTGAAATTCTGAAAATGCTTTCAACACCCCCACCCCCAAAAAAATGTTTGGAAGTGTCAACCACACATACACACACACGCACACACACACACATGCACACGGACACACGCACACACATGGACACACACACACACACACACACACACACACACACACTGACAGCACTGCTGTATGTTTCCTGGATATTGAGACATGCTTTTTCATGGGATAGTGGTCCAAGTTTCTTACACAAAGATACACTGTGATTAAAGATATCCAATTTATATTGTTTGTCGAATTGTATTTTGGTGCAGCAAGCCCACTACCTTGAATTCAACTAAAAAAAAAAAAAAAAAAAAATGCACCGTCTGTCTGACGCATTCAGTAAACAGAGTTGGGAAGAAGTCACACACAAAATACATAGTCAGAAAAGTTTGTAGTCATCATTGTATTAGAGAATTTAGTTCGCTTTCTTCAGTAGAAGTCATGATCATCATCATGATATTTAATAGGTGTCGTCATCAGAAATAATACAATTATGTCATTCCACTTTTAAGGACAGATTTTTGGTTGTTCTTCTTTTCTAATATCATCATCTTAGATGAACAGACTATAAATAAATAAACGAAATTCTTTTCTGTCTGTTGGAAATTGAACATTGGTTTTGTTTTTTTAAATACGCATGTACTTTTTTTTTCAAGGTCAAGGTGGACACATTTTCAGTGTTGATAACAGTGCGATGTTATAACAAGTAATAGACATTATTATTTAGCATCAGTAGGATCAGTTGTTGGCTCTTGTTTCAGTTCACTCAGATGAGCAATAGTATACTGCCCAGCATAAGTTACATACTGCCCATTTATTATCATTATTTATTGTTTTATGATGATGATGATGATAATGATGACGATGATGATGATGATGATTATTATTATTATTATTCATATCCCTCAACTTTTCCCAGTCCCCTTTCCTTTATCTTTTAACTTCTTGTTTTGATATTGATAATAATTTTTATATGATTGGCTCTATTTGTTCATGAACTCAGTCCATTTCCTTTTCTTACGTTTTTTTTTCTTTGTAGATGTGACAGTTTTGTGTTGATGTGGCTGAAGATTTGTATGATTTGACAGTCCTGATGTTGGCTGGACTATATAAGCAACAATAAACAAGTAACAATATCAAGCAGTAGCAACGAATTGCATTGCATAAAGATTGATGTCAGTTTTTTTTAATATTTTATTATCTTAATTATTTGATTTTAATCATTTGCCTTCTAAATATCTTTCACGTTTAATCTGTTTTAATGTATGTATTCATTTCTTTGTTTTGTGTGTGTGTGTGTATATATATATATATATATATTTTTTTTTTTAATTATTTTTTTTATACAGTTTAGTTCATGTTTTGTATAAACCTATATGGTGGGTGCCTGATTAATGTGTTGGGTCTGTGCAAAGGTCAGGCATCATTTTGATTGTTTGGTGTTGCATTACTTTTTATCACAACTGATTTCTCTGTGTGAAATTTGGGCTTCTCTTTTGAGGGAGATCACGTCGCCACAATGCAGCACCGCTCATTTTATTTTTGAATTTTTGTTTTTTCTATGTCCAAGTGTATTTCTTTACTTACAAAGGAGATTTTCTACAGAATTTTTGTGAGGGACATGGTTCTTTTGCATTGTGCTTGGAGCCTCGGTTTATTATTTCATCTGAAAGACTAGCATCCGCACAATGGCTTAAAATTTGGGGCGGGGGTAAAAATTTGGGTCCATTATATGGGGCTTGAACACTTGGTCTCTAGCTTCCTAGGCGTATTACGACTCAGGTATGGCTACGGTTTCGCTTTAAGCAGAAGTGGTGCAGCTGGAACAGATGAGGATGTTTGTCACAGAAGAAATGTATGTATGTGCACCTTGTCCAATCAGTGTAGGAAGAAATCGCTCTCTTCCTTCCTTTCCTTCCGTACAGTGACCACAATCACATTTGGATCATTCTGTCTCTGTATGGGGGATCAGCAGGAAAAGGCACTTCCTAAAAAAAAAATTTAAAAAAAGGAGAAAAAAACCGGACCTTTATTTTGCAGTATTTAGGCTGGACCACTCTGGTTAGCGAAGCAGTCCCTGGGGGTAAACCCTGACCGGCACAGCTCCAGCCCGTCATTTACCGCTACTTTGATCCACAATCTCTACACGAAGGATTGAAAATATTACCTAAATCCTTTCTTTTTTTCCTTGTGATGTGAAGTAGTCAAGAAGTCAATCCACAGGTGATTCCCCCCAAAAACAGCAAGGCATACACAGAATGTTACCATGATCTGGGCTTTTCCTTTTTTTTCTTTTTTTTTTTTCGTTGTTTTTTCTTTTTATTTTGTTGGTCTCTCCTTTTTATTATTCTTTTTTTTTCCTTGTGGGTGCTACTGATCATTGAACAACAATTTTTGTACATTGTATTGAAGGGTATAAAAGGATATGAAAAGAAATATGATGTGGTGTGTGTGTTTTATTTGTGCACCCTCGTAAGTTGTGTGTGTGTGTGTAAACTTGAACATCTCTCTCTCTCTCTCTCTCTCTCTCTCTCTCTCCACACACACATATATGCACACACACACACACACACACACACACACACACACACACACATACATCAGTGACAGTTTGTGTGTATTATGACTGTAAGCATCATTTCCATTCTGTCTTCTCTTTAATCCCTTATGCTCTTTTACTCAAGAGTATTGTGTAAAGTGATACCGGTGTAAAAAAACAGAAAGCTCTGGTTACGTCAAAAGATATAATTACCATTAATTGATATTAAGTGATTAATATAGGTAATCTATATGAAATTATGCATGGTCATACACACACACACACTCTCTCTCTCTCCATTTCCAACTCTTCATACATCCAAAGTGAGAAGTGAGATGACATTGGTTTTGGAGAACAAGGAAGCTGAGGGTGTTTATAGATAGGTTTCAAAAAGACGGGTTTTTAGTGATAAGCGAAAAGCAGAAATAGAATCAGATACATGAATATGACGAGGAAGGCTGTTCCAGATGCGAGGAGTAGCAAAGAAGAAAACGTTCACCACAGGTTATTGTAGTGACACGAGGAAGTTT